>NC_046220.1:16266904-16580174 GCF_011004875.1 Balearica regulorum gibbericeps
CATGTACATTTTGCCAGTTCACTAGCAGTAAAACCAAATTAACAACTGAGAAGGAACATTAATTTAGCTTTTTCAAAATAAGGTTTTTGCTGGAAGCCACAACAATCACCAGTTCAAATCCCCAGCTTTTAGCAGGTAAAATTCCTGCCTGAAGAGATTGATCTGTCTAAACCAGCTTGCTTTCTTTTTTCTTTTAAAATGGTATTAAAGTCATTTCTCACTTTTCCCTTGAAAATAATTAAATGTTATTGCTTGTCAATCTTATTTAAGTTTTTTTTCACTGTCTCTTTGCCTACCACATCTCTCTCTGTCATTCTTTCCCTTTAGGTCTCAATTATTCTCAAGTATTATGTCATTAACATTATTACTTATGCACCAATAGCAGTACAGATAAATTAAGTTTTGCTTTCTCCTATTTGCCATCTGAATTATCACATTAAAAACTAAATAAATAAGGGCTTACCAAGAGCTCCTCTCCTCCTGACCCTTCTTGTTTTCATTAGTTTATGAGTGTAGACATTTATAAACAACAGATTTCATGAGCTTCTGAGACCTGATGTGATGTTAGATGTATTTCCACATTGGAAAAGAAAATAGTTCAGGACAGGGAGAAGCTTGCTTATAGTATTAAAAACCATGGTGACCCTGTCGCTACAGAAACAGGCAATCTGGATCTTGTACATGGCACACATGAGCTTTTGGGAACTGTTGCCATATACTGGAAACAGACAGGCAATTAATGATGGCCTGTTTATGCAATACATGTCTGCTTGTAAGCTGTTTGTGAGTCAGGGGCCGTGCTCTTGTGGGCACCCAGTGTGTGAAGTGTTTTGGCACATCACTTCTTTTTGGCTACTTCTTAGGAAGACTTCTTGACATTTTCTTTGGACACATGGGACATAAGATACATGTCTACTTCCTGACTGGTTAGTGAGAAAAGCACAGGCCCCCAAAGCAAAAATGTACCTTCACAAATGATCTTTCCACAGACCTCCCCCAGCATTACCACAGTGCGGAGAACCGTGCTATGTAGTAACACAGCTCTCCTTCTCTACTTCCCTTCCTCCATTTTTTTATTAGCTGCTGTTCTTTGCATTACAGGAGTCTGCAACAGTCCAGCCTAGATCAGGATCATGTTTCTGTCATGGTTTAATACCAGTCAGCAACTAAGCACCACACCGCCACTCACTCGCCACACAACTAAGCCGCTCACTCACCACCCCCATCCCACAGTGAGACTGGGAGGAGAATCAGAAAAAAAACCAAGTAACATTCATAGGTTGAGATAAAGACAGCTCCGTAGGACAGAAAAGGAAGAGAAAGAACTACTAGTAGTAGTAGTAGTAGTAGTAGTAGTAGTAGTAGTAATGGAACATACAAAACTAGTGATGCACAGTGCAGTTGCTCACCACCCACTGACCAGCCCATCCCCAAATAGCGATCCTCCCCATGGCCAGCTCCCCCAGTTTATATACTGAGCATGGCATGATATGGTATGGAATATCCCTTTGGCCAGTTTGGGTCAGCTGTCCTGGCTATACTCCCTCCCAGCTTCAGTTGGTAGAGTATGGAAAGCTGAAAAGTCCTTGACTTAGGGTAAGTATTACTTAGCAACAACTAAAAACATCAATGTAATATCAACGTTATTCTCATACTAAATCCAAAACACATCACTATACTAGCTACTAGGAAGAAAATTAATGTTACTTCAGCTGAAACCAGGACAGTTTTGCAGGATAGCATATGAATACCTAACATGAGACAGTCTCTACCCTCACAATCTCAAACTTTCACTGAAAACTTACAGGAAAAGAGGAAAGCATCACCATCCCTATATCATAGAAGCTTTCCATCCCAAGCAATGCAATTTGTGGCAGCACTGAGGAATGAACCTCAGCCAGAATTTCACCATCATTTTAAATAGGCATTGCCATTTATCACTGGCAGAAACAGCCTTGCATCTTGCCCTGACTGCCTGGCTTGCTGGCATTCCAGCCCTTCACCTCCTCATGATAGAACAAACATTTTTACACCACAAAGTGAAGTATGAGATAAAACTAAGAGGCAAAAGCAAGAAGCTGTTTAGTCCACTCCATTTCACTGGGGAGGCCCACCAAGCAACCATACAATTGCTTTCACTGGCATGAGGGAAGAGAGAGAGATCAAGGAGCCAACAGCAAAACTGAGTTTTCTAGAGGCAGTGCCAGATCATGTAGGTTTGTGGCCATGGCCAAGCTACCCTGCATTGCCCAGTCTGCTTTCTTAGCCAGGCAACAAGCTTTCTAATGCAAAGGAACATGAATTCTGCCTTGCCTTCCTGGTGCATTTGCAGCATAGCAAGGCAAACCTGTGCAACCTTCAATCTGTGCAAATGAAGCACCAGTAGGAGCAAAACTATACAATTCAGGGGAGAACTTCCCGTGTGATCATGCAGGCTCCCCATAAGACTGTAAACAGAGTGCCTACTACCACAATGAACACACTGGGTTCCCACTGTACAGTAACCGTGATATCTGTACACATAAATCACCTGTTAAAGCCTCACAGGGCTCTCAGGTGTTAATGCAGTACTCACCAATAAGAAGAAACATCAGTGTGCATGCCTCTGAAGACTTTGTCCTTAAAAATAATCAGAAGGAAATTCATGATCCAAGCAAAAACAAAAAGCAGACAGGAGTTATTTGCAGAAATTGTGTTGCCTGCTAGGACAGCTCATCAGCAGCCACTCCATCCAGGACCCTCTTTATGGGTCTTGGACACAGAATGCTGCAACCCAGCCCTGACCTTCGTTTAAAGTCATTTGTGCTCACAGGTGCCAAAGTAGACCTCTTCCTGCTTCCAAAATGTATGGAATCCTCTGGATTGCAGAAAATGAGTGCACAAAAAGTTATTTTGCATGCCTGCTGCAAAATCATACTTCCGTCCCGGGTCTCACCACACTATATGTCAATGTAGTACAAGACATCCGTTGCTGAACTTGCTGCAAAGTGCACCTCGGTGCAAAACCAAAGCTGTGAAAGATGCAATTAGGGACCTATAACAATTTTATTTTCTGGATCCTGCATCATTCTGTTTTTTCAGGAGTAGTGGGGACAGCAGTCTTTTCAGGTATCCTACTGCTCTTGGGAAGGTGCCCATCCTATATTGCCTGGCAGAAATTCTGATTTTGCACCTTTTCATTTCCGTCCTCTTCATCCCTTCACTTCCCCATCTAAAACACAAAACAGTTCAGAAGAAATAAACAGTGCGTATGCTGCACACAGAAAATGTACAGAGTGCCTTTGCACAGTCCTATGATGAAATCGGTTATTTATGAAGTGAAAGCTTGGTCAACAATCCCTTACAAAGTGGACAAGTGTCTTTCTATCGTCTTGAGGGGGCTTTGCAACAAGGCAGAAATTATTAGTGAACATGTACTACTGGGATGTGTGAAAAGAGAACAGTAAATGCCCCAAGCATTTCCCAGAGCATCCCACAGACTCCTGCTGAGGAGGTGGTTCAGGGACAAGTTTCACAGATGGAAGAGAATCAGCTGAAATCCACAAGGATCCAGCACTTTGCTGAACACATTGACATGAATTGCCCATAGAATATGATTTCTTTTTTTGCACCTCCCTCCATTTTACTAGCTTTTCCTCAAGATTTACAGTCATATAAACAAGTTCACCTCTTCCACTGACCTCATCCTTCCAATTCCTCTCCAGCTGTTCACTTTAGTGCCAGTGTAATTATCTCCCCAAAATACAAATAGATAAACGGTACAGAGAGGCATGCAGAGAAGCCATTTTGAAGCATTGTCAGAACCTGTTAGTGTTCTGCAAAACCCTTCTGAAATGAAAGACATTCAATAATGTTGCAATGCAGAGAAGAAGAGATCAATCAAGCTGCATAAAGTCTCTCCTTCCTACTGTGCTCATAGCTTTTTCAGACAGAACATCCTGGCCCCTGTATTATGGGGCTTTGGAGCTTGGGTTTGTTTGTTTATTTTTCTATAAATGAGTCCAGAAACAAAGGCATGAGAAGGATTTACTGGGTCATGGGAGACAGACAGGACTGATCATGGATGAGATGATTAACCACAAAGTTTAGGGGGAATAAGGCCCATCCCAAAGATAGACAAAGTGGCTGTAAGAAGGACCCAAATATAATCATCTCCTCTAGTTCGTAAAACCTACCCCTCCTGTCAGTTCAGAGAGCTCAAGAGACCATATTTATCAAAGACAGGCCACAAAATGAAAGGGTAGGTAGAAACTGGAGGCGGGGGCGGGCGGAATAGTTTACAACTCTAAAACACACTTTAGTTCAGAGGTGCAGGATGCTTTTCAGATGCTGTTTGAATAGTGGATAATTTACAGCCAGGGCTCAAACCAACATCTGCCATCTGGGATGTTTAATTCTGCCGGGAATCTGAGGAACAAGAAAAGCCTTATTAGTCTCAACATGCCTCTATTACGTTTCTCTTTTGAATCTTTGTGCTACAACATCTGTAACCTGTGCGTCTCTCTCTTATTTCCTAATAAAGGTAGATAATGGCACTGTAGAAACAGCACTGACATTAGCGTTACAAAATAGCAAACATGAAGGTGTTGTTGACACCATGTTATTGTGATGTGTTTTTATGATGACTTGAGAAATGCAATGCTTCTCTCTGATAACTGAATTTTCAGTGGTATTGCTCCACCGCAGAATTGCTCAGTTCTCTTCCTTCGTAAGAGCAGTGGAAAGAAGAGTCACAAGAAAAATGCATTTCATTTTGCTGTGCAAGTGAGTTTCTAAAGTGATTCTTTTATCCGGAAATTAAAAACAAACAGTTAAAAAGAGAAAATGCTCATCTTGCAATCTCAGGACAAGCAAACTTATCAAAAGAACAATTTTATAGAAGTCGTTATCCTGGCTCAGACCTCAGGCATGTTTAGACCGATACACTGCTCAATACTGTAGACTTCAGATGAACGCTAATAAACAAACTTCTAACACACACTGTGACAAAATACTTTGCCACCAAGGGAAGGTTTTTTAACCCCATCCAGTTAAATTTAACTCACTTTCTACATTTCAAGACTTTGTAGAGAGCAGTTGCCAAAAATCTGCCCATGTAACCAAAAAAAGTTTAACCTTTCTGAGAACTTTGTATTTATTAATTCGCGAGCTTTAATTTATTTGTTATCATTCAAAAAGAAACTGTACCTTTCTGCTCACTTTAGATATATTGTCTCCATTCCATGGAACACCCCATACGTCCAGATTCCCTTTGGGGAAAAAAGGGAAACATGAGCAGTGAGAATGTTTGCCCCTTTTCCTATGTTACTTCTGTTCAGTCTTACTTGTTTCCTCTTTCAGCTATACAGCTGCAGTCTTTTACAGTATCTCCTTCTTAGTCTCCTCGTAAGCTAGTCCACAGCTTATTCCCTGCTTCCCATAAACCATCTGGGAGACTGGAGAGCAAGGGAAGCACCACCACCACCCCTTTTACCAAAGCAGCATCCCTCGATTAGCTGGTCTCCAAAAACATGGGATAAAGAGGATTTCCCAGGAGGTGCAGGTAAGCTAGTGAGACAAAGTGTTACAGCTACACACACACACACACGTGCACACACACACTGTCCAGTGAATTTCAGAATAAATTGTCTAAAACCAGGACAATAAAATGTATTTACACTGAACTACCTATTTGAACATGAATCTTGTGCATGTTAAAAAAACACCCTGATTTCAAGCCTAGATGTGCCACTGATCAGAGACAGACTGCCATTGCATTGTTCCTAGGAGTGAAATATAAAAATAATAATTCACCAGACTAATTGGACAACATTCAAGTCAGCAATTTTTCAGGTCTTTGGGATGTGGGTTCTAACAAAAGTGATGAAGCTGTGATATAGATATGCTCTGTGATGCCTCATTTAACACTACCAGTGATGAATACTATGTAAAAGACTGTCTAAAATACACACTTACACATCTTAGGGGGATGTACTGATTTAAACCATTCGAGGCTCTGGTTTCCTGGTTTCAGACACTGGTTTCCACTGTTCTGCAATAAACTGTAAATTACTCCCTGGTCCTAGGTTTGATCTTGAAGAATGGATATACGAATCTGCTTTTTCCTATTATCTACACCTAATCCACAAATGGGCCTGTTAGGGATGCAGCAACAAATTTTAGCTCTTTCCTTGGCAGAGGTTATAGATCCCAGGTGCTTTGCTGCATTTCTGTGAAGCTTCAGAATATGCTTCCTGCTGATACACTGCAAGTGAATTAATGCTTCTTAGATGGAAATCACAAGAGATAAAGACAGAAGTCAGCTAAACTAAAATAATATTTTTCTGCTTGTATTTCCAAGAGGCAGCAAATAAGGTTCTGGACAGAAGATGGAAATATAAATAATGGGGTTCTACAGCAGTAGTAAAACACTCTGTTCATCAAAGCTGAAGGGCAAAACACTGAAAATGTCTCAAAACTGGGTAAAATTGGAAAGTGTAATAAGTGTATCATGAGTGTACTTTGCTACCCTCTCGTTGGTGTAAGACAATGCTCTATAAAGAGAGAGAAAGCAGATTTTTTTTTGTTATTGTGGACCCACTGCAAGGAATTACTCTTTAATTATGAAGGATAATGCAGAATAGACATATTTAGTGAAATGGAATCATCTATTTCATATGAGCAGTCATTCGATGAAAGTCTGTTTCCTTCAAATGGTGTTATACCATTTTGCACCAATGATGGATTTATCCCACCCTTTTTGTATTAATTTATTTTAATGAGGTTATTCAGTATCTTCCATCTGTGCAGCTGTTACTCATTCCATCCTCCCTACAGTTATTTTAGCACATCTGTAAGCTTCACTTCAGGCAAGGCAAGAGCTCAGTTTGTCTTTTGCTAAGTCTGGACTGTCTGATGGTGACCAGCCCAGCACCGTGTTGCCCCATGGATGGGACAGAGAAAATGAGTTCTTTCAGGGACAATGACCTCCTGTGACTTATTATACACATGGGGTTGAAAGGTTGTGTGTACCCTTTCACATTAATGCAAACAGAGGTCTTCCTGCAGATACTCTGCAAGCTGAGAACATGCATACTCCATATATTTGACAGAGGCAGTGGCAGGCTGAGGTCCAAGCACTGGGGCTGGCTCTAGAAATGTGTGAGAATCCACCTGGTGAGTTAGGAATAAGCAATGGGATGTTGACACTAGGCCTGGGAAGAATTAGGACTCATCTCAACTAAGCACACAAAAACTCCCGCACTTAAGCAAAACCAGAGCTCTTGTTGCTGAGGAACATTTTTTTGACCCTTGCAATACCAAAACTAACATAGCCAGTTCAAAACCAGCATCTGTTTGAAAGAGGTACACTGACCTACAGATACCTGTCAACGCTTCTGTCCAAATAAAACTCAAATTCTTCCTTTTTCCTACCTCTTATCAAATTTTCTACCCTTTTTTCCCCACTTTATACCAGAATTGCTTCTCAATGAACCAGCCAGTTCATAATCACAGAATAGATGGATATCCATAGCCTCCACAACATACAGAGAAAATATTAGTATTTTGCAAAGCATAGGACATTTTTTTCTTGGTAATGTGCTTTAATATTCAGCCTCTGAACCACCTCAGGAGTATGAAAGCTGGGAAATGGTATACCTAGGCATTGTTCAGGGCCAAACACTGCAGTCAGTCACTACAATGTAAAAAGTACGTGCAGATGACCTCTCCTAGACTGACATAGAGCAGATCTTATGAAGATCCTTATTGTAGCAATATTTCATTCTCTCCAGAACTGCACTGTCACACAATGCACAATGCTTCCAGCTGGCTTGAATGAGCTGTATGCACAATGCCTGCTACTGCTTTCTTTCCATAGTCTTTTTCCTTTTGGTCATGGGCAATGAAGTCAATAAACCTGCAGTGTCTTTCCTGAGTGTTTTACAAAGACATAACACAGTGTAACAATTACAGTATCCAAGAAAAAAAAAAAATTGTGTGCATGCATATATCATATTGCCTACAACAGCTTGCAGAACGATCAGTTCTCTCCATTTTCTTTCACTACCTTCACCTCCATCTCTTCATTAAGTCAGTGAGCTTCTTCTGACCCTTCCCACCCCTCTGCTGTGAATAAATGGAAAACCTCTTCAAAAGCTTGGTACTGACAGATTCTGCTTTCTCAAACACTAATGTGCATGTAACCTGCTGGTCGATGTTTTGTAGAAATAATGATGAAATATTCATGGGAGCATGATGGCAACAAATAAATGTAGCAAAGAGAGACTACAAAGCAAGACAAGAAGTCATTTATCACATTATTCTAAGCCAAAAAAAAATGAAATAACAATGCAGTCTTCCGAAGCCTGCTGGGTGAAACATGAGCCTTCAGTTAGACCTATTGGTATCAGATTCCTTTCTATTGCCATAGCAAATCAATCTGCTGGCCTCTGTTTGCTCCTTAGTATGATAGCTGCCACTGTAAAATCTCCTGAGTACACCAAAATAGATAGACCTTCCCTTATATAGACAAGTCGCTGTCTAGATAAGGCTGAATAATAACGTATGTAGCAAGACTGATAGTTCAAAACCAAAACTAACATGAATGAGAAAATACTGCCATGAAAACGACTCAGAAATCAGGGTAGCAGTCGTGGTACCTTTGGCAAAGTCTAAAAAGAGTGGCAGGGCTAGTTTCAGAAAGACATTTAAAAGTTTATTCACCAATACTCCTTTCCGTCTTAGGAAAGCAAAAAAAAAGTCAACGGGGTATTTTTTTCTGGAAATTGCTAAAGCTTCACAGTTGCCAGAGACAAAGTGGGATTCCAATTTTTAAGTACTGATTTCCACTCACACAAAGTAGATTCAAAGCACTAGGCAATCAGGATGGTAACACTTTTACAATGGCTTTGCAGAGGTGTAAATGAGACTAAGCAAAGACCATGGCACCTGACGCACAGACCACAGTTAGCTGCGAGGATATGAGAGCAGGTTGCCCTTGTCTTCACTACTGCAAAGTCACAGCATTTTGATCACGGATTTGATTCATCCCATTTATTGCCTAAAATGATAAAATGTTTTAGTAAAGCAAAGACTGTGAAAATTCCATCTACTGCTTAATCAGAGCTGTGCTTATGTGAAACCTTGAACCGCAATTTGAAAAACGATGGTCTATTGTTCTCTGCTTCACAAAATCATAGAGCCACCTCCCAGAGCAGCGGGGGGGGAGGTAGGAGCCCCAGGAGGCCCCTCATTCATCATCTGCACAGAGCAGGAGCTCAGCCCTGGGCTTGCAGCCACCAAGGATGGAGGCCCCAGGGCCCAAGGGTAGCTCCTCCAGGGCTTGGCCACTATCCTTGGAAAGCAAAAGGAGTTTCTTACATGCATCCAGGCACTGCTGTAAAGAGCTTGTCCCTTCCCCATCTCATTGATCCCCTCCCCAGAGGCATCGAGGTGCTGCTAGGTGCCCTGAAGCTCTCTCTGCTCCCAGCTGAATCAACCCCAGCGCCATTACCTTGGCATTACCTGCAAAATTGACAGAGTGCCTCTTGTGACCTCCCCAGCTCACCACTAGAGATGGTAACCAGGAGAGGCCCCAGAGGAGGTCCTGTGGGACCACACAGAGCACCAGCCTCCCAGCACATATAGCCCAGTGACCACCACCTTTGAGCTCAACCACCCAACCAGGTATTTACCCACCTGTTGGAACACCCACCCAGACTCTAATGCCCTGTGTGGATTCAGCGACATTGTGGGAGATTGTTGGAAGTCTTGATGAAGCCAACACACATGATATCTCCTGTTCTCCACTTATTCACAAATCTGATCATTTTATCACACAAGGTAACCAGCTGGTTCAGGCATGATTCACCCCTGGTCAATGATGCTGACTGTCCCAGTCACAAGTAATCCCTGACCTAACCTTCACTGACTCACTGGTTGTCCTCCTCCTCTTTGAATCCTGTTTCTGGAGAGCCCATGAGTGAAGACTGAGGCAAAGACAACATTGAGCACCTCAGTCTTATGTGTGCCTCTTTTTATGTAAACTGTCTTCCTTATTCAGCCCACATTTTCCTTGTTTAGCCTTTCACTGTTGATGCAGCAGCATGACTTACAAGATCGGATTTTGATATTCATTTTGCCCAAGACAGAACAGAAATGACTGCTATAAAAATAAAGAATGACAAATTCATTGGTATTATCTGACAATGACAAGTTTTAGATTACACTGAGAGTCCATCATGCACTTACATGACGCAAGAATTACTGTAGAAGTGTCCCTTAAAACTGTTATTTAATGAACAAAGAATCCCTTTTCCTATAGAGAAATTATTTCTGCAGATCTAAGGTTTATTTAATCAGAATCAGCTTTCCCATTTCCATTCTTTTTCCTTATTTTCATTCCATGCTTTCTTTCAATTGAGATCCCTGGAGATACTTTACCAGGAGATTGCCATACTTAGACTTGATGTTCCTAGGAAAGCACATCAATGTAACATTTCTGAAAGGCCAAGTTGTTTCCTGTTGTCCCTTAGGAGACAATATCACTTCGTCCTATCGTTGTTTAAATGTACCGAGAGCTTTTTGGCGCTGTGCCTGAACAGAGCTGTCAAGATTGTAAATTCAAGTTATAACCCAAGGAGCATTCACAATTTTATCTTATCCTGAGCTGCCTAACATCAAAAGAAATATTGAGAACACAACCAGCCTTCTGCATCGCTGAAATGTGCAGCTGCAGAAGCCTCTAATTCAAAGCAGTCAAAAGTACAGCAGCTGTTTTAGGGAAGGTTATAAATGAAACTCTGCTCCTTGCTGTTGCTGCTGTGAACCAAGGTAAGTCCACGTGGTAAGACTTTGTGTCAAGATGAGCCGCTCTGAGAGGCAGAAATGGAGGTGTATGCATAAGGAACATACTCTGGCAGAGGGCAGTGCAGCACTCACTTCCTTATTGCTGCCATTACAGAGGTTTCTCCTCCTCTTCAAGCGTCAATGGGCTTGACCTTATCAATGATGTCTGTAGTCCGAACTCATGTAGATGGAACTGGCATAGACATCTGGCAAACTGAGCCCAAACCTCCTGAAATCTTAGGCAGCCCTCCAGAGTCCCAGTCCATGGCTTGACCTACTTCATGGAAAGAAAACTTGATTCACTTCTTGAGTCGTGATGCTTGGATGCTGTCACCTTGGACAGACCTTTTGGGATGTATAACTTACTGTCCATCATTCCTCATAAAAATCCACTCTTTTAATTACAATTTTCACATCCCAAGGGCTTAAGTTTACAGTAATTGAAAAGTACATCAAAGCATGGAGTAGGACTGACTCCTGGATAATAATTCCCTCCTGTGGCATCATGGTTTTGAAAGAGGACCCCTGCTGGAAAAAGACCACTCAGAATCTTCTTATAAACACATGAAATGTGTTAAAAAGCAATATTTTTAAATTGAATTCTTAGGTTTTCCAACTCAAGTATGCATCTCTCTGACTGGGACATGGGCCAAGCTTGGAAAAAACTCAGATGCATGACTCTGCCTGAATTTTCATGTCAGATAGCTCCGAATGAGACACATGAGGGACGTAAATACATTTTCTGTATTTTATATTTGCACTCTTACTGCAACTCTGTTGAGAGGCAGTATTTCCTGGTCTTTTTTCCTTCCTTGTCTTAACATGAAATAGTGTTCATCAGCGAAATACCATTTGCTCATAAACATACCACCTGACTCTACTACTGCCTGTGTATTATAATATGCAAAATACATATATATATATACACATATATATATGTAGGAACAAAAGTAACTTTTTGTGTATGTGAGTTTTGCAAACATCGTGATGGCAAATGCACAGGCATATAAGCTAAAACATTTCTCTCGAGTTCCATCTTTTCAAAAGCCGTACGCATATATGTGCCAGTTACTACAGTGCAGAGGTTATTTATTTCACGTTTATTTAAAGGTGTGATGTGAACAAGAGTGTTGACCCCTCTCGCTCACTCCTCCAGTGAGCACAATAGGATTCTCCATAGGATAGGTTAGAAGAAGTGTCCCAGCACCAGCATTCCCAGGAGAAGATATGGATTCACCAAAAGATCTTCTGGGGCTTCAGCCCCTGCATTAAACCCTATTGCTCACTGTTTCACAGAGAACTGGGAATTTGTGGCTACCCAGTATAGCATCGTGAGTCCTACTGACCCCACAGCCTTACACAAGGCTAACATGGAGCACAGGAGAGGACCTGCAAGCTGTGCAGAGCTGGGGCACATCTGCTCTCCCCATCTGCACTTCTGTGGTGCTGGTTGCCCAACTCCCACAATCTATCTCCACCATCCTGCAGCCACAGAGCTGGGCCCACCCCTGTCCCACACAAGGGTCTTCCAATGTCAAAGTGCATCTCTACAAGGGATTTTCTTTTAAGGCTTCTGACAAAGAGCCTGCCTCCGTGTATTGAAGTCTTAAAACAAGAGCCTAAAAGTTTTGTTATGAGGAAGCATTCATGAACAGTGATAGACACAGTTTCCAGAGGTGTTGATTATTCCCATATTCCAGTTACTCCAAAAAAATTGGGTGTTTAGTGGGTTTCGGATTAAAAATCAAAGCACACTTACAAATAATGGATTTAGGCTCCACAGGCAGCCATCCTTCTGGTTTCTTTCAGCTTTCTGAATTCTTTATTCCTGAAACTTTAGCATTTTCAAGATACAACTTTAGGCCTTATTATATACTGCTGTAACATTTACAGCTCATACAACTTAATGCATGATGACTACAAGGTAAGATATAAGTAGCTGTGCCAATGATAAGCATGCTCTTGATGTATGCTGTGCTGCATTTTGTGTCATAACGACATACTGGAAAAGAGTAGTGAGTGGTTACATGGTCACAGTTACAAGTAACTGTACAATAAATCATATTGCCCAAATCTCTATTAATTGTGTTGTAAACCTTCATACACCATTGAGAATATACCTTCAATTTAAAGAAAAAAAAGAAGCTATCTTTTAAAATAATTGTTAGACATTTGGTTTGTTTGGAACCATATGTAAAAATGACCAGACCAGTACTTCTAAGACATAGTAAGCTTTGGCCTCCCTATTGATTCAGTGATTTCATTTAGAGATGGAAAAGACAAAATTCAGCTCCAGGATGCTTAGTTCTCAGTGGAAGGTGTGCGGATCCACAGCCCTGGGTTAGATCCCTCTCTTCAGCCAGTTTCTTACATTTCTGTTGAGTTTCCTGCTGTATTGACAACAGGACTGTGATCCCAGCAAGAAAGGCTGCATAACACCAACACAGAACAACGGTGGCAGTGTATCGAGAAGGTAAAGCATGGCCTTAAGATTTTCCAGTGGGGCACTCTGTCCACCTGCCAGCAGTTCTGTACATTGGAGGAATCCTGAGTACACTAAAAGGAAAGCAGCACATTTTAGAAAACATTGGAGGGCTTCACCGGGTTTGGTTTGGGTGACCAGTTTGTACAATTGAGTGCATAAACTGGATTAATATGGCAATTGTTCTTTCCCATTCCTGTTAGCATGATGAAGCAGTAAGCAAATCTCATAATTAAAGAGTGTCTGTGTAAATGTACATCCTCTGGAAATAAAAACACAAGATCCAAAATAGCATTAATTGTTCTTTGGTAAAAACAAAGATGTAGTAGAAATATACAAATCCAATGCCACAAAATGCATCAGTTGCCTTAGAATACCCAAATTCTCAGTAGCTCTGAAAATACCAGGACACAAAGTTTGAAAATGGGATTAAAGTTAAAATGGTTAATTTCATGGAACTGTTTTCTCATTTCAAGTTGGAAATTTGACTATCCTAAATTATAATGCTTCACACTTAACTTTTTTCTCCTTTAAGTCCCGGAAGTCAGATTAAAAAATACATCGAGCAATACAAATTAATGGAAATATACCCCTGCTGCCAAACTGGTTGTCATAGAAACAAATGCCATTACATTCAGAAAAAGGATTAAATAGCCAACAGAACTAACCTTCCCACATGTCAAAGCATGGAGAAGCTTCACATGGTAGCACATTACAGACATGCCTCACCCTTGGACACAAGTAGCCTTTCCTTATGAGAAGATCACGGTTTGATCTCCATGTCAGTTCAGCTCATGGAGTTTCAGTGGGTAAAGCCAGCTGCTGTAGTTGTTTCCAAAGCCTTATTAGTTGGAATTCATTCAGATGAAGTAATGAATTAAAATCAGACTGTAAAGAGGAGCCTTTCTCTGGTGCCAGACTTCTGGCTGAGGTCACTAAGCTCAGCAGCACAGACCACACGAGAGGTAAGGGGGCAGCTCTTTTGCACAAGCATCAAGACAGGGTATGTGCTACCCTGCCCAGGACCACTTGCACCTAAATTCTTGCTCTCATAAAAGGGCAAAACTAGGCTCCAACTCTAAGATGATGCAGATCTTTACAACCAGGTAACTCTTTGCATGCGTCAGTTATTTGGGAGAGAGCTAATCATAGAATCTTAGAATGTTTTGGGTTGGAAGGGACCTTTAAAGGTCATCTAGTCCAACTCCCCTGCAATGAGGGGGCAATGAGGGACATCTTCAACTAGATCAGGTTGCTCAGAGTCCCATCCAACCTGGCCTTGAATGTTTCCAGGGATGGGGCATCTACCACTTCTTTGGGAAATCTGTTCCCGTGCCTCACCACCTTCACAGTGAAGAATTTCTTCCAGATATCTAGTCTGAATCTACCCTCTTTTAGTTTAAAACCATTATTCCTTGTCCTATCACTACAGGGCCTACTAAAAAGTCTGTACCCATCTTTTTTATTAAGCCCTCCTTAGGTACTAGAAAGCTGCTATAAGTTCTCCCCGGAGCCTTCTCTTTTCCAGGCTGAACAACCCCAACGTGCTCAGCCTGTCTTCATAGCAGAGGTGCTCCAGCCCTCTGATCATCTTTGTGATCTCCTCTGGCCTCGCCCCAAGAGCTCCATGTCCTTCTTGTACTGGGGCTCCCAGAGCTGGACACAGTATTCCATGTGAGGTCTCACCGGAGCAGAGTAGAGGGGGAGAATCACCTCTCTCAACCAGAATCACCTCCCTCAACCTGCTAGTCACACTTCTTTTGATGCAGCCCAGAATACAGCTGGCTTTCTGGGCTGCAAATGCACATTTCCAGCTCATGTCCAGTTTTAATGCTGACACCTACTTCACCCTGATTAGGCTTTAGAGTAAATCAGGTATTGTGACACACAGGAATAATTCATTCCTTTTAGAATATCTATTTCACGGAGCTGACTTTCAGTCTGTGATCTGCACACCCTTTATGGCTCACAGACGATACCTAGTGCATCTGAAAAAAGTAATTAAGAGAAGCAAGCTGTTGTCTGTTGGCCTGAATTCAGGATACAGGTGTCTGCATCTCCAATCTCCATATATTTTAGGGGCCTACAAACAAAAGAAGGCTGAAAACCACTGCTTTTCTGGCCCTGACTGTACTTCACAAGGAAGACTTGATTGACTGAATAATCCCCATTTGTCCTTGCCTTACACCAGTGGAATCTTCCCTTTAGTTGGAGGACCTTTCACACTCATGAAGCTGTGAATACCTCTTCTGCTAATCACATGCTGAACAGACATGACACTCAAGTCTCAGAAGACTGAAGAAAACTTCCTCCACAGGGTACCTGGACCTATCCTAGTTGGACTCCCTCGTAAGAAACCATGGTGGACCTAGCCCTGGGAGGGACCTCAGCAAAACAACACCTGTTTACAACCTTAGAGCAACTCCTCCGTGACCCTACCTCACTTCAACCGCTGGACTGCGATGGTAAATCTGGAGCCATATATTTCCATATCCCAGCCCATCTTTGAAATTTTCCCTCTCTTTGCACTGACTTTAGAGCAAGTACACAGAGACTTAAGCCCCAATTTGGATATCTCAACCCTTTCCCCAATGTTAGGAGTGATAGATCCAAGCAATGGTCTGATCTGTGTCCTAGAACTGCAGCTGTGCTGACTGGCCCCTGCCCATGCCATAGGTACGTGTTTTGAGGGAAGGGGAAGGTGAAATTATTAACTGACTGAGATCCATGCCATGTGTTGGCAATGTGCTCACTTAATGTGCATCTTATAAAGCTACTGTGCTCAATCGATAGTCACTGTAGGGAAACATGCACTTTCACTGTTCATGCTCTACTGACACTGGAAATTCAACATTGTTAATTCATCTCACAGCTACTCGGCTTACATGGGGCCTGATCAGAAAGCAAACCAAAGCTTCGCCCTTGACTTCAGCAGACTTGCAGTTGGGCTGTTTCACTGCTCTGTTTGTGCTCCTGGACCAAACTGTCATGCAGCACCTTTCAGACCAGAGTGAATGTTTTTTATTGCAGTACTATATTCTCTGGAGGAACAAGTTTTATAATGAAAGCACTGACACTGACCCTTAACTAAAACACAGCTTTAGATGCTGCTATTGCTCTGCCTTAAGTCTCCTATCAGCTTCACAGCAATAAAGAAGAAAAAGCCAAGTCTTATGGTGCTGTCAGGGAGCATTTCAGTCATGTTCTGCACATATTCTTTTTATTCAACTTATCTTTGCCAAATTTTAAAGTCTATTTCACATCCTCTCTGAATACATCTGCCATTGTCATGGCACTACAACTTCACTTGCTTTTTGGTTTTATGTCATAATTAATTTGCCTCTGTGCATACAGTTCATAGGCTGATTTATAGCTTTAAAATAATTTCTAGGCATGTAGGTCAATTCTATTCCAAAAGCAAATCACAAAGAAATCTGGCCTTTTCTTCTGTCCTATGGAACTCCTCTTCATGCCTATATGTATATTAACATTGAAGAGCTCTAAGTGGCCAGACCCTGAAGAGGCCTCACCTTCCCCACTTCTGCCACAGGCTTTGCTATTGCATGCATCTCAAAAGGAAAGAACTGTGCACAGATAATTTAGGCAAATTATCCCTGGTCAGGAACTCAAGGCTCAAGCCTATGATTCAACACTCTGCCTGTGCTTGTCCATTATGCAGCACGAATAAAGCATGACAGAGAAGGCAGACTTTGAAAGCTCTGGATGTTTCAAGCATCTCCTGCCAGCCAGCCCTCATTGCTGATCCATCATTTCACAGATGAAGCACTGCAGAGAGCTGTCAGTATTGCTGTCATTATGATGAATGAGGCCACTAGCTACAACTTTCTCTAACAATATATTGAGCCCATCTATTGTCAGCATTTACAACACCCCTCTCCCAAGGTGCTCCTGGGCAGCTACCACTTTACCAGTTTGTTTATTTGAACTTGCTGGAGGAATTCTTGGAGTAAACACTTTATGATTAGAAATACAGGGAGTGGCTCATATATTAGAAAGTAGACATAAGCATTTGTAGCAGTCATCCAGTTAAATACAAAGATGCTTAGAGATCATATGCTTAGCCATTTTAGCCATTGCAAACTATATTTTAACTATTTTACCCACTCATTATATCTTTCATTACAAAACATGTTAACCATAAAATTGTATACATAGCCAGGTTTTCTAAACTCCCTCACCACTGTGGTATCTGGTTCTGTGATTTGTTAAAGTATTGTCTTCACAGTAGGACAGGCCTAAAGCCTTTCCACTAGCTTATCACCCACTCCTCTCCTACATCCACATGTGGAATATTTAGTAAGCTGGAAGAGCAAATTGATGCCAGTTCAAAACAAGGGAGTCCCCAAGCTGAAACTAATCGGACACTGGCAAATTTTCCTATATGTTTGCCCTGTTCCTAGTTTCCCCTACACGTCTGTTTTTGATTACTACTGAAGACAGAATATTGCCTTAGACAGACCTTTGGTCCAGTTCACCATGACCATCTTTATAGTCTTCACAGTGAAGGAAATGGTCTGTGCCTTTCAATACTGGCTTGTGAGCTATATGTGTATGCTTATATAGTTCTATGGTGTTATCAAGTGACACACTGATGCACTGCTAAACTCATCAGCATGGCTGAAATACTGAAGAGTTTCAAGTTTATGTGAACAGATTCTTTTTATTTTATTTTTTGCAATAAAAGCCTTATAAAATGAATTTCTGTATATGTTGGTCCCTGAATCTTTGTTGCACAATATTTTGTTCAGAGAAGCACATATGTATTACTTCTGTTTATAAATAGCTAGCTTCAGAAACAAAACTGAAATCATTTAATGATATAATTCCAACTGCAGAATAATATTTTGTTGCATAATCCTAGGAGCTCAATGGCAGATCTCAAGTCCCTTGACTCCACTGTAACGATCTCCCACAGCTGCTTTCAAATGCAGCCGTTAATCAGCAAGTACAAAATATTAAGCAATGTATATTGTCTTTGCTGTGGTTAAATAGGAGACAGAAAAAAAGAGGAAACTGCTCAACAGAAGCCTTGATTTTCCAGTTCTGAAGATAATATAATAATAAAAATAGCAGTAGCCAGCCTTTATTACTGCTCACATTTGTTTTTCGAAGGGAGATCCATAAATCTGATGCTTCTCTGAATCACAGTACTGAGCACCTTGTTGGAAAACTTTTCTGAGTCTGGAGAGGTGAAAAGAGAGTGGCTTTTACCTAACTCACCCCTGCTGAGGCTCTTTTGAGCCTCACCATGCAGGCTCTTTGGAAAGAAAAAAAATGTACAAAACTTCCTGTTGCTGCCTATTTCAGAAACAATGCAAACACACTCAGCTCCACACTCAAACCAGCCTACCAGCAAAGTACTTACAGACACATCAGCAGTAGTGAGTGTTAGTGTGTGTGCATGTGGCAGAATGAGAAGAAGGTAAGAGAACACAGAGATAAGAAGAGAAAAAAGAAAAACTGACATAACAATACCTCATCACAGTCCTGCAGCCATCAGAGGGATAGAGCTATCACTCAGACAGGATGTCAGGCAGGGTAAAGATAAAGAAGGACTAATACTCCTTACAAGAGAGTGCAAGCCAATGTTGCATAGAGTGGTACCAGGGATTCAGTGTCTCTGCCCTTCCCTGAGGCAGAAACTGCAAGGAGCTGGGCTGCCAGGTACTATCAGAGTAGTGTAAGACTGATGGCAGTTGAGAAGGTCAGCAAGAGCGTAGAGAGTTGGAGGTGGACAGGTGGAAGTGAGAGGGCAGGTTATCAACCCTTGAAGAAGCATCCTGGCAAACAAGTCCCAGTCTGGTGTTAAAGGCTCAGCTCCTGAGTGCATGGAAGTATGTAAAGCATTTCCTGAATAAGGAATCCCCTGAAGCAGGTACGCATGATGTTCAGCAAGTGCTGAACTAAAGTGCATGCTTAGTTCACAGGCATAGCGGCTATTTAAGCATTCCCTCCCTTCTGTCGTACAGCATCATTACAAATTAGATTCCTGCCCCCGAAACTGCAACAATAAAGCCTCTGCTTTGCAGTGTTATTCCAAAGAAGATGCAGAGAAATGGGTCATGACACCTTCAGCTGCAGAGCTAATCCATCATAATGCACCGTAGCTCCTACAAATTGCTGCCCCAGGCAGATAATGGCAAGCATTTCCAATCATCCCCAGATGGCTAATACGTGGCAATGGTTTGTAACCTGCATATGCTGGACCACCACAGCTGTTCCACTGAGCTATCATGCAATATTGATGGACGCTCTTTTTTGACCCAGAACATTGAACATGTTTAATAGAGAAGTATTGCCACCAAAATCATTCCCCTTCTTTCCTCCATATCCCCAATTCAAAGGTCAGAAGTAAAATCAAGCTTTGTCAAAGCTGTTTGGGTTTCTCACTTTTGGAAGGATATTTGTGCTTTCATCTGACAGCTCAGTTGAAATATTCTGTCCTATGTCAATAGAAAGGATGGTTCGGCACATTAACAAGCAGTCCACAAGTGAAATGACTCTCAGACCCTTACCACGAGAGTGTAGAGGTTCTCTTTGTGATGCTGTACACATCTGCTGCTTTCTCTGCCCCAAACCTAAGATCTAGCTTTTCTCTGAAATATGAAGATGTTTACTGTTTACTTTTTTTTAAAAGCTGCGTCTGAATTTAATCTTTAAGAAAGCCACAACTGAACAGAGGATGGCCAACCATTATCACCACACTTGGTACCATGTTATACATTGTAATGTCTCTCTCATGGGCTGAAGACAATCCCATGTTCAAGTTCTGCCAGAAAACCCTTCAAAATTATTTAAAGTAAAACAAACTCACTCCAATAACTTAACTATGTATGTGTACTTAAGTATGTATATGTATGTTTGTGTGTATACACACTGATGTATATACTTACGGTCACATATGAGTTATGGACAACTTAAGAGCCCAGCCCATGGAGGTTTTGAAATCTGCAGCAATCTTCCATCTAACTCCAGCAGATTGACATGGTTCAGCACCAGCCGCAGCTGAGCACCACGTGCCGCTCGCTCAGCCCTCCCCTGGCAGGATGGGGAGGAGAACGGAAAAACAACGGCAAAGCCTCGTGGGTTGGGATAAGGACAGGTTACTGGGACGGCAAGGGAGAGGGGAACAATCAACAACAGTGCTGATAACAGAAATTCACAATGGGTGATAACAGAGAATGATTTACCGATCCCATGACTGACTGACTGGACACTCAGCCTGTCCTAGAGGCACACTGAGCCTGCCCCTGCCCGCCTAGCCCCCTTTTATGGTGAGCATGACGTCACATGGTATGGAATAGCCCCCGGCCAGCTTGGCTCACCTGTCCTGGCTCCTTGGGAAATTAACTCTATCCTTGCCAGAACCAGGACACAGATGGAGCTGAACATTTATTTTGTTATTCATTTTCCCCTCTTTAGAAGCCTACTAGTACTCAATTTGCCCCATCTTCTATTTTCCTTTTTAGCCTCCCTTCCACATTACTTGCCCTTGGCATTGTTAACGGTCTATATTCTCACTGATGTTTTGCTCATTCAATGATTTTAAGACTGAAAGGTCTGTTAAATTGTTTGATCTGATTTCCTACGTGACCCAGTCCAGATAAGCTCACCCAGGTACTTTCACAATGGGCCCAGTGACTCACATTTAACTAAAATAAGCACCTTGTCATAATCTGAGGACATCACAGGACAAAGGATTCACCACAGCCTTTTTCTGATAGTGTCCTTTGGATGTCAGTATTTCAGAACCGAAAAGGAAGACTTACTTCCATTTTGCTCTTTCCTACCTTCATTTTCTGTCAGCACTTTCTGATTTTTCTCCAACAGTTTTGTGTATTTGTAGTTTATACTTAATCTTCTTTCTTATATGCAATTATGTGTAGTTCAGTACAACAGGAAAATGTAAGACTTTCTGTTTATACTGAAAATTCAATAAAGAGGTCTCATTATGAGGAAGAGATCCCACTCTGCAGTACCCTGTACTCAGAGAGATCATTTTCATACTCTCTACCAGGGAACAAGATATCAAGACACCTAGTCCTTTTATAAAGTATAAGAGGAGCGAATGAAAGTAAAGTTTGAGACAGGGAGGTGCTCACCCAACTCTATGAATGATGTTGAGCATGGTTGAGCAAGAATGACTGAACAACTCTTCAATGATTTCTTCTAATAAAGGACAGCTGGATTCCCAGCTATTGTATTTCAACATAGCACTGCAATCTTCAGGAAAAAAAATTTCACCTGCTAATTCCTGATAGTACACTGATGAAGTCTCACCTCCCATTCCTCCCTCCTCAGGCACGTGTTTATGTCAAGGTTATAAAATGCTTTTAACAGAGACATGTGAAATACTACACATAGGCAGAAATCATCACCTGAAAAATACGAGGAGGAAAGTACATAGCATCTCTAAGGAGATCACAGTGAATATATTGAGCATGATTTCACGCATTTCTGTAGGAAAGCAAGCATCATACAGGCATTCAGACACAGGGCTACAACCAAGATAACATGTGAATGCACCCTTGTCCTCTGGGAGTCTGTGTCTAGTGTTGCATCACAAGATTTGAACAGACCAATTTAAAAGGACCCAGAGGATCCAGTGAGGAACAAGAGAATGAACTGAGTAGTTGTTTCACCTACAGAGGAGGGACTTAGTGGTCTTCAACAGGGTAAAAAGCTATGGCAGAATAAAAAAAAATAGTCTGTTTTACAGTTTCACAAAACAGTACAAAAAGTAACAGCCTTAAGTTACAGAAATGGAGAGCCAGCCAAGACATAAGTGTAAATCCTGCTGAGGGTGAAGATGGAAAAGCATTTGCACAGATTGCCTGAGGAGGACACACACCTCCATCAATGGAGGATTTTAATAGGCTAGACAAACACCTGCCAGGAATGGCATGGGTGCAGTTAATGCTGCCTTGGGCAGAGGGACAGATTGATGGCCCCTTTAGTCTTTTTCAGCTCTGCTCTACACATAACTGGAATCAAAACAGCTAATAAGGAAGAGACATTGGAGTCGACTGCACTTACTCTCCCCAGTGAGTTCCAGATCACATTTGCTTGGATTTTGTAAGACTGAAATACATTTGTTTGCTTGTATAGCAAAAAATCTTCTACACAAATAACTTATAAAGCATTTCACATCATGGCAAATTACAGCTGTAAATGCAAATACAAGTAATATGTGGGGAAAGATTATGATATAGCCTCCAGGTATCATCTGGAGTCCTATCTGCTTAGTTTATTGATAAAAGATGAGCTACTTTAAACTGTCAGTGAAATGTCTTGCCATCTTACCTGCAAATTAAGCTATGTTCTTTCTATTTGGAATGTCATTGTCAATCATTAAGGTTCAAGAGCTGGAATTTTAACTTGTGAATTTTCTGATTGTTCACAGGGCAAACCACCTTAGCTGTATTGCCACTGTGTCACTATTCCTAGGGAAAATTAAAAAATTAGTGGGAAGATATAAGGATTGATGAAGATGAAGATGAACAAAAGACAAAAACCATGCAAAATAGAAATTATTACTTTAAAAACACCAAAAGAGTGAGAGCAAAGTCATTACAAGTGGCCAAACTTATTTCTTCCCAGTCACAGACTGTAAAAACCAGTATGGCTCGACTGCAAATTGCAGTGTTGACATACATCATCTGAAAATCTGTCCCACTTCTTTTATCTGGAGTTACCAAAGAAATGCATTTAGCCTGGTGGTGGTAACCAGAAGTCATTGTATGGTGTCATCTCCCAGACAGCCACACTTAAAAATGTTTCATCAGTTTTGCTTTTTGTCAGCAAGATGAACTGGTGATGGCTATATGAGAAAGCAGAGAAGGCCATACAACATAGCTGCCAGCATCAGGCAACAAATCAACACTAAGACTAAAGACAAAGCCACAAGGCTGGTTTTATCGTTCTGAATATATTACCTTGCTGTTTAGCATCAGTAATGAAAATAATGGCATGGCTTAACTGACAAACCATTAATTAGAAGTTTATGGTAGCTCTCAGTTCTCTATTCAAATCTAATCACAGCTGCTAGCTAGCATCATTGTTAACAGTTCAGCAGAATTGCTTTCTTCTACAGACTAGTACCAGGAAGACCATACCTAGGACATATTGTCCACATAGTGTTGTGAAAACAGTTAAAATAGCATTCATTCCTATTCTCAATCCCAGACTATATCCCAGTCCCAGGCTCCAAACAAGTTGACAGTAGTTTGAAGGCTTCCTGTTGTGCCTCCACTTGTTACTTGGCGCTCATTTGCATGATTTTATGCATGATGACAGGAACATGCAAAATATGTCAGGGTTCAAATACCTCATTTAATGTTGAGCATATAGGCTAAAACCAACATAGCTAAATATGGAAGCATATCATCATCACTGAGCAGATGTAAGAAAGCAGCCCCTTCTCCAAAGATAAATATTAGCTACAAGAGCACTGGCTGTTAAATTCTCTTATCATATACTTACAAGAACTGAATAATACAATAACTTTAAAAAAAATCACTCCCAATAAGCTATTCTTAAAGAAACTAAGGCATTTATAACACCCAAGTTCTAAGTACCAGAACGTTCTCTTAAAGGAATCCTTGTGGGATGGAAAACACTCCTCCTTTCTCAATTCTGGCAATAGCTTATAGCAGAAAGCTGAAAATGAAAGGATTCATTTTTTAATAGGGCATTTATTGTTCCCCAGAAAGGTTTAGGCATTGAATAGAAAATCAAATTAAACCCAGGTATGTTATGAAAGTAACCTCATTAACACAATTTATTTCACATGCCAGGAGAGACCTAGGATCTCAGATGTTCATGTTCTGTGATAAACAGTTCAATTTAACCTGCATATTTTTATATAAATCATCAATCTAAGAATACTCTAAAAGCAAAGATGTATGGAATTTGTATGCTCTGATCTTTTGTTAGTTTTGGTTTTTTTTAATTTCTAAATAGCTCAGTTTTCACACTTCATCTTTTATTACCATTAGATAAGACCATTTTCATCTTTACTGTAGGTGTTAGAATGTTTTCTTAACTGTTTGCTTGGACTTGCCATACATGAAACAATAGTCCCCTCTTCTGGACTGCAGTAATGTTGCACTTATTGCAGAGAAACTGCAGAATGGAATTCCTGTTAATGTTTACTGAAGGTTTGGATTTTTTTCCTAATTAAACAATCTTACAGTAACAAGAAAAGCCTTAAGGTCTATACACAAAGAAGTCAAGCACATAAAGAAAGAGAGGTGAAGAAATCAATGAAGTATTGGATTGTGGGTTTTTGCATTTGATTTCAGCTGAAGGCACTGACAGCTACAACAGCTGTAAGTAAGGATCTGTCACCATTTCAATAGCGAAACATGAATTCTCTGGAATGCATTGACTCCCAAACTCTCAGTGTTTAAAACACAAAACAAAAAACAAAACAAACAAACAACAACAACAACAACAAAACAAAAAAGAAAAACACAACCACCAGACCTGTACAAATCACTGAACTGGAAGGAGGAGTTTATTTTAAACCAGTGTTTAATTCAAGGTCTTTTGCTTTTAGACCTGAGCATGGATTATATAACTATAAACCAGCTACAGACTAGATTAGAAATAACCACCCACTGAGAGAAGGAATACTAGACAAATGAAGTAAGGAAGGCAGAAAAATCCCAAGGGCCCAAATTCACAAAACAAAATGGCCCCTCAAAGACACCAATCCTCATCTCTACCTTGAGCAAAGCATTAGGAAACAAATTTGCAAAGGAGCACAAGCATCTGAAACTAACTTACTCTCTTCCAAGTTCCAGAGTTTTGTTTGTGAAAAGCAACCCAGAAGAGTAAAGTATACAGTATGGAAGAGCTGAAACTCCTAAAGAACCTGCAGCTAAAAATGAATGGCAGCTACAAAGTCAATCTTCAAACAGATGGTACTGAAGTCCCCTCTAGAACAACACATGCAGAGGATTTCACATTGCAAGCCTTGCTTAGCAGACCTCCACAATTCTTGCCTTGGCTGGCAAGCAGAGCATGGGAAATGATGGCCTCCACAGAGGTCTCCTTGTGCCCTGAGAAAAGCAGAGGACAGGAAGGTGTAAGAGGTGCTGCCGTGGCTGTCATGCAGCCTTGCCTCAGCCTGCTTTTGTCTGAGGGGCCACAAAGGGAAAGGCTCTCCAGTGGGGGCTGCCCAAGTGGAGATGCCAAGCAGCCAGGCCCCAGGAGAGAGGCCAGCCAGAAGCCCACAGGCCTCAAGGTCGGGGCAGCCCCCAGGGAGGAGAGCTCTCCACCCAAAGTGGGGCAGGGTCTCCAGTGAGGCCAGGGGGTGAAGGGGTTCTGCTCCCTAAACAGCCCTTCTTTCCTGAGGCAGTGGGCAGGGGGGCAGGGGGGTTGCTGCTTCAGGGTGCACATACTTATAGACTGGCCTCCTAAACTGCCCCTTTCTGATGGCAGCTGAGATGCATGGGGCATGGACCACAGGCATGGGTATGTGGGCACCAAGAAGGCACCATGCGGACTTTGTCCCTGGCAGCCCTGGCCGCGACAGCAGCCACACAGCCCTTCACCCCGGAGGTCATTACCCCCACCTCCTGGCCAAAGCTCCCATACTGTGTCCCAGGAAGCTGACCTGGTGAGCCCACCTCAGCGCAGAGGCTCTAGGTCTCTCTGCTCTCCCAGACCACCCACCTGGTGAAGTATCGTGGAGCCTGGCCTGCTGGTTGCTCAGACCTTGACAGCCAGCGTGTTCCCTTGACAGCCAGCACTGGGGCCTGGCACGCAGGCTGCGCACATCATGCCCCACCACACTCCCTCACTGCTGCCTGGGGCCTCAGGTCTCAGTGTGGCACAGCTGGTACCCTTCCCACGCCACAACGCCAGGCCTAAAGCCCTGTCAGGCTCTGGGCAGGACCTCCCACAGGCAGGAAGGCCATCGCTGGCCTTTACCCAGGACTGATGGCACCTGCCAGCTGCGGTGCCGTGGCCGCGGCCCTGCACTTTCCACCCGTGCATGTCACAGTAAAACCAAATGTAAACTACAATATGAATCAAGTCATCATGCTGCTGCAAAAGTCCATTGTGTAGCCCTACCCCTGCTGGTGTAAGGCCAGGCAAGAAATATCTAAATAATGCACTTTGGCTGATAAGTAGGTTGTGATTGTTAAAAGCTGACATTTAACTGATATATTACTAGTTCGCTCAGTAAACCATGAAGAAACATTTGGACTTGCCAAAAGTAACGGGAAACTAGGGGAAAGGTAATTCCGGCAAGGGGAATTGTGACCACCAACCCATGGACCACCTACCCCAATTATACCACCTACTCAAAAGATAAAGGCAGAGAAAAGAACTGAGCATGTATTCTAGTTTGCATGCTAGGCGAAGAAATCTAAACCAATCATTTAATAGAATTACAATGCATGTGTATTAGAAAGATGAATATGTTAATGTTTTCTGTATAAATAAGCATTGAACTGGAGCTTTGGGGTGTGCTGCCTTAGGACAGACACCCATATCTGTGCAAATATGCAATAAAATACCTCTGCTCTGTGTGAATGTTGGCATATTGCACACCAGGTAAACGAACCCTCAGTTTTGGGACAACACGCCCACACGGATGGTAAGGATCAGCTGCCACAGAGCTCACTGCAGCAAAGGGCCTGTATTTGGACTACGGCAAATGTGACACTTAATCAAGACATTCCTGAACAGACATTGCTCAAAACAGCTCGTTAGGAAAGCATCCTCCCTTTCAAATAAAAGTGCCCCATTGAAAGGAAACAGTAAGACTCTGCAGAGGTTCATATGGACCTGGGAAGAGCAAAAGTTATAAATCCAAGTCCAACTCTAGAGCCTATAATCCAGCAAATCAGAGCCTTAGTTAAATAGCAGAAAGTTTTATTCAAGACTCCATGAACTCCAAAGGTTCAGAGTCTATTAGAAAACTTGCCCAGAGCCCATGCAGACTCCAGTGTGTCCTTCAGGCAGGCAGAAAAGACAGATATGCTTCTCTTCCATTTTTTTCTGTGCTTGATTGGTTTAACAATTGGCTGCAAAAAAAACAGTGAACTTTAGGAACAGGGAACTGGGCAGTGGAACTTTTCTACTCTGAAATCTAAAAGATACTTCTCCAAGAGATACATACTCCCAAAATTAGTAACCCAATGCTTACTGTTGGGATATGTGATAAAAAGCTCATCTCCACAGATACAAAAGAGCCTGGTGCTACAACGACGCAAGAGGAACATCTTCTGTAGCAACACAGCCACCTTTAGCTACCTTAAGAAACAGGGCTCAGTAGCTGGGATACTGAGCTGCTCCTTTCTGGTCCTGAATTAAAATAAATAGCCAAACATGTCTGCCGCAGTTGGCTTCCAATGGGGAGAGAAGCAGATGTTTGAGTCAGGTGTTTCTTTGTATGTTCTTTTTATGAAAGGATCTCAGACACCTGTTCCATCCCTATACGATGAAACAGGCTAGAGACAATTATTTTGCTCCTTTCCAGTGAAAAGTAGAACTGAAACTCAGCTTTTCTTCATCCTGTATTACTGGCACTTCCACTAACTGCATCTGATTTTCATAGTGGCTTTGCTCTTACTTTTTTTTTTAAGCCTGTCTTCCTCACTCGCAGAGACTTGCAAAGCTTCCCAAAGAATTGTGACATCCCTCTGCTCACAAAGGCCAGGGCCAAAAGTGCTGTCAGTGCCCGGGTATGAGCTGCCATGATTCACTTCCGTGGCCCTAAAAACAACTAAATCCCTTTTCACCACTCTGCTCAGATCAAACGTAGGCATTCTCATCTGCCCCTCATTTTTTCAGGGTGCTTCACGTCCTTAAAAAAGAGCTCTGTATTTAGCTTGAGAAGGACTGCACTTTTAACTTCACCACCACCAAAAGCAGTTGTGGGCTTGAGAGCAAAATTTATGGCTGTATAAAACTCTGTGGCACACCTCAGATCAGAGTGTGTCCAAGCCTTAGGAACACCAGCGTATTACATTCCCTCCCTTGAAATCTATTTTCAAGTAGCTTCAGCAGCAATGGAAAGTAAAATCAGTTCCTTATGTTGCAGCTTTCCATAAATGCCACTATTTCCACCACTTTTCAGACTCCAGCTGGGACAATGCATCTTTGCTTAGTGCCCTTGTTCATAAAAATAGTGATTGAGCATAATTTCATTCAAATCTTCCCAAAGAAGCTGCCTCACAAATCACAATGGGTGTATTAAACATTCTTTTTGTTAAAGGCTCAGATAAACTCACACGAAAAAATTCTGCAGGAACATCTTGGTAAAAATTTAAGAGAAGAATCCATGGTCCCAGCCTCTGGCAAAAAAAAGCTTCCTGCAATGAGTTGGAACTCTCCAGCCTTACGCACACATGCTAGACTTGCTGCTAAAATGTACCTAAACATTTTGCTGCATCACAAGAAGATACACAGAACCTGACACAGAAATTAGGCTTTCTGAGCTGCATTAAGTCAAAGAAGCTAATGGACTCTGTAAAAGCTGTCAGTTGGAAGTGAAGTTTGATTCAAAACACACGACCTTCACATGTAGGTGATTTTATCCTACAGACTACCTCTTACATTTATACACCTGTATCTTTTGTTCCTTACTCAAGTTGGCTTATATGTCCATTTGTGTACCAAGTCCTGCTGAGATATGGAATCAGCACAAAGATCTGACTTTGACATGTAAAACACATAGACCTGAAGCTGAGCTAAGGTACTGCTGATATTTTCCCATAGACCTTGCAAAATTTGACCGAATATATCCACGTGGGTCAAGATGGTGAAAGTATAATGCATCAAACTAAACACAGAGCAGAACTCTGTAGCCGGAAGCACAGTCACCCACTATAATCCAGAGGGAAGAATGTAACTGGCAACATTTAAAGCAGACGAGGGCCCAAGCTCTCTCCTGTTAAAGGAAATAAAAATTATACTGACTCAAGATACCTCTACTGCCCCTCACCTGTGCCTTCCATACCTGATGGCTGAGTGCTGGGAAAAACACAAAACATGGATAACTCCTTGTGCTGTTAAGCCCCTTCCTCTGTGGATCCTCAGGGGTGTTTGTGGTTGGATCAGAGGTTATTGGATGTGCAAATCTCTGCTGAAGAAAAAACAGGCAAAAACAGGAGGAGAGAAAATCAGAAGAGGAAACCATCTTGATTTATGCATACACTCATTTTAAGAACTCACTTGAACAGGTTATTGTGCATCATTTTCTTGCAAATAGGAGTTTGAAAAGAACTGGAGGTAGTGTTATTAGCCATGTTGTGATGCTGAAAAATGAAATTCAGAAACTTTTCTCCTCTGCTTCTACATGAGGAGCTTATTCAGGGGAGCTTTCTTTGCTCACAGAGGCAGCAATTGTCAGCAGCTCAGAAGAGCAGTGTTTTAAGCATGGTCGCTCCAGCCATGTGGCCTTGGTCCCAGCCTTGCCAGAGCAAACAAAAAGGGATTTCTTGGGTGCACATGAGCTACTTGGGACCACTAGGAGGAACTGACAAGTGACAAGCGACAGTTAGAGGAGACTACGGTTCACTACAGGGGTCAGAAGCCCCGTATCTGCTGACCAGATCTATCATCTGGGGAGGTTTGTTGCTTGCCTGGGGCTCTCATTAAGGATGCTGTGCAGAGGCTACCGAGGCTCATCTGGCCGTCTACGGTACAGTGCTGCTTTCTCATTTATGCACCAAAGATACTGCCAGGGGTACCTGAGAAGTATCAACTGTGCAGGTTCCAGGGGCACTGCTTAAGGAGATGGGCACACAAGTGTTGGTTTTCTCCATTGTGCCGAAGGAGGGACTCAACAGATGCTGTGGGTGAATCACTGGTTGCACATCTGCTGTTCATACCAGGGTTTTGATTTCCATGAGCATGGTAGCCACGGCAAGAATCTGAAATAGACCTAAGGAGAGTGAAGCTGGCAGAGGAAAATGGGTACTGTTGTGGTGGGTATCTGCTGTATACCAGCATAGGGAGGACCAGGTTAGGGAGTACTTCAACAAGTCCATGGGGCAAGATGGATTGCACCCAAGCATGCTGAGGGACAAGGTGGCTGATGGCATTGCAAGACCACCCTCAATGATCTTTGAAAGATCATGGTGGCAACTGAGAAAGGTTGCAGGTGCCTGACTCTCAGTTCTGTCTTCGAAACAGGCAACAAGGAAGATGCAAGAACTTCAGGCCTGTCAGCCTCATGTAGTCCTTTGGAAGATGGTGGAGAAAATCCTCCTGGAGAACATTTCCAAAGGCGTGAAGAATCAGAAGGTGCTCAGGGCTCAGGAGCAGTCAACCTGGATTTCCAAAGGGGAAATCAAAAGCTGTTTACAAAACAAATCCAAAGCTGCTGAAGCTCTCTCCCTTAGTGACTTGAAGGATGGGACAGAGTGCATGCTCAGCAAGTTTGCAGGGTGCACATGAGTGGGAGGAGTGGCAGGTGCAGCAGACACTTGTGCCAACCTTCAGGGGGACCTCAACAAAAGAAATGCAGAATTGGGCAAGGAGGAATGTGATGAAACTAAGCAAGGGCAACTGCACTGTATCTGAGGAGGAGTGGCCCCATGCACCAGTACACGCTGGGTACTGCACAGATGGCAAGCAGCTTTGCTGAGAAGTTCCTTGGGGTCCTGCTGGACAATAAGCTGAGCTTGAGCCAGCAATGCTGGCTGGCTGCAAAAATGGCCAACAGTATCCTGGGCTGTATTTAAAAGATGATTGCCAGTGTGTCAAGGGAAGTCACCCTTTGTGTCCCCTCAGTGCTGGTGAAGCCACATGTGGAATACCGAGTCTGGTTCTGGGCTGCCCAGTACGAGCAAGTTGTGGACAGATTGGAGTGACCCCAGCACGGGCTCTGAGATCCTGCTCCAAAATGGTGCTGCAGCTTGCCCAAGAGGCAACTCCTGGCACTGGAGCTTTGCTCTGGTGCCCCTGTGTAGCTTGCAGCCGCCTCACTGCTAGGGGTGGATGCTGGCCAGCCCAGGGCCAAGAAGAGTGACCTGCTCCTTCTCCCTGCAGGGCGAACAAGGGGATGTCAGCTCCATCCTCGCTTCTGCTCACAGCTCCGTTGAGCACACCAACGGAACAGACCCCCAGGGTGGGAAACAAAATGAGAATGACAACTATCGTGTGGGTTTCAGTGGAGTTTATTTTGCAGTTGGCAGCTGCTCTGGAGTGGAGGGTGAAGGTGAGATGTTTTGTAGCCCTAAACCCAGCAGGCAAGTAACAATGCAGGGCTGTGTTTTATTTTGTCTTTGTGGTTCAGTGGCCATGACGCCAGGACAGCAAAAGTGCTGGAGGCTATTCCTCTGCCTCCCACACTGACCTGCCCGCTGTGGCCTTTTTCTAGGCTTTTCTCAGAGCAGTGAGCCAGTGTCAGCACCAGAGGAGGGACACAGTACCCTCGGACTTGTTCTACGGCAGCACCTGTCCAGCCACCCTCCCCAGCACAAGGTCCCTTATGAGACAGAGAGGTCAGGAGGTGACAGTGCCAATTGCATGGCTGGTGCACAAAGTTCCCAGCGCAGACTTTCTCCAGCAATTTCCATCTTTTTTTTTTTTTTTCCCCTAAGACTGGTCTGAAATATGTTTTGTCAAACAAAAGTTACATCCTGAATGCAGCAATGAACATCTCCATGCCCAAAGCTGTGACTGACTGATCAACAAACCTCTACAAGTGGAAGGAGACTCAGAGCAGTTGGGCACAGGCAATGAACTCATGATGCTCAGAGAAGAATATAAGGAGCAACTACACCTGTTGTAAAGAAGGCTGAACTTATCTCAATGGAAAAGGTATCGGCTTTTGGTTTAGATTAACTGCCATATCAGTTGAGTGATCAAATGGTTGTGTAGGTAGCCTGAGTTAATCAAAAGATGTGAATGATTTCCTGAGCCAGACAGACCAGCATGGGGCTCAGCCCAACATAAAGCATGAAAACTGAGCAGCCAACAAAACAAACTCTGAAGAGAGCTACAGTCTTGAGCTGGCTTCAACCCATGTGTTTCTTCCTGGTGATTGGAGATACCCAGCATCATGACAGTGTGTATAAAGACCAGTAATGCGAATTTTGTTTGTACTGTGATCCAACTGATGTTGCAACTGCTATATTGTGCTTGTGTTGCGATTGCTGCTTCACTCCTCTGAATCAAAATCCCATCTAACATCAAATGTCCTCAAATAAGTACATTTGTTAACAACATATTAAACCCTTCTCATGTGGAACACCTAAAAGAGCCTGGTCAGAGTGCATTGGACAAGAGAAGCACGGGGACTGCAAGGCGGCATGGTCAGGAAACACTTCACCAAGCAGTATGCATCTCCAGGGGGGCTCAGTTTGCTCAAGACACCATACACTGCAGTATAATGCAGAACGGTTTGAAATGGCCATCCCTTTGTAGCATCAAAGGTAGATGGGAAAGATGTAAGAAGACAGGCCCATGTGCATAACACTGTGTACAACCTGCCTACTAATGTAAGGCCACAGCTTCACGCAACCAAAACAGACAGCAGGTGACACTCATTTGTGACCTTGATTCAGCTTAATTTTTAGTTGCTTCAAAAACACAGTAAAAAACCAACAACTTTGCATGTATCAAAAAGTAAAACTCTAAATATATTTATTATTCAGTTCCATTTGCTTTTCATTGCACAAATTTGGTTTTTATCCCCATGTTTTACAGTTTTTTACAAAGCTGTCAGGAGTTTTAGAAACTTAAAATGATCACTTAAGTCTATTTAGGCACAGTTCATTAACACATAACTCCACTTCCTCCACTTTTTTTTCTCTGTGTGAAAGATTTATGGTTGCACTTAAGCTCCAAATTGAAATACATTTCACAGTCTATGCTTTTACAGGCATACTGTCTAAAAAAGAAGTTTTGATTAAATAGTCTTGCCTTATCAAATGTTGCCAGCAAAGCCTAAATGAAAGCAACTTCTTTTCCAGAAATGCTGAAATCAATACAACCCTAAGATAAGAACCATAGTGTCCAACCATTTTCTATGCTAGCTAGTCATAGGATAACAAAGAAACAGTCCTTAGGAGGATTTAAAAATCCCCTGGAAAAATTACATTAACTTGGAAATAATTTAAATAATTTATTCTGTATGAAAAATAAGAAAAAAAAAAAAAACAAACCAGCAAATAAAACACATATGGTGACAAGGAAAGTGTTGTATCCCCTGGACTGCTGAGGCTGTGTCAAGTGCTCTTCCTTCTGATAATGACAACTTGAAAACCAGAGTGGGTATCCCTGGGGCTACCCTCTATGAAAATAGCTTTGAAGTTTGAAGCTGTCAGGCCTGTTTGACATGGCTGAAAAACGGTGAGCTTCTTGATTTCTTACATAGCTCTTCTCTTTGGTGAGAAAGCCTGACCACTTCTGCTGTAAGATTCATGTGTTTGGATTAAAGCTTTTTATCTGGGGTGAGCTGCTTTTCCACATAACTGCATACTGCAGTGTTCCCAGGGCACAGGAAAGTCCATTCTAGAGGATCTGAAATGAGCTGAAGTTTGTTTCAACAACTTTGTTATATTATTTTTTACCAAAAGAGTGATGTTAAATAAGTGGCTGATGCTAAAGGACTCTTCCCAAAGAGCATTAACATCTACCCCCTCTCTATAATGCTGCAGAAAGAAACAGTATTTGTGACTTTTTAGCACCCAGATCTGTTGTTGCTATTTAGAAATGAATGAAATATTTTTGAAAGCTGGGTAAAGTCTTTGCAGCAGAGCAAAAGGGATGCAGAAATCTTTATGTGAGTCTCATATAAGAGTTTTTAGTGCCCTTGAGCTCCCTGGTGGCTATTGCTTTCAGGGACAACCAGAGGGGTATCTCACATGAGCACAGGCAGTGCACAGCCTTTAGGTCCCCTTGCTAAGGAGTCCTGTTTGTAGGAATTTCTGACTATGGAGATTTTTTTTTTTTTTTTTATACTTTGGGAAATCATTAAGCTTCAGGGAACTAGCAAAGCATAGTATTCATTTCTATATGTGTCACAACAGAGGTGCACAGTTACAGATTAAACAGTGGTTGCTTGCGCTGCTTGGGTTTAAGACATCTCCATGAGGTCTGCATTTGGGGCAAGGAAAAACATTTCCCCTCCGGTGCTGCTGCTGTGCTCAGACCCTGGGGACAACTGACAGTGTGTTCTCTTGCCCCACACAATAACAAATGAGAGGAGACCCCCAGGCACTGACGAGGCAGGCAGGTCTGGGCACTCCCTTCGTGCTGCCACTGGCCCAGCTCTGCACATTGCAGGCAGACTGCATAAAACTGGTCACAGGTGCCAGCCCTGAAACCAAGGATGGGACCTGCATCCTGCAGCTGCTCTTCCCCTAAGCAAAGGGCTGGGGAAGGCAGCGAGCTACAGAGCTGGTGCTGAAGGGCACAGATGAGTGTGGCTGTAGGGCTTGGGGAGATGGGGCAGCCCTGGAGGATGCAGGGGGGTGGATGACACAGCTGGGAAGCAGGACCCTGCAGCTGTCAGTGGCTGCAGGCATGGGACAAGGCGCGCTGGCACATGGGAGCTAAGGAAGCAGCAGCTGCGGGCAAAAGGACAAGCAATAGTCCAGCAACCAGGGAGGGCTGTTCGTGACCAGCCATGGTCCTGTGATCCTCTTGTCACTGACACCACACTTCTAGCACCATTGCTGAAAGGTCAGCAGTGGGCTGAGGGTCCAACCCCCCGTCATCCTTTTGATCCCTCTTGGCAAAACCCCCGGCACCAACAGCGTGGGCAGATTCATTTGTCCGATGAGCAGCGCAGGACCATTGTCCCCAGGTGACTGTGGCTGGTCTTTGGCAAAGGGAGGGCAAGGCAGCTGCTGACTCAAAGGACCCAGAGACCTCTGCTGCACCTGCAGCTTCTCTGGCAAGAACCAACCCACATCGCTACCTCTTTAAGGTAGGACGTCCAAACACCAACTCTCCTTTATCTGTCACAAAAGTGCTGGCCCTTGGCAGCCCTAGTGCAGCCTCCCGCTCAGAGCGGGACTATCCCCAGCACCAGGTCAGGGCAGCCACAGCTTTGCCTAGCCACTTGGCTGCAGGGCTGAGCTGTGAGGCGAGAGGGGTGCATGAGGATCGCTTCAGAGCTAGAGGTGCCTCTGAAGTTCAGCTGCGGAGTGGCCTCCCAGGGCAGGAGGACAGCGGCCATGGGAGCCACAGTGGTGGGTCCAGGGGTGGGAGAAGAATCTGGCAGCTGCCTTCAGTCTCCCACCCATGTCATGTGGAGGGGTAGCAGAACAGGTTGTTCCTAGAGCTTAACAGGTGGCTTCTCCAGGACCAGAAGAGCAAGATTTTCCAAAGTCTTTCACTATCATTAATGCATGAGCTTCTGACATGAGTGAGCAGGCAAGCAAGGGGAGTTTGAAGAAGTGCAGCAAGTCCATCAATAACTGTCTGGTGTTGATTAGGGAAATGTGACCACCACAAGCCAGGGAAGTCCACGCTGCCTGAAGCATCAATTTTTCCCCCAGCAAAAACCCTAGGAGCAGTTATTCATAGGAATTAGTCTGCTCCAGTTGCCAGGGGTGCAAAGAGCTGCAGGCCAGCACCCTCAGTAACGGCCTGCGTCCATGCAGAGGTTTCTGAGCTCCAGCTCCAGCTGTTTAATTTGGACATCCCTCTGGTTTACCACCTCACGTAGTCTACGGATTTCTTCCTGTTGCCGGTAAAACATCTGCAAGAGCTGTAAGAAAAGTCACATTTTACTTCCTTTACACTAAGAAAACACAGCCTAACCTGTCAAATGCCACCAGTCCTGTCACATCACTTCTGAGAGAAACAGCATATAAGGAGGAGGCCTTCAACCAACAGACTGAACATCAGCAGTGCTCCAGCTGTCCACTAGCCTGGGCTGTGAGTGCAGGTCTTTGTGACTACCACTTAATAATGCTACATCTGCTTCATTCAGTGGCAAAGATCAGAAAAAATAACCTTCATAGCACTGATCACTCAAAGAGAGCCTAGACACAGAGCGTATTTGGAGTCTAAATTCCTGGATCTACCACATCTCCTACTCTGACCTTGGGCGAGTCCTTTTACTTCTCTTCTTTTTTCCAGTTGATCATGCTCTGTCCTCTCAAGTTGGGACTAGCCTGGCCGTTCATTGTGCATACAGCAAAGCGTTCAGCTCTGCACAGGTTGCTTCTGTAACCTCAGGGTGCCAGCTCAGAAACATGCAGAAGAATATCCCTTTTCATACTACAGCTGTGGAAATTCCTGCCACATCAAGCTGCAGACACTAAAATCTTTCAGAGCCAAAAAGGAGACCTGAGCACGGCTATGGGAAGGAAATCCTTCCAGGGTTCCTAAAACAAACAAGCTGCACATACTCAAAAATGTCCTTGAGCTGCCAATGACAAGGGACTTGCAAAACACTACAGAGATCTACCACTGTACAAGCTCTGGTTACTGTACAGGGAGGCGGTTGGCCATGGCTGAAGACAGATCATGGAGCTGCCAGGACCTTTTCTGGAGCCATTCCTGGGAGCAGGCTGTGACCAGCAGCCAGCCTCAATGGCACTGCACTGCCAACTTGTCCCCCAGCAGTGAGCAGCTGAGGCAGGGGCAGAGCCAGTCCCTTTCCCATGCCAGGGTCCACAACACGGTTGGACACTTAAGACTACATGGATGCGCCATGGCCCATGGGGTACACCCACTCCTTCCACAGGTGTCCCTGCTGCCTCACTAGGCTCTCTGAGCACAGCTTTCATGGAAGGGTTACACTGCATAAACTCCCTTCTCTTCTCCAGAAACTGGAGGTCACAAGGACCTCCTTGTCCCCAGCCAGCCACCAGGGTGCCACAAGAATGCCTAAGAAGTGGGAATACTGACTGTTCCCTCCTTTCCAGATCCCCTCAGATGGGATTCTGCTGGGACACATTTCTGCTTCGCATGTGGCAGCCAGGGCATGCAGAGCTTCTGCCCCCACAAAGAACGAAGAGCTTGCACTGGCCCAGGTCTGCAAAATAAATCCTCCTCTGATTCTGTCACCTTGTGAACTGCATCCTTTTGCCAGCTGACTCTGGGCTTCCCCACACAACCCCAACCCTTCACCCCAGACATTCACACCTCATTTTCAGTTTTCGGTGGTGGACACTCAAATATGTCAAAGCCATTGGAGAGGCGCATTTGCTCATTTTTTGGCAATTTCTCCTCCACTTTCAGCTGTTTTCTGCTGTCTTCGATGTCACTTGGCTTCTGCATGTCCTCCAGCAGCATCCTTCCTCCTCGACCCTGCTGCTGGCTTAGGTCAGTAGTTTTCATGAGTGGCTCTGGCTCAAGAAACTGTGGTGAGGCATTCACAGCTCCAGAGCCTGGTCTCAAAGATACCAAGAGAGGCCCTAAGGAGGGAGGCAGGTGACAGGTTAGCACACTCAAACCACACTCAGAAATAGCTGTAAGCAATTCCTTCAAACAACCTGCAGGGATAAACATGGAGGTACTTGACTGGAGCGGCTTCCAGAGTTCACAGCAGTGAATATTTTAGCCACCAAGTTATTTTAGCTTACAGTCATATTTGTTATGTCTCTCCTTTTCCTCCCTTCCTCTTTCTCTGGCACTTAACAGGCCAGAGAGCCAGGCAGCTTACCCAAGCCCTGGGGAGCTGAAGGGCTGGGGAGCTCTCCACGTGCTGACCTTTGTTAACTCCGTTCAGCCACTCCTGTGCTGTCAGTGCTGGCTGGGCTCCTGTGGTCAAGGGGTAGATGTCTTCCTGGTATGACTCCGACTGCAAGCAAACAAAAGTCCAGAGTCACTATGTCAGTGAGGTTTTGGCTTGGAGTGACCATACTTGATTGTGGCAGTGAAAGAAGTTTGTTCCCTTCAGCACAGGGAGTGTCATGAGCGCTCACCGGCATGGTCATAAAACCTTCTCACCGGCTCTGAGCCTCTTTCCTCCTCACCCAACTCAGAAGTGCATCTAAAGAGTGATTTTAATTCCTGCCAGTGAGGCCTTTACACATCCTGACAACAGACTGGGGGAGGCTGGTGACACAAGCTAACCCAACTCTCATGAACTCAGTGTTCCTGAGGATGAAGAAGTGGATGTGAAGGATGGATACAAGTCACAAATCATCAGCTGATCACCAGCTGACAGAAATTGGCCGAGGCAATAATGTTGGAGGAGCATGCCTGACTGGTATTTGAAATGAGCATTAGCTCTGCTGTCTCTCTGAATTCAAGGCACTCATAACTTCCAATTTTTCTGGAAGTACAGGGTACAGTGCTGACATTCACGATGTACCTTTGCTCACACAGTCACATGGGAGCTACCTTGGCTAGCTACAGATTCATGATCTGGGTCATTCTCTAGCCACACCAGCTCTGAGACTTACTTCTACATCACTCTCAGTGCAATGGGTCATGTCTTACATGCTGCAAAACAACTGCCTGTAATACACCTGCACCCACTGGGTATAGACCTGGGAACTCACCATTCCCTTTTTCCCAGGGAGGTGCTTCTTCCTTTCACAAGGAGATTTTCATGTCATCCAACCTCTCTCTCTGTCATTATGTCAAACAGGTGCCACCAATGGATGGTTTACAGCCAGCAAGTTGACCTGACAGTCAGAGAGAGCCCTTGCTGCACCCAAGCAGAGCAGATCGGTAAGCATGTCTTAGAAAGTTGGCCATTACACAGAGACCTAACTCTTGAGTTACCCAGCCAGAGTTTGTTGGCAGGGCTGCCCCACAAACGGACCAGCTTTGTCCCTCAGACCAGGAGAGAGAAAATCTCTTGTTCTACCTACTCTCCTGCCCCCAGAGTCACAGAGAGGAGGCACTGCCCTCTTTTTCACTGATATTTGTCCCAGACATGAACACGACCTGAGATTAACTTACCCGTCGAGGCACAATCATGGAGATGGGCTCAATCAGGCTTTTAGTTGGGATCAGTTTGTAGAAACGGAAAATCTCACAAGCTGACACTTCAAGTCCTCTCTTTGGCATCATTCCTGGTGGGATAGCATGAAAGAAACAGTGTATAAATCTCACTAGGAAAGTTAGTGTCATCTACCATGGAAAAGGGTCACTAAACAACAAAAGAAGTCACAACATCAGGTCCACAGCAGCATGGTCTGAAATTTGCACCCAAAACTGGTTCAGTGGCACAAATGACAAGACTGAATAATTTTTTTTTTGTCAGGTCACAGAGTTACATACAGGGTCTGTGGTTCTCCTGCTAAGCCTCCTGTTCCTTATTCATTCTCATGAGGTGCAAATAGAGTTACCAGGACTGAGCAGAACTGGCAGGTTATGCCACAGGATTTGACTGTCAGGATCAGCAGGAAGGGATTTCAGGACACCTAAATACCACCACGATAGCTATATGGGTCAGGCTGAAAGCCCTTCTGGCCCAGTTTCTTCGCTCCCCAACACTGTTCCAAAGCAGAATGGAGTATGAGAAGGGTGCGAACATCTACTTTGTCAGACAGCACCATTTGTTTTTCAGAGACTGCTAAGCCACACAAGGTCTCTAAGTACCTAGCAACCTCAGTGGATTTTTCTCCCATGAGTTTGTACAGTCCAAAGCCTACAACCATGTCAATTCCCTAAATAAAAGACATTGCCTCTCTTTGGAGACCCTGCTTCATAGTGTCCTACAGAAGCCTTGTTTTCTACTAATACCGAATTACTTCATTAAACAGTAGATTCTATGTGAAGGACTGTTGATCCTCACATTACGCATTCATCTAAATGCAAATCTAAGCTCCACTCCTCTACATTGTATTTTGTTTTGGCAGTATCGGAAAAGAAGCTATTGTGCAATAACCTTAGCAGTATTTTTCATCAGCAGAACAGATCAGGTTAGTAAAGTAGATTTGATACACTCAGGCCTTTTGAAAATATTTGTACACTTCCTTTTCATGGAAAGATTCTTAAAGAGACTATGACATTAAAATCACGATGCCGTACATTGGAAGGATTACAAAAGATGAATAATGGAAGGATCTTCCTGTTAAGCTTTAAGTAATTTATTCTTTTTCAATAACAGTGTGTTGGGTTTGCGTTGCAAGGTTTTGGTAGTGGGTGGGGGCTATAGGGGTGGCTCCTGTGAGGAGCTTCTAGAAGCTTCCACAGTGTCTGACAGAGCCAATGCCAGCCGGCTACAAGATGGGCCCGCCCTGGCCAAGGCCGAGCCAATCACCGCCTCTGTGATAACATATTTAAGAAGGGAAAAAAAAATACAGTGGGAAAAAGATTTTGCAGCCGGAGAGAGAAGTGCGAAGATGTAACACCAAGGTCAGTGCAGAAGGAGGGGGAGGAGGTGCTCCAGGCGCCAGAGCAGAGATTCCCCTGCAGCCCGTGGTGAAGACCATGGTGAAGCAGGCTGTCCCCCTGCAGCCCATGGAGGGAGGATGAGGGGGTGTAGAGATTCCACCTGCAGCCCGTGGAGGACCCCACGCCGGAGCAGGTGGAGGCACCTGAAGGAGGCTGTGGCCTGTGGGAAGCCTAGGCTGAAGCAAGTCCCTGGCCAGACCGGTAGACCCGTGGAGAGGGGAGTCCACGCCAGGGCAGGTTTGCTGGCAGGACTTGTGACCCCGTGGGGGACCCACGCTGGAACAGTTTTCTCCTGAAGGTCTGCACCCCATGGAAGAGACGACACCGGAGCAGTTTGTGAAGGACTGTAGCCCGTGGGAGCGACTCCATTTTGGAGCAGGGGAGCGATGAGAGGAGTCCTCCCCCTGAGGACAAAGCAGCGGCAGAAACAACAGTGCGCTGCACTGACTGCAACCCCCTTCCCCCGCCCCCACCCCCCGTTGAGGGGGGCGGAGGTTGAAGCCCGGAGTGAAGTTGAGCCCGGGAAGATGGGAGGGGTGGGGGGAGGTGTTTTAAGACTTGATGTTATTTTCTCATTGCTCTACTCTGTTTTGTTTAGTAATAAATTAGATGAATCTCCTTTCTAAGTGGTCTGTTTTGCTCGTGACGGTAATTAGTGAGTGATCACTCCCTGTCCTTATCTCGACCCAAGCCTTTTGTTACACTTCTCCTCCCCATCATGCTGGGGGAGGGGTGAGCGAGCGGCCGCGTGGTACCCTGCTGCCAGCTGGGCCTAAACCACGACACCAGTACAAGAGAAGGTAGGCAAGCAGTAAGAGTGAAGGCATAAAGATTTGGAGCACCCATTGGCAGAGAAATCCCAGAGTGGAAACAATATCAACAGAGTTCAGTACCAAAAATCTTGGAGCAGATTCACAAAGGGCAAGGAGCATCCTCCACCTTTAAATCCAGACTATCCACCTTGAACAGGTATGTGACAAAGGATGCAGCAATGTCTGGTAAAGCTGCCCAGCCCATGCTCTGCTGGTCAGAAGGGACCCCTCCAAGCTGTGACCCTGTAATACCACCTGTGATATATAGATGAGCTGGGCCAAGCTGACTGTTGTGCACCTGTAAACCTGGGTGGAAACTGGAATTTGACTCACTCTCTTTTCTAAATGATATTTTGGATAGTCCTAGACTCTGACAGCCACCATCCTCTTGTAATGTTAGACATACGCTGCCACTCACCAATTCCTTTCTGTGGTAAATGAGAACGATATTCCATCAGGTAGTTCAGGTATGGTTTCTCAGGGCTTATCTCATAGTACCGTATATTTCCATCACCCTAAAGGCAAAGAAAATGAACATAAATCAGGCTCTGCTGTTCAGTATGATGGTCTGAGAAGAATGCCTGACCCCAGAAGCCATGCAAGGTCAAGAATGAACCAAATATTTACCCCCAAATTCCTTTGTGGGAAGGTTAGGGCTCTGTAGTGTACCTTCCCACAGTAAACATGGTATGTTTGCAATGGAAAATGTGGGCCGATGCTGCAGCGCTCTCAGGCCCCATCCCATCAGCCCATACCCTTAGATTAACGTGCTTCAGGAGCATCTTTGACTTTAGCCTGACACAACACAGGCCAGGAAAAGAATCACACAGGCCACCATTTCTGACTTGGAAAGCACTTACCTTTCCCACAACATAAAGCATGTGTGTGTCTGAGTCATAGAAAGGAAACAGGAGTCCTGAGGAGCCATCCAGATCTTCCTCCAGTAAAGGCACTGAAAGGTCATTCTGGGCAGGACACAGGAAAAACAGACACCTGTGATCATCTGTCAGTCACCTCAAGTCAGGGACACCTTACCTGAACCCCCCCTGGCAGCAGCCCTGAGCAGAGGGCCATGCACAGACTTTTTCAAAGGTTTATGGGTAGGAAATGGGTGCTCTGTCCCTGGCTCTTGAGTGAGTGCAGCACCTCAGGACATCAATTCCTACCACTAGAACACATCAGGCACCTGATGACAAGTAGATAAAATAAGAAACACTGCCTGCCTCTACCTGGGCCACCAGACGTCAGGAGATGGAGGGGCCTTCGCAGCATGTCTGCATCACACCTGAATTACTCACGTTCCCTCACTACCTCTAGTCGAGGCAATACCTCCACAATAGTGTACTACCCACCACAAGAACAGTCTACAGCAGCCAAGCAGCCTCAATGCTGCACAGTGGGAAGGTGCCCATTGCAAGGGCAAAAGCTCCCATCAGCCTTTTGCAGGTAAGCCAGGTAGGAGGACATAGCACACCACTCCGTACACAAGGCTGACATGTCTTGTACAAAGCTGTCTCTGCACTGCTGAAAGGAGCAATGTCGGGAAGCCCAACAGGGCAGAGTGTGGCAACCCACAGCTGCCATTGAGGCTACTGTCACATAAATATGTATTTAGCATAGGGTTAATACATACTTTTTCCTGAAGAACTGCCTAGCTGCAGTCTCCAGAAAGTCAGAGCTTCTGTTTAGATGCAGTGACGGCATGGGTGGATGTGGACCTCAGAAAAATGCCTGCTGGGCAGTCCTGTGCCAATGCCTGTCCCTAAGGAGGCTGCACATACCTGGCCTCACAGGCCTTCCCACTGTGTTCTCAGACTAAGTGTGGCCAGCTCCTCCAGCAGCTCTGAAGGCAGTGAAGTCCTGATGTGAGACCCATGGTGTGTCAGAGCACTGCTCAGCTTTGTGGAAAGCCTTTGGATAGTAGCACAGTCCTTTGCCTCTCACATATGCAAAGAAGCCGTGTTCAAACATAGCCAAATGGCAAATCATAGACCTGGTCTACCAGCTTTGGCTGGTACAAAAGGTAACAGCACAACAAAGAGGCAGATTGTGCCACAGGGTGGTTGACATGGAGGGACAAAGTGAGATGCTGACAAAGAAAAAGCATCTCACTACATATAAGAGAGGTAGAGGAGAGTGGGGTTTTGTAAGGCTAGTAGCCATCATGATCAGCTGTCATGTCTTGGAAGTGACTAATAAATGCTACCTCTACTGTCAGGAATCATCAGAAATCAAAACCACCACATATCTTTTTCTCCATTGAGGGTTTCACCTGAGTAGGCTGTGTCTAGACCTCATTTCTCTTTGCAGTACTAGGAACAAATTGCCAGTAAGATGAGCAAGAGGTGCTTTTAAGTCAGAGCTGCAGTGACCACCCAAAGGTCTTTTGAATTGTTTCTTCCTGTACTCAGCACAGCATTCTCTTTGTTCTGGTGGATTTCTATGTTGAAAGCTTTGAAAGCTTCTTCAGAAACTCATATTCAGTTAACAGAGTCATAGCAGTAAGACCTATCACCCATTAAGAATTTAAAAGATGACTTCTGAATTACTATTATAAACCAATTCTTGGGTATTTGGCGGGTGGAAAAGTTATAGCGACAGCAAAAAAGAGAAAACTGAAGCTGATATGGTTAAGATTGCTGGTCCAACTCACTTGATCCCATAATGCAATTTGCCTATTATTCCACCGAGATGTTCCAGTAGAGAACAGCTTTTTCACATTTCCAAGGAACAAGACTTTATTGACTCTGTGAGACTTGTAGCTGGCTTCCTATAGGAAGAGAAAGGACATTGCGTGAGTAAGACACAACCTGTTGCAAAGCTGCATTTGACATTACATGACACCCCTGATTCAGTCACATCTGAAAGATCTGCTCAGCCTGGTTGAACTGCCGTGAGCAGGATTGCATGGGGATCCAAGAAAGGCGGCCTAAACTCTTCAGGACCATTCCCAAAAGCCCAATCAATCTAACTATTGATTCGCATACTTGCCACACAGCAATGCCTATTAGCTGTAGGCAGGATATTCTGCGTATACAAATTTGTGCAAATACCTACGAAACGCAGTCAGCTTCATCTTACCAACAGACACAAAGTACAGGCAACAAACCTGGCAGTGGGCCAAATGTACAGTTGCATCCACCTGTCCACTTGATCTCTATAAGCCCTCCCAAGGCATCCCACAGAGGACTGCAGAAGGGAGCTATGAAAACAGTGCACTTCAAGAAGGGTTTCAGGGAGCAACTAGCATGATAGCAAGATGCAGAAACCCTGTTTTCAACAATGACAGCAAGTGTTGCATGAAAAGTAGAAGGCAATAGCACCATCTGGTACCTTGGCAACACAGGGCACAGATAATTCTTCTTTAATGGCAGTGAATCTACCCAGAAGTGGAAACACTCCAAAGGGTGAGATCAGCTGTACCACAAACCTCTGAACCCAACCTACTTGTAGGACTGTTCCTGCACGAGGATCTATCAGGCGTATCTTTCTGTCCCTACAGGCTGTGGCAAGGAGACTGCCATCTGTGTTGAACGACATGGAGAGGACCACATCTTTGTGAGCATCAAGGATCTTCACTGGGTTCGAGATAACAGCCTCCTTGGTGTCAAGGTTCCAGATCATTATCTGGGGCAACAGAACAAAAAAATCAGACCTCTGCTGCCTGACCAATTGGGAACTCAGGCTACCCTATTCATTTATTTCTCTCTTCTCTACATGCATAGGTCTTACCATCATAAGTCGTTGTTCTCCAGCATTTAAAATAATTCCTGGTACTTAGAGCAATAAATCAGGGACACTCAGAATGTCCAATATTCTAATTTCCTTTGCAACCACATTTTATACATAAAAATGGCCAGCATCAGTGCAGATATTTGCACTAGCACAAGAATGAAGCCAAACAAAAATGCATAGTATTGCATATTGTATCCAATCCAGTAAAGGAGAAGGACAGAGTAGACTAAAGTTCATCACAATGCTGCAAAATTAGCAAGTCCTTTATGAACTTGTAGCAATGTCCTTTTGCCTTTGGGGTCACCATGGAATTTTCCCCTAAAGAAGGCTTCTGAACTCTTTAGCACTATCTTACAACTTGAAATTAAAACAAATTTCAAAACACCCCACCAAATACGGTGTCCCAGGAGCAGAGCTCCACAGAGAACAGACTCACCTTGTAGTCATAGCCGGAGCTGAAGAGGATGTTATTAGCAGTGGGATGCCATTCAATGAGGCCCACTCTTCGAACATGCCCAAGAAGTTCCTTCTTTGGACTGGTAATGTTTCTTGTTAGCAAGTGCTTGGGGATGTCCCAGATTTTAACCTGAATGGCACAGGATGGGTCTTTGTGAGATTCCTCAGTAAGGAGCTAATTTGGAACTTACCAGTAACTATTATTCCCTTCGTAGTCAGTAGGAATGCTCAATTCTCCTGGCTTTATTGAATAAAGCCTTTAAATTAGTGTCTTTACTTTTATGTGGGCCTGAAGACTCCTCTTAACTCTCTACATTTAGCCAGAAGTTCTACCAGTTTGTTTTAACTTGTCAATCCACTCCTTACACCTGGCCCAGCTGTCAGTACAATTACAAAAAGTTATTCCCACAGATCTTGCAGACCTTGCCTTCTAACAAACTTTGAGCAGAAACAAGCACATCTGAAAAACTTCAGCAAAGAGTCCCAGAAGATGTTATAGCAGTGATTGATCCAAGAAGTCCTCCACTCAATGCTACCTGATGAAAGAATTGAGAACTCCCCTGGTCAGATGACAGCTATAGTACTGTTTGTCCCATAAAAAACTGCACCAGTGTTGAACGCTTTGCAAATGACACAGCCATTTGTCAAAGTACACAGAAGCCCAACCAGGTGGCCACACAGTAGATGCCGTGAGCAGGGAGAGTGGCCAGCACTGCACTGACGTCACTCAACACTGGGAGTGTGCTGTCTCATAATAGGTCTACCTGCAGCCTTGAGTTCTTCCAGAAGGATGCTGCATGAAGACAAAAATCCTCTGTCCTCCTGGGGTGGAAGAAGACAGTAGAGGAAACCTGCAAAAAACCTATGCAGGTGAAACAAAAGAGTCTTTCTCACGCTAACTCTAGAAGCACAAGTATTTAGGATGCTAACAGATGATTAACCCTTTGGCTCAACAAAAATTACTATGCTTGTCATAATTTTTCTAGGACTTAGCCTGAAGCAAAAGGGAAATGCTCTTTGAAGTACATAGTTCATGGAAATTAGCCACACCTGCCCAAGTCTCCCAATGGCCAATGAGGATCACACCTTTCTAAGTCAAAGGAGAAGCACAAATTCTGGGACCTGCTGGGAAAGATCACGAGCACCCTTCTCAACAGTGTTTATCCCACTGAGGAATCAGAAACTTAAGGACCATGGGGTCCATAGAACTTCTACAGTGGTAAAAGCATCACTTCAACAGCTATCAATAAAGGAGTGGGGCTGAGAGAGTAGGAAGAGTTGTGTTCACACTGAGAACAACTGCCTAGAATGAACCATTCACTCCCCATGTTATGAAATGATTGGCGGTAAAAGTAGGGAAAAGCCCCTGGCTGGAATCTCAGGCTGCATTAAATGGCAGAAATTGCAATGCTTAGTGTGTAGAAAAAGCAGGTCTTGGAGCCAGACCTGCCAGGCCAAGTAGGAACAATTCATGAGATGTCTACCCTGCTGCATCTTGAAGAAAACCTGACAAAGCAAAGTAAAAGGCACAGACTTGCCCCTCTAACCACAGGGGAGAAGATCTTCAGCAAGCTGAATTCATACATGACTGATGATTTGCCAAAGGAATAGAAGGGGTAAGAGGATAAGCCCTCTCCCCATACTATTCAAACTCTCAGCCCCTGGCCACTTGCATCGGCCTCAGTCCTAAGCCTGGCTGAAGCAGCAGTGGGAACTGGAAAAGGCACTAGGTGTTCACAGAGACTATCCATCCCCTCCCATGCCCAAAAGTACCACTCTACAGGCTCCAGCTACAAGCCACAAAAGATAGCTCTCCACCAAGGCAAGCTCCAGACAGACTAGTTAATGGCCAAGAAAGTTCTGAAGAACGTGGGTGTCGGAAAATTTGCACCATCTTCACAGAAGTTTGTGGCCTTCCTCAAAAGTTTCAGGGAGACCTGGCCCAGTAAGACGCACCCTTGCACACAAGCCAGAACAGTGGCTTATGCTAATGTTGAGAAATGGCAGAGAGCACCAGGCCTTTAACAACAGACTGCAAGGAAGGCTTTGGCTCTAATGTCCAGCCCAGTGGAAGTGGCGGACACCGCTGGGACCCCAAAAACTTCCTCAGACTTCTCTCAGGACAGAGAAAGTGTTGCTGTGGAGGTACAATCTGTTGCTGTGGAGGTACAATCTGTGCCTTCTAGTACAAGCCAGGACAAAACGGATGTTGACCCCATGGAGTGGGTCCAACAGCAGCTACTGAGATGAGGAGGGGACAGGAGCACAGCAAATCTGTGGAGAGCTGGAAAGAAAATAATTTTTTCAGCACAGGAGTGAGAAGGCAAAGGTGAGCTCTTCTGGCTGCCCTTCAACTACATTGCAGAAAGGCAGAAAGAAGATGCAGCCAGACTCTTTGGAGATGCACAAGGAGAGCACTAAAGGCAATGGACACAAATGGCAGTATGGGCACTCCCTGGAGATCAGAAGAGCCCTATTTTCCCCAGAAGGGTACTCAACCCCTGGAAGAAGGGCCCAGTGAGGCCATGGGATCTGTAGCCTTGGAGATCTTCCCAACTCATCTGGACAAGTCTTTAACTGGCCTGCTTTGAACAGAGCTTGGCTAAGTGACCTCCACAGGTCTAGCTACCAGGTACCAGGAAAGACAGTCACACTAAGAAACACAGTCTGCTGTCCTCACTACTTAGGGGACAGGGAAGAGGTGTCACTACACTGTGTCACTATGCAGGGGACCCCTAAGGTCCCATTTCCTGGTGCCAGGATGATGACGGGAGGGTAGTACCAAAAATGAGAATACAGTCACAAACAGCAAGACTTCTTAGAACAACTTCTGATGCTGAGACCAGTGACAAACTCAGTGTTTCTGTTCTTTACCCTGGAGAATGATCCAGTGCCAAGTTTCAGTAGGAAATTGGAAAAGAAAGCTGACAGAGAACAGCCCTTCTGCATAGGTCCTGGGGTCCTGGTGCACAACAGAATAAATATGACCCAGCAGTATGCCCTGGCAGGGATAAAAGAAAGCAACATCCTGCTCTGGAACAACAAGAAAATAGCCACTAGATCAAAGGAAGTGATTTACCCCTTTACTTAGCAATCATTAAAAGACAGCTGGAATACTGTATCCATTTTTGCACCTCGCAGTGCAAGAAAGATGCTGATAAGTGAGTCAGGTGGAGGCCATCAGGATGCTCAGGATGCAGCAGCACTTGCCCTGTGAGGAGAAGCTGAGAGAGATGGCCTTGATCAGCCTGGAAAAGAGACAGCTTCAGAGCAAACTGATAGAAGCCTTCAATACTTACAAGATTACTGAGAAAATAGAGCCAGGCTCTCTTGAAGCGCAGGGCGGGACAATGGGATAAAACAGACTCTGACTACGCCAGGGAGGTTCTGACTGCATATAAGGAAAAAAATTTTCCCATGGGAGCAATGAAGAACAGGAACAGGTTCCCCAGAGAGGTGGTGAAATCTCCATCCTTGGAGGTTTTCAAGACCGAGCTCCACAGACCTGCACGTGCTCCCTTTCAGCACAAATGGTTCTGTGATTCTGTAACCACAGCAGGAAGCTTTGAAGCTTGTGCTCATTCCTCATCTGAGGCTCAAAAGAGAGGTGGTGCCTTCCTGCCACAAGTCCTTTCTGAGACAGCATGAAAACCTGGCATACAGGTTGGAAGATAAAGTAAAACCCTCACAGGCAGCCCAAAATCGAAAGAAGCCTTCAAAAAATATGTGAATATCCAAAGAAGCAAAGGCAAGTCACTAAACAGGAAGGACAACTCAAAGAGCCTAGATTTCCAATTCAGGAGTGGTGTTTGGCAGTGCTGAAATGGCAGAGGATGTGCACCAAGCCAGGGCTGGAGGAAATGACAAGAGAAACCTCCCTGATGCTGCGTGGCAGAGGGTGAATCTACCCAGTGGGAGAAAAATACATGTGAGATCTCTGGAAAAAAGCACAGTAGTTAGTCAGGTGTCCTCACTATCACAGAAGCCAACATCACACTTTTGACAGGACATGGAAAGCAACCTTTCAGCGGGTAGATATGGGCTAAATTGTCCCTTACAAACATGAATCTTTCAATTCCTAGCAACTAGTCTGCACCTTCACTAAAGTAAAATATGTGACTACATCTTAGTCATACTAACTTCAGCCAAACCACTTACTGCCTAAAACTTAAAGCTGATATGATGTATTCAATATCTTTTTATAGGTTTGCACTAGCATGAACTTTTGCATCTCTGGAGTCTTTCTGTGGTTTCAGTAGGAAAATGCATATTTCATTTATGCCTTTTGCAGAATAGTATGACACAGATTCCTCAGCTACCCCATAACTGATCCAGCATGACTTTACAGAGTCACTGAGTGTAAGAATAAACTTAAACTTGCTCTGCAGGGAATTAATCTAAAATAGCTGTTCCAGATTAGGTAGTGTTGAAGCTTTTATTTTAAAGTAAACGAAGAGTTTCATAGCAAGTAAACTTGAATAGTCATTCCATTTTAAATTCATATTCTGTTTTTATCATGCAAACACACCCCAAAAAACCACAAGCCCCCACAAAACAGATCTTCCTCCTCCCACCGATTTTGGTACATCATCTGGAAGGGATCACACAGGTCTAACATGAAGAGAAAAACAGGAATCTTACTCTTACCTGACTTTTTTATAAAAATATATATATATATGTATGCTTTCACATCTCATCCATGGGCCTTTTGGTTTCTTTTTTATTTCTTTCCCAAAAAAGGACATTAGCCAGGTAGTAACACAGAGTACAAATGGGTAAACTTACTGTGGCATCTTCTGAACATGAAGCTATTACAAAGTCATTGAACGGGTTCCACTTGATGTCCAAAACATTCCCTTTGTGCCCACATATTTTGGGATAATGTGGGTCAAGCTTGCCTGTCTGGAAAAAAAAACCCAAATGTCATCAAACCTAAGGTGAATTACAGGACATTTTCAAGGAAGATCCAAGCCAGCTCCAGCAAGAAACCTCTTTCTGCTTGTTATGCTCCAAAGCCCTGGGTGCTCTCTATCTGTTGAAAATCGATCTTTGCTGTCCCTCCAAGCCAAGTCCTGATGACACCAGCAAAAAGAAAGGAAAGAAGTTCTCAGGCCTTCCTAAGTACACACTGCTATCAAGAAATCTGTATACATGCAGCAATCAAGACTGCTGTAGTTAGAAGACAATGTTTGGCTCAGACACTAGAATAAAACTTAGAGGGGAAACATTTATGAAGGAGTTGAATCTTCCACTTTTTTTTTTTTAAAGATCTTAGGGGAAAAACAACAGAATCTCTTTCAGAAGATGTTTCTTATAAGCAGGGAAAGTTTTAGCTTATATTTTTTAGCCTCATCAGTTAGCATTTATTTTATTTTTTAAGCAAAAAGACATTTGTGACACAACTTACAAATGTAGTTTTTCTTTACCCAAGCTATCCACTTCTCTCTGATGGTGTTCAAATACAGCCATTCACTAGATTCAATCAGCGTTCCGGACTCTTAAAAAAAAATGCCACGTTTGGGCAGCGTCTTCACTGGTGCAAATCTTGCACAAAGTGCCCTAAGGCGCATTGAGGGTCTTGTTCCACATGGGGGCTGTGTTGCATCACGATAAACCCGTACTGCAGGCACAGTCTCTGCTACAAAGTGAAGTTAGTTTATTTATTACCCAGTAGGAAGTGTGCTGGGGAATTTATTAACACTGGAGCAGGTCTTGCTTCTCCCTGTCAGGAGCAGAAGTATGGGGAGCTCCAGCAACCACCTTGCATCCCAGACATCTATCCAAGAGCAAAGGTCAGTAACCTAAGGAGAGAGACATGGTGGCAAGCTGGTGATGCTTACCTTACTTTTATCCCACTCAGAAGAATCATAAATCAGAATGAATGCAAATGCATGCACTCCTGAAAAGCAGACACTTCTATTGGTGTAATCCCTGCACCACTCCGGAGGTGGGACTTAAGAGTGCACAGCAGAGGGGAATCAGTGCTGGCCCTAACCTGGATGTAGCTAGGATGTAATTTTCCCAGCCTTGAAAATTTGTATGGTTTTGAATGCAGAACAGGACATGATGTGTAACTATTCTGGCTTCACTGGAAAGTTTGTCATGTAGACTGAGACTAACCTGCTTTAAACTGAACACCCAGAGAGCTTTGAAATGTAAAAGACTGTGCTTCTTTAGACTACAGTCTAAAACAATTCCCTTTTATAACAGTGACAATACAAAGTGACTTGGGAAGGCAGAAGAGAGATAAAAGGCCTTTAATAAGCAGCGTTCCCCCCGCCCACAGTGTCCTTTTGCAGGCTTCAGGGCTTGGTTTCCAGCTGGCAACTCAATGGGCTGGGCAGTCAGCTCCACAGGGATCTGTTGATCCCTATGGGAAGTCCATCCCCTCCCAGAGCTGGCTGCCTGTCTGTTCCCCACTCCATTGGGGAGACTCCCAGGCTGCCCTGAGCCCACTCTGCCTGCTCCTTCACGCAATACTCTCCTACCCCCACATTCCCAGCACGCTCAACTGGCCCTGGAAAAGGAGCCCTTTCCCTCCCACCCACCAGTCCCACCTGCCCCAGTGCAGCCCTGGGACAGAGCAGAACCCATAACACATGAACCCCCAAGCTGCCAACAAATATATACGGCAGGTAGGGCTGTTGGCCTCAGAAGCACATCTGCATGTGGAAGTAAAGCTCCTCATGTGCAGGGCAAATTTCATTCACAGATTAAAAACCATTTCAGTAACTAGATGTGTTGGCACTCGTGTAGAGGTACCTGACTTCCACAGTTACTTGCAGAGCTTGAAAATGATTAATTTTTCAACCACTCACTTTCTAAGCTCCCAGCATTTTTGAAAAGTAGCCAAACTCAGAGTTCCTTGATGAAAACAGCTTCTAGCGGGACAGCTGTTAAAACTCTACCAGCAGATCTGTACAGGGTAGATTGCTGTGAGATGGGTCAGCCCCACTTCTCAGATGTTCTCCAAAAGGCACTAACACACCTTGTCGTCACATCATGGCTCAGCACTCGCATATTGCGTCAGTTAGGTAAGGCTTGAGGGGTCATCCCGGGTTTCATTTCATAGTTCTTGTCCCCAGAGAGAAGGGAGCGGGGTTTGTGTCTAGGAGGTCCACACAACCACAGACGTCCTCCCTTTCACACCTGGTGCTGACACACTGAAAGACTGGAGACTGCAAAGACTTGGGCACAAATATCTCCCTGTGTCTTGGAACTTTGTTCTCATTTTGCTATCCCTTTGCTTTTTACTGCAAAGGAAGAGATAGATGCAGTTTCAACCAAGTCTGGCCATCAGAGAAGGAAAAAGGCAGGTCTTTGGCTTTCAAAGGAAGGCCACAAAATTGCTCTCTGGGTCAAGATCTCTCCTTGGCGTGCAATGTATGCACTTCCCCAACACATCTGTGCCGGATACCAGTCTACACCCAGGCCGCTCTGTGGGAGAGCAGCTCATCTCCCAGTTACAGTCACTGAGCCCATGTCTCCTCGGATTTGCAAGATTTACAAAGTCTGTTCTGGGCATCAGGCAGCTGCTGTGGCCACAGCACTTCCCTCTCTGCCGAGATGTGCTGCCACTCCACCTGGATGGCTTCAATGGCACATCTTTATGAGGACCTAACCGACACATCCTGCAACAGAAGACCATTCTCCAAGTGGTGGCAAATATTCAACTAAATACTCTTCAGGCTGAATGCAAAGGCCTGCTGAAAGGAGAGTATCTATGGCAAAGAGCTCTTTCCCTACATAACCCCTGCAGCACTCAACCCTACCTTACCCCCAGGCTCTCAGAGAGGAAGAATGGTGCAGAAGGCAAGAAGTGGTATTTATTCAAGGAGAGATGAGAGAGTTTGGTGTCCATGACTCAGCAGGAAAGGAGCACAACAAACAAGCAAGGAGGCATGGTTAAACAGAGCGAGGTTGAGCCTAGATTCGAGCACATCCTGAGTCAGGCAGCCCCTCCAGCAGCACAGAACTCAAAAAAAGCAGCAGAGGGACAAGAGCAGCTTCCCAGGCAGGTTGTTCATCCTCCCCATAAAGTGCAGCCCTCCCTGTCCTGGTTACCATCTCCTGCTTTGGCTAAACATGTCATCCTGGCTCTTGGACTTTTCCTCCACACTGTGGCTGGCTTGGGATGTGGCTGCTCCTGTGAATCCAGTCAAAAGTAACCACAGGCCAGCTGTCCATCATGAGAGGGCAATATTGTCCTAGGCGTATGTCTCCAGACTGAGCTGCCTTTGGTGCCCTGGCAGCCGGGGGCACAAGGCAAGAGACCATTGCACTGTCTACCATGGGTCACCACACAGAGGAGGAGGTGGCAGCCACAAATATCACCACCAGGAGCACAAGTCAAAAGCTGCTGCTTTTCACCAGGTGGCATCAATTTGGAACTGTATCATGAAAAAAAGTAACTGGCATCGCAGCCCCCAGACTCAGGGAATCCCTTTCTGTGGGTGGCAGAGGGTGCTCTTCCCCCCCAGCATGGGTCAGGAACAGGTATTCGAAGAACAGCTGTATGACGCACAGCATGTACAGATCCTTTCCCTGATCCACCACCAAAGGTAAACCCTCAAGGGACTTCCTGAACTACGGGACCTGCATCTGAACAAATACAGTTCGTAGACCAACTCCTCTCCATAATTCCATCCTGTTTGAACCCCTTAATTTTTCTGGGCTCATCAGCACATGGACCAGTGACCTCCACATCTGGACTGCAGAAGCATTCACATCTGCTACTAACAGTCTGCTCCCTGGTCTCCAGGATCCCCTCCACCACACAAATCAAGAAGAATTGCTCCTTACACTTCTTCCTCGCCCTCTTCACAGTTTTATATATCTTGCTCATTTGTCTTTTTTCCCCAGACTGATTGAGGCCTAACCCACAAAGTCTTTCCTCGTATGAAATTTCACATTTGCATTGAAGTACTTTAATTTTGCTTTTCTGTATCTTCTAGTTCCATCATGCCTCTGACTTCTGCAAGCAGTATTTCGGATCTGGGTGGAATATCTGAGCGAGTGTTAAGAATGGAAGAATTGATACAAAAGACTAGCCGAGCTGAGAAGAGGTGAGAAGACAAAAGAATTAATAGTAAGCAGTGCAAGCACCTTCAGCTCGTTTTGCCAACACTTTAAGAGCTGGGTCCCACCCCACATCCCACAGTCACCAGCTGCCTGCTTATAGATGCAGTTCTGTGATAAAGACAAGTTCTTCAGCCTCAACAGATCATGGTCGAGGGGGCAGAACTGACTCAGTCAAGAAAAACAGGGTAGTGGTTAAGTTTAGAAGGACTGTCTCTGAACAGCACCAGCAGTGAATGAGCTGAATAAACAAAGTCTAGAAAGGCCGGGAACTGTGCTAGGTTCTTCAAGCATAGCCAGTTCACTTTCATCCTTAGCAAATATACATTGAAAAAGTGGCATTGCAATAACACCATCAATTAACTTTTAATTAAAGGCTGAACCTTTGCCTTTCATCTGCTCTGTCCTGATTCCAGAAAGCTCATAATCTCATACTGAATTTAATCCACATTATGCATGCCTAATTTTTTCTGAAGCAATAAACATCAGACAGACAGCTTCTCTCTCTCATCAGATCCCAAAGTCATCAAAACCCATAAACATGGGATTTGTTTCTGAAAGGGAAGCTTTTCTGGCATCAGTGGTTGAAGCTTAAGAGCTTTATTGCTTGATAACTATGTGTCCATTCCTTCACAAAGGAGAAGGAAGAGCAAAACATACCATATTCTCCTTTGGTCACAGCTGAAGCCATGCCACTAAAGCACCTTTCAGGTTTTGCCCTCTGTATCTACTAACTGCTTCTTTATTTGCAATTTCTCCTAGGAGACAAACATCTGAACATCACAGTTCCTGCTGATTACACAAGAAAGGCAAATGATATATGACATGAAGGAAGGTGTTAAAAAACTGCAAGTAGCAACATAAGATATCTAAGTACACACTTCCCAGGAATCACCTGTTAGGGCACCTGAGGCCCTTTCCATCATTTTGCAACTCGGGCAACAGCACTAACTGAATATTCTCCATGTGATCCAGCTCCCTAGAAAGCGTGGCTCTCCTCCAGCCTCTCAACAGACTCACGGAAGGCAGCTCACCTCAGCTGAGCTTACCTGGTGGATGGGAATGACGAGGAAGGCCCCCCCACCTGCACACTCAGTCACCACTGCAATAAAGTGGGGGTTCACAGCGCAGAAGTGGTTGTCATGGACGTTACGGGTGATGGGCACGCAGTCGTAGCACTTCTCCTTGCTGGCAGCCTTGCCATACACATGGCGGAACTTGGAACTGCGGTACTGTGGGTGCCACGACATCTGCAAAGGGAGAAACACAATGCTCCTTGATATAAGGACCAGCAGTCCCATCAAGGCTTGCGGACTCCCACTCCCCTCTCCCCAGCACAGGCTCACCCTCCCCGTTTGGGCTCCTCACACCAACCTTCAGCCAGCAACTGACAGCCACATTTTTCTCTACTGGTCTTCACTCCTTGGGCATGACCTGTCTCTGCACCCATTGCACATCTCTGATGGAGAGAGGAGAGTGCAGGGGAGAAAAGACAGCTCCTTCTATCACCAGCCAGCTGGGCTGTGCATGCACCAGCAGTCCCTATCACTGGAGCAGGGTCACATGGCAGCAAGTTGAAGAGGAGATGAATCCTGGTAGCACAGAGCTCAGGAAGCATGAAAGAAACAACACCTTGGGTGAGGAAAGCCTGAAAGATGGTGAGTGAACAAGTCAGTCTGGATGCATGCTTTGTTTAGCCCTCAGGTGGTTTAGAACAAAAAAAATGAGCCTAAATTTTGCTCACGTGAAGGGAAAAAGAGGTTTGACAGATCGTAGGAATAGTTACAGTCACCTGTTGGTTTTTTTCCCACTGACAATGACATTCTGCATGGCTGGTTTATAACTGCGCCACAGCCTCTGACAGACATCATTTAAAATGGTGTTTAAACGATATACATAAAGGACACTAAAAAAAAGAATCCCTTCCCACAGAGAGCCGTGAAGCTTAATGGCACTGATGTCAAATAAGAAACTACCAGTGTTGGTCAGAAAAGGCAATTCAGACTATTTAACTCCTGCTCTTTCCACAAGACCTAGACAGTAAAAGGCACATGGCAGGAATGGTGAGAAGATGCTACTGCCCAAAGGAGAATAAGTGCAGATCAGGAAAGAAGTTTATGGGTGAAAGAGAGCCCCACACAATCAGCCGGGAGTATGGGCAAAGACTGGGAGAGGGCTTGGTTTTGCCCCATATCAATCTGTTTGATGTGCATTTGTTGAACAGTATTATCAGTGATACTGGATCAATGATACTCCAGTTTGAGAGGGGAACCCAACCAGCTTTTGAGCTACAGCAAGACTTAGGCTGCTCACTCACGTGGGTAAGTCATTGAAGGGAATCATGCACTCAGTGGCAGGAAGCCAAGTTTATCATCACCTGACAAGCAGAGGTCTGACCAATTATAAAGCAGAATGTCCTTGATGGCATGGTATTGCATCCTTCTGGGATGACTATTAAATCCTAGGAATCTGTATTGCTTGATCCTGGGCAGTAGAACTGGAGCTTTACAAGCACCCAGCAACACAAAGAACCACAAAGCTCAAATTCCACATTGCACTGGAAGATTTGGGCTGTGAATAGTGCTAGGGCACAAGTCCTGTCCTATTGCCTGCCTCCTCCCAATCTACTGGCACATGTCAGAGCCAACCCCACCTTGGGCAAATACACATGCCTGTAAAAAATTGGCCCTGGCAGATCACCAGTTGCTTTCACAGTCATTTTTCTTGCTCACTTTTATCTTGGCATGTTTTACCTACATTAACCCTGCATTTGTCCATATTCTTAGCTGATTAAATTTCTTGTGCAGGAAACATTAGGTGCAAAACATTCTCTGATGCAGTGAGGGCTACCTATCCCAAACAAAATCAACGAAATGCAAATTATTTGAAAAAGAAAACAGCAATCCTGGGGAGCTAATCTTGGAAGAAGTCATGTTCAGAGGCAGAAGAAAAGCTGAGGCTATATGCAACTGGCTAGCTCCCCAAACAGACCCAGGTGCAGTGTTCTCAAACAACTTCATGCTCATTACAGCTTTAGTGGTTAGGTTTACTCACACAAGGCGGGGGGGGGGGGGGGCAGGGGAAATCACTGTATTGCAGTGGATGGTGAATGCAGTGGTTCCTTCTTAGAGCAGGAATATTATCTTTCCAAAAGGAAATTAATTGCCTGGCTGCAAGGAATTTCTAGCTAAACTGCTCTTGAGGTGGGAGAGTGTGTAGTCTGGAGGTTCAAGGCTTCTTTGCAGAAAGGAGTTGCCAAGCACACGCAAGATATTCATTATTGTGATATCATTCCTATAGAGAGCAGGAACACACAGCAAGATACTGACATCCCATACAGACTACCTGTAAAATGTTAATGGCGAATAAGGAATAAAGGAAACAAAAGGTATTAAATGCAAGTTCAGATGGTGCTTAGGAAAGCACCTATTTCAATTTGTAGAATTAAAATTCAATTTCTCTCCTATTTCAATTTGTAGAATGAAGGTTCAGGTGCCACAGGAATGGACTTCAAAGCACCTACAATTCAGACAACAGGGCAAGATATGACTGGGAATATCACAAAATTGGCAAATCCCAGCGGAACAGTGTCCCTCTTGACACAATTGCAGGCACAGCAGAAAGCTCGGCATTAAAAGAAAAAAAAGAAAAACTCTTCAATAAAATATGGTGAAAAACAGCCTGAATATGTGCAGCATCAGCAGACTGTGTCTGGTACAGTGGGAGACGCTAATCCCAAATAAAGCAGATGCATGGACATTAGGAAAAACTTGTTTGGAAGGAGTGCGTAGGAGTGTTCTGCCCTAGAGGTTGCTCAAGTGGTGATAGGTCTCTGTCCCTCAAAATCCTTTCATGACTTGATTAGTCAAAGCCATACCCTCCTTGATCTAATATTCCTAGCAGTCCTGCTCTGAACAGAAGGCTGAACTGGAGAAAATAAAGGGCACAGTGCCACCAAACCATACTGAAACCTTATGATTTACAATTGAAAAAGTTCACATCTTTTAAGTAAAATAAACCCCTGTGTGTACAGCCTGCCTGCTACAAGCCGTGCAGAGGACAAGATGTGGTTCCTCAGCAAGAGACAATCTTCCAACAGGCTGTTAATGAGAACAGCACGGACAGGGGTCTGACAGATCTCAGCTGTTAGACAGTGCAAGCTATGGCACCTACAAGAAGATCCTTGCAGAGGAAAGAGGTCACCATTCCTAGAAGTTCTCCATCAGAGCTCTCAACACACCAAATGCTGTGTTATCTCTAAATGCAGGCCAAATACTGAATGCATAGGTGGGTCTATAGGTACTAAAAGGACTCCAAAGACACTTATCCCCAAGCTGGTCCCCAGTGCAGTCTGCCTTCATGCAGGTTGCCCAGATCTGCCCTTCCACTACTGTCAGGACAATGTAGGAATGAGTCAGAGGCCACTGGTAACCCTTTTCCATCAGCAGTCCTGGCCCAGCCTCTTTTGCTCAGCTCCTGTACTTGCACGGCAGGGCAGAAGGGGCGTCTGTCTACAGCTACAAGTCTCTTCCTTGTTTTTTTCTTCAAGCAGCAGGTTTTCCAGTCACTTCTCCTCCCTCTACCTTCCTGGAAGGAAGGGGTTGGTTTATTCACTCCTGATCTGGTACTTCAACCATCCTGACCGCCCCCCACTCTTTGTTCTGCTAGACACAATGCCTTATTTGTTCCTGGGATACAAGTATGACTGCATACCATGTCCACTCTCTAGGGCTGAATGTGGAGCAGGGGGAATGGTCAGAGGGATGAGAGGCATTTCTGCTCCTTCCTCTTAACAAGAAGAGCAGAAAGCACCACAACAAAGGCAGAGCTGGGTGAAAAGCACTCATGGCCAGGTAAGGGGAAGAAGCATGGGTTTTACAGCATCTCCCATCCAGGGCTCACAGAATCTGTTGTGGTGCAGCTATCAAAAAGCTGGGCTTGCCTCCTTACACAGGTGTCAGAGAAGGCAGCTCTGTGAACGCTGTGTGGGAGATGAGGGTCTCCTCAGCTTACAAGTGCAAGATGACAACAGTTTCTGATATACCTCCTGCTCCCAGAAGGAGCTGTGGTGTGGCCCGAAGCACCACGAAACATCTGCAGTGCAAAAGTGCCAGATGCCTCTTCCGAACACAGCTATGGTGGGACACAGGGAGAGCTGGGCAGCAGCCCAGATAGATAAGCCGGGAAGAGCTGGGCTGGGCAAAACACTTCTCTACAGGGCTGTACATGAGCAGCTCCCAAGCACCTATTTAGAAGAACAGCATAATGTTATCTGCTGCATTCCTGTACCAGGCAGAGTTAACTGGTCTCTCCTCTTTTATTCTCCATCCCTGCAAGATTATCAGCTATTCAAAGCAGCTTCCTCGCAGAACAAGCAGCTTCCTGGCAGTGAGCAGAGATGGCCACTTGAGCCACCAGCAGCATTTCCCACCACTCATTCTTGGAGGCAAGCCCACCTTGAATCTTCTCCCATCTGGGGTGAGTCCTGCAGCAGAGCAGCCTTCGCCGGCTCCATAAGATCTGAGCTCCCAGATTAACCCCACACTACACTTCAGCTAATTTCACATCAAACTAGTCTGCCCAAGCCATGCTGCATTTAAACATTTCCATGTTCATCTCACCCTTTCCATGCCCCACCCTTGCCTACCACCCCAACATTAAGAGGCAGGGGGCTGCAGCATTGTCAGAGCTGACCCTGTGGCCACAGGGACCTAGCTGCAAAATCCTCCCTACAGCAGGATGCAGAGGCACCTCCATGGGATTCCTCCCTCCCCATCTTTCTGTGGCAAGCAGCAGATCCTGGTGTACAAGTAACTTTTCTCAGTTCTTCCAAAGCTGCTGAGGCTCTGGATGCACTTTGAACCTACCTCCCTCCATTCAAGGTTCCACCACACTGCAGGACCTTCTCACCAACCTCCTCCTGCCCCTGGTCACACAGGCTCCCACTTCCAGAGGAAAAGGGAGCTGGACAAGGAGGTTCCTGATAGTGGCAGGGCTACCTCTCCTCTCCCTCTGCTCACAGTGCCAGGCAGACCCCTGGGTATCCATTACCTCCCTGCACCCATACTGTGGTGGTGGGATCTGCCAGGGGGCTCTGCTCAGTGTTCCCTGCAAGGGTCCTCCTTTCCCATTTTTAAACATTCACTTCCCTCTTCTCTGTTTCAGGTTTTGCCTGTCACAATTATTTGGTGTCCTTCCAGGTTTTCTGTCCTTTACCGCCATCCATAGTGCAGAATAACAGACAGGGACACCAGGCTAAAGAAAGTGACCACTGCCCAAACATGTAGGGCTGGGATTAGGAAAGCTAAAGCCCACCTGGAGTTGAATCTGACAAGGGATGTGAAGGGCAACAAGAAAGGTTCTTACAGGTATCAGAGCAGTAAAAGGACAACTAGGAGAAATGTAGGTCTGCCGAGGAATGGGGCAGGAGCCCCTGTCACAAATAACACAGAAAAGGCGAGGCATTGAATCCCTTTTTCACCTCAGCCTTTATGGCTAAGATGATCCTTAAGGTATCTGGGGCCCCTGAGACCTGTGGAAAGTCCAAGGCAAGGAAGACACTTGGAGCTCTGGGTCCAGTTCTGGGCTCCCCACTACAACAGACACATGGATATACTGGTCCAGTCAAGATGCATGAAGCCAATGAAGAGACTGGGAGTATCTCTCATCTGAAAAGAGGTTGAGAGAGCTGGGACTGTTCACCCAGAGAAGAGCAGGCTCAGGAGGAGCTTATCAATATGTACAAATACCTCAGGAGGAGGAGTAAAGAAGACAGAGCCAGACTCTCCTCAGGGGTGCCCAGCAACAGGACAAGAAGCAATGGGTACAATCTAAAATACAGAAAAATTTAAATGCAAGGAAACACTTTTTCTGTGAGGGTAGTCAAACACTGGCATAGGTTGCCCGAGGAGGTTGTGCAGTCTCCATCCTTGGAGGTACTTAAAACCTGACCAGACATGGTCCGGGGCAACCTGCTGTTGTTGACCCTGCTTTGAGCAGGCGGGTTGGACTAGATGATCTCAAGGGATCCCTTCTAACCTCAACTATCCTGTGATTCTGTGATTTTAGGGCCTCTGGATCTCAGCCATGTGTATCTTGTACCGCCCTAAAAATGCCACTGGCAACATACCAAAGATGAACACTCATATGAAGTGGACTTTCAGCCCAATAAACCTGAAGTTTTTCTTGCAGGCTCAGCTCTCCCATCTGTTCCTCTGACAGGGAGTGATGACAACACAGTTCTTCCCCATTCCATGAAAACTGCTGGCTTTTGAAAATGGGCAACCATTTTCAAAACTGTGCACATAGCAACTGGTAAAAGGGATGGGGCGAGAAAGTGAGGGAAAATACACCAACATTTTATCAACAAGACAAGACTGGTTTTCATTGCAAAAACTTGCACCATCACCTCCAAAAAAAAGGCATATTTGTGCATTTTATAGAGCCCCAAAATTAAATATTTCACATAGTCCCTTAAAAATATGCTTTCTCTTAATGTTTTTTAAGACTAATGGGGTTAGCTTTCTCTGCACTGGAGGACTGGCCCCAGTGTACAGAGGGTCCCTCCTTGCACAGCCATGTCTGAGCAGGGTGAGCCAGCATCGGCAGAGCCCAAGGTCCTGGAAATCCTGTGTGTGCAGCACCGGGTAAGGCCCAAAGCCACAGTCCAGGGACGCCTAGCTCACCTTTCCTGCTTGTGAGGCAGCAAGGAGCCAGGATGCCCACAGCAGGGGCATGCAGACCATCCTTATACACTGGGCAGTGCCCAAAGGCAGCATATCTCCATCTTGAGAGGCAGCTGGAGCTGAGGTCTGGGTCCTGTCATCTCATCAAGGAGGTAGAAGATCCCCCTCGCTTGCTGCTCAGCACTCTGATGCCACTGTCGCAGCACAGAGACTGATACTGAACTGACAAAAGGATGAAAAGGTCTGATGAAGGGACCGTGGTTCGTCTGCCAGCGTGGCACAGAGCCCTTTGCATCCTGGAGAAAGAAGGAAGGCAGCATAGCCTTTGCAATCCAAGAATCAGCCTCCTGCATTCCCTCCTCATCAGCCTGACCTAATTCCCAGTATCACCAGCCTTTCTGTGGGGAGAGGGAGAACTGGGATGGAGATTGGACTAGCATCCGTATGTTTCTAACAATACAGCTGATGCAAAGAATGTGTTTAGCACTATCCTCCCCTCACCCAGCTCTCAAAGACCAAGTCCTAGGACCTTGTGGTTCTCACTCCCATCTCTTTCAACAAAGAACACTAAGGGGATTTTTTTCTGAAACTGCAAAGAGGTCCTGGAGTAGGGTAAGAGAGAACCCTGCAAGTACTCCTCAGATCTCTGCTTACCAGGTTGCAGCGGGCAATCAGCACCAGCTTTTTCAGGCTGGACAGTGTTTCCTAGACAGCTTCTGCCCATTGAGATGTGCAACCCTAGCACCGGGAGCACTATCATCTCATGAAAGAATATGCAGTGCTCTGTACGAAATAGAGTAAAATGCATCCATTCGCTTCATAGTTCCTCACTGCTGGCATAAACAGAGGAAGCAGTTCCTCTGCCTGTCTAAGCAGGACACTGAAACTGCAAGAGTTATAACAAGGACATACAGATAGTTTTAAACTGATTCCCTGAAGCCTCTCGCAACAGGCATTTCTAGGTGCTTGGCTCTGAGCTGAAAGAAGCAGGACACAACATGGACTACCCTGAGAGACAGATCTGATCATGTGGAGAGCCTCAGCTACAGAGCAGAGGAACTTTCATTCAAGCTGGTCTCAAAATAAAATTATCCTTATCTCTTGTCCAAAGTCTAGAATACAGCAGAAGGAGGCAGAGAAAGTTAAATCATGGCTGCAGTTTCTCCCACCTGCTAAGAACAGAGGTCTTGCTAGAATCCAAGCTCTCTGACTGTGAAAACTTTGTCTGGTCCAGCCCTTTGCAAGCAGTAGAGATTTGGACAACTGGCCCAGCATTATGGAGGGTAAGCAGAAAAACCTCTGGAGATGTCTTCAATGTACAGCACAGAGTGCAGGATTCACTGAAAATGTGCCTGCAATTAGCCCTACTGTTTCTGTGTATCGACAGGTTAAGTCACAACTTCACAGTGACAAACAGTTCATGCAAGGAAGGCCAGAAGAATTGATCTGGAAGTTTGCTGCTTACAAGATCTTTTGTTGCAGTAGCATTTCTCAGCTCAGTGCTCAAAATGGGTGGGATTCCTCTTCCTGGCCCAGAAAACCACTGGGGTACTTTGATTTCCACAAGCACAGCCTCCACCCACTGTCACACTTACCAGAGATGAACATGGAAATGCTTATGTGACCTCTAAAGAACAGACTCTAAAGATGGAGAATCCAGGTCCACCATGATGCAGCAGCACTGAAGGGACTTTGCTCTGCTTTAGCTCTGACTCTTTTACGAGGTGGTTTATGACAAGTGAGGTTTTCATGACTCATCAACAAAACCTGACTGCAAAGGTCCTAGCTCCTTGCCAAAAGTGTGAGCTCCTAAAAGGGCTGTGAAGTCCAGGGACACCTGCAGCACTCAGAAGCCGTCTTCTGAGAGCTATGCTGTGGCATATTTACTACTTTCCAGGAAATGTCAGGCAAAACAAACAGGCATATGCATGTCCAGCTGACTGGACATGTGCTTCACCATAGGCCAGCACGTTCCCGCTTGCCCCATTGCATCCCACTTACCATAGGATTACAGGTTTGCCTGCACTGTGCATGGAATTCTGAATGAATTTCTTTTGCTCCTGGACATAATAACCGCATGGAAAACGTGAAACATGTTTGAGTAAACCCAGACATATGGTAGCCTAATCCAGATGAAACTGAGCACCTTCTCCTCTGGTGCACAGTATTTTGTGAAAGAGTCACAGCAGCAAGGTGAGCCCTAATAGTCTAGAAACTCAAGACATTTGCAGCACTTTATTCTGCCTTTTACCATCTTCGATATCCTTGGCATCAATAGTGCCAGGAGCTGGAGGGCATACAGACCAGGAAGTTATCTTCCTGATACCCTGAGGAAGGCCTGAAGGAAGATGGATGGGCACCTTATCTCCTGGAAATACCAGCTCTTGGGTGTGGCTCCATACACTACTGTGAGCTGATCTCTCCAGCACACACACACTCCTGGCCTATTTCTGTTCTGGCACTTTCAGTCCCATCCATGAGCTGCTTTCTTTTGCTCAAAGAGCAGAAAATTAACCCAGGGTGAGGAGGTGAAATTTAAAAAATTTAAAAAAAAAAAAAAAAGAAACCCTACAACAACAGAATAAGGCACTTGAGCAGAATCGCATCATGAAAAGTATCTGATGTGGGTTAAACTGAGCAGAAAAGGATGGGGGTCACATCACAGCTGGAAGCAGAGGGAACTGGAGTGTCTTTGGCAGCGATGAGATCCCTTCAGCTCACCCAGGGAGCTGCTGCCAGGCATTGTGATGGCGCTGCTCCAGGAAGGGAGGAGTAGCTGCGAACCAGACCTTGCCTCGCTCCCGGGTGAATAAGCACACATATCTCCAGCAATGGCTGTATGTATATCACAGGCTATGCTGCACCCAGTTGGAGCAAGGAGGAATTCTGACTACATGAAGATCTGATGGGAGATGGGTTTGTAACCTGACCTAAAAGTTTGGGGGCAGGAAATCCCAATTAGCATGCCCAGCTCCTATATTGCACACTTTTCAGTGCGTGCCAGCCTTCTGTACTTTCCTAGTCCCCAGGGACCAGCAAACTCCAAAGGACACACCATCTGCCACCCAGCATCCACTACCATGTCACATACACAAAATGTCACAGAGGATCCCCACTGTGGGAGGGGAGAGGTGACAGCAGAATATGTGGGGTCCAGGACCTCTATGCATCCCACCACTGGCTGCCAGGAAGGGCACTCATTTTCTAATTCCAGGTGCACAGAGCAGAGCTATCAGCTACCAGGCCCCCATCCGCCAAACAGATGCCAAAACCTAAGCACACATGACTCTTTCTGGAGCAAAGAGTGTCCACTGCCATCCACCCTAATTCAGCAACTGGCTTAGTGTCAGCGGCAATTTTCCAATGGCTTTATGCAAGGGGAAAGGCTGAGCAATCCTGTCATTTACGAACCTGGATATTCTCTGTGTCCTTTCTTTCCTTCCTGCTCTGAAAATAAAAGCAAGGAATGAGGTAGACTGGCTCTGTGCTGAAATATTTAACCATGGCGTGAGCTATCTGCATTTCCAGGACAGAAATGATACACAACAAGTATGCAGAGAGGATGATGCTGGACCGCATGCTCCTGCCCCACTCCACATGCCTGCACTGGGATTTCAGTTCTGCTTGTGTTTCTCAGCAGCAGCAACACGAAGGCCAGACAAAACACTTCAGCACTGGGCACTGCTCTTAGGAAAGGTGGCAGACAGTTAGATGAGAATTCAGTGGAGAGTGGTAGTCCAGTGATCAAAACTGTGTGACCTGCTAAGAAATCCTAAAAGCTTCAGGGTGGAGATGATGGAGGGAAGCCATGACAGTAGACTTCAAACACGGAAAAAGTTGCTACAAAGACGACATAAATTGTCTGCTTTTAAAGTCTAGGGGAGACAGAGAGTCAAAAAACATGTGTTTTAACCGCATCAGAGAATTCTCCAATTAGGCAGCAGTAAAACTTTCTAACAGTCACAGGAATGGGAAAGGGAAAGGCATGAGTCTCCATCAGTGGCATTTCCCAGGGAGACTTCATAAAAGCTTAGCAATGACAACAGAGCTACGACTGACCTGATTTGGACAGGAGACAGACTCATAGAGCTGGAACAGAGAAATCACATAATACTGTGATGTCATGTGCAGTAAGCCTGCTATGTCTGGACTGTGGCAGGGGTACACCCGCTCATACTGGCTGCACTAACCCCCTCAGCAGGGCACCCAGCATCTCCATTTTAAGCAGTTTTCAGTTGCAATGCTTAAGGTCAGAATTGCAATTCTTAACATCCAGGGCAAAACAGCTGAATCAGATATAGCTACTGCAGAACAATCTGTTTCATTATGGTACTAAGATCCATGCTGCAAGCCAAGCTGTTTAGCAGTGGCCATCATTCCTGCCTTTAACAGGTTGGAGTAGCACCTTTTGAGGTGTCACTGTTCAGGGTCACTATTAAGAGTGGTACAGTGATAATGAAAGCCAGAAGTTTAATTTGAGTTCATTTGTTTGATGCAGATTTTGTGCCGAAACCTTCTCTACCGCTCTCATGAAAACAAGCAGGCCCTATTTCCCTGAGATTAAATTCAGCAACCGTATGGGAGGTCCTTTGCAAAAGGATGTGTAGAGGGAAAAGACCATCCCATCCAGATGCAGAGCTGAAGATGATGGTGAGCAGAAGGGGTGGGACCTCCAGAAGCAAAGATCAGATGACATCATGGAAAAGGAAGGAAACGAAGGCACAAAAGGATTCAAAGTGGCACAAAATGGCGTCTGGAGAACTCACAGGAGTTGAATAAATCCAGCAGGCACAAGAAACTTTTCTTGGCTAGACCACCTGGAGTTCCTTCAGGGAAGGTGTCGGAGGTCTCTGACCTGGTTAGTTTTTCAAGCTAACCAGGCTGGAAACCACCTTCCAGAGCTGCCCCGGGGCCATCCCAGCACCCATCTGCTATGGGACCAGGCTCCAGACATGAACTACGTCCCTCTCTCCGCCTTCATGCACAGCGCATCCAGGGGCCTGGCAGCACCCAGTGTGTATCCACCCAACAAGCATCCATCAAGACACAAGTCCTTCAGCCCTTCTGTCCCCATGTCAACACATACTGTTTCACTGACTCAAGGCTGTAGAGGGAGGAGGCTCACTACTGACTCCAGTGATACAAACGGCCATCCTACTCCACCAGCTATAAGATCACCTTTATTCAAAACCTTTTTTTACAAGTTTCATCCAAACTAAGCCTGTCACTGCCTATAGAGCATCACATTAGATGAGAGGTCCCTCACAAGACTGTATTACAATCCCAGTATAGAGTAAGGCACATAAAGGCTGCATGGATTGCAGAAAAAGCACTCAATTCAGCCAATGAAGACTTTCTAGGCTGAGTAACAGTTTGTAAGCTCTAAGAGAAAGCTGTCCAGCTCTGCCTGCCTTCAGGCAAGCAAGGGGAGAACCGACTGCCTGTCTCTGTCCCTATCTCAGGACTATTGCAATAATCAAAGGACAGCCAGAGCTGTTTTCTGGAGACCAAACCTGGCACAGCATCTCCTGAAGGGACAGACTTGCATCCTTACACTTACACTCCTCAGAACACCCCATGCCTGGGTGAGAGCCTTCCAATTCATCATGCGTAACGTGGATGATACATACACTTCACCAAACAATTGTTTTCTGTTTTCTTAGGTTGCTAACCTCTGAGCAGGGTACAAATACATGCCAATGAATTAATAATGGTTACGTTTGCTTCACGCTTCCCCAATTTTGCGCAAGAAGTCTCTCTTCTCCTTGAAACCTGCGCTCTGCATGGCTTGTGCTGCACTAGTGCATCAAAGCTGCCCTGGCATTGGGAGACATGGGCTGAAATCCAGCAGTACCTCTGAAGACCTCACCCCCATGCACTCCTGCGGAAAGCACATAACACAACAATCTTCCAAAACACTTTCAAGTACTGTTTTCTATTGTTCATGGGCAGGTTTCCAAACTCTGCCTATACCTCACCTGCCACTCTGAAAAGCACTTCAGATGTTCAGGTGATCCAGCCTGGCAAGCTGGATTCTTTTCCTCCCCTGTCCTTATTGACAGGGAATCAAGAGAATTTACAGTTCGGGAGGACTTTTCTGAGGTCCTAATCTCTTGAAAGTTAGTGATAATTTGAAAAGCAGAGGGACCAACAGAAAAAAATAAATTTACCCCTCATTCCTATTCCTGCATGCAGGGTCAAAAAGAAATAAAAAGAGGAGAAAGGAAGGAATGCAAATGCTAGCAAGGGGGATTCTGAAAGTTACAATGAACATTTCAATCTGAAATGCCATGAAAACGTTTAATTTCCCTTTTCATTTTCTCTTTTGGAATGCTAAACTTGTATTGCAAAGGTAATGCCTTTTCCCTTTCAACCTCATCATTTTTAGGTGATGTTTCTATGGCCAAAAAACCCACAGGGCAGCCTTGCTAGTCTCTTGAGAGTACTGCTTGCAAGTATCCAAGGAGAGTGCCACAAGAGATTCAAACTTCCAACTCCATGCAAATAGGCAGACTGAAACTGGCACAAGGATACACAGCTAGAAGGCTCCAGAGACACACATCCTCTTCTCCATCCTGTATCAGCAGTCCATGAAATAAAATCTTTACATGCACTCAGATCCAAGTAATAAAATCAAACAAAAGCAAGAATCACTGGCCTTCCTGAAATCTGCCTAGAGCCATGATTTTCTTTGTCCCCTTCTTCCCTACTGTCTTTATCTCAGTTTCATTCACCTTGCCTCCTCCTCTGCTGCTAAATCCTCTCTCCTCTCCTCCCTGTCCTTTTCTTCCACACTGCTGATCCTCTCCAAATTCACCCCTCCCCATCCAAAAATGAATAATGTAACTTGCTGCCAAAAGACAAGAAGAGTCACTCTGGGAGACTCAAAAAGCCCTTTCAACTACCTTGTCTCTGCCAATGATAATTAGATAATGCTTAGAGCCACATGACAAGAGCAAGATGTACATGAAGTCAGCTTCAACACTGCCCTACAATGAACACCAAGTTGTGTGTGAGACATTCCCATTCCCAATACCCTAGAACTTGTAGAAAGGAAGCAGTTAAATACATGATTTTAAATAAGGTGATTAATATATCATTAAATATTGCTGGTTTTCTGCCTAAGAGCCAGCTACATGCACTGTAAATTTCATGACATGACTCCATACAGAGCAGACTGTACAAGAGAGTTCCATAAATAGTACTCCCCATCTCCTCACTCTGCTGTCCCCACAATAGATTTATGTTGAAGCAGAAACACATCTTCTACCTGCTCCCAAACCAGGCTTGTGCACACAGGCAACAAGATCTTGGCCTCTGTGTCTCCACTTTAAAGAGATTGTGGGCCCCTCTTCTGATCACAGAAGCACGCTTCTTGCTGCATCTTGCTTCTTGCTGCATCTTGCTTCTTGCTGCATCTTGCTTCTTGCTGCATCTTGCTTCTTGCTGCATCTTGCTTCTTGCTGCATCTTGCTGAATCTCAGGCTGCTCCAAAACTTCCTGCTCTTACCTAGTAAGCATCAGGGTCCAACTGGGGAGCAGTGCAATACATACATCAGGTCAGCAAGGTCAATATTTCTTACACCTCCTGCAGAAGGCATTTGTCACCTGGATGTGGTACACTAGCAAGACTCACATACAAGCACATTTCACTGGGAAATGGCTGCTCCTAGCAGTTGACTAACCAGGCAAGCCAACTAAGTCCCGGGTCCACCCAGCTAGACTGGGACAGTTTTGGCAAAGACAAATACATCACATCATCATATTTACTCTGAGTAATGCTACTAATGCTTCTCCCACAGGGCAAAGATCTGTATCCCTGAGACCCGGTACTGCAGGCCATTTGCTCCAATACACCCTGCCCGTGCAGTTAAACAACAGCATTCAAAGTGACAGGCATTGAAAAAACAGCGTGCGGAGGAACTTCTCACTTCCAGATGGCTTTAAAACTTTGAACCTCACACTTGCCTTATGCAGAGAAAAGACTGTTAGCTGCAACCCTGATAGAAGCACAGCGATCACAAAACAAGCAAGCAGCAAGAAAGGTCCTGCTTGTTGTGCTAGTCTGCAGGTGCCACTTTCTAGCTACAAGCACCCAGTGCTGGATTTCCCATCCCATGTCTCCTTGTTTGCCACCAGCTTTCATGGCAATGAAAAGGGCTTCATTAGAAACAGCAGAGTGGACAAGCATGTTCCTCTTGCTAGATCAAGTGTTGTAATAAGATAAAATTATGCATGCAAGTAGCAAGCACTCATCACAAGAGGGTTTTGGAAGATGGGACAGACTCTTTCATGCCTACACGGACTTGGACATGAGCAGTCAGTCCATTGGAGCACGGTCTGGTCCAGCCATCATTCATTCTACCTGACAGAAATATTATTCCCAGGTGATTTCACCAGAGCAGTCACCTCTTCACACCTCACCCTGTTCCCACCCTCCTCTTTCCCCTTTCATCAGAAGCAGCAGTAAGGGATAATTTTATCACCAATGTTAGTGAACAACCCTCTGGCTTAGATCAAGGCCACCCCCAGCAATACATCTATGGCTGCAGCTTTCTCCAGCTACGCCTTGCAAACCCCCAGGAGGAGACCCCCTCACTATCCTGGTGTCTTGCACCCCCCTCTTTAGGTCAACCTACCCCCAGAGACTTCTGCTTACTGCTCTCCATGCATGGCCTGGAGAACCAGCAGAGCAGGCAGTACTTTCAGAGACACCCACCTCCTGCCCCCAGAGAGAACTCACCAGCAGCCTGAGGGAAGGCTGCTGGGTTGGACTTGAAAATCTCTTAATGACAGTGTCACTAACGATACGGGTGTACTCATAAACACCAAATCCTATGCACCACCAGGCAGATGAAGAGGAGTCCCTGGTTTGTAGCCTGCAAAGAAACTAGAGGAGACCCCCTCAAAACATCAAGTGAATTACTGCGCTGTCAATCTGTTGCAAGAGCAGGTGAAGGCTTTGCCAAGAGACTCCTTTGCTCCATTGGTTTGGGATCATCCTCATCTCATCCTATGAGCAGCTCTTGCTTCCCCATGATGAAGGCCTCTATCACAAAGGCAAATGCTCCTCTCTCCTGTTCTCTCCAGCTCAGTGACACCTCATTTATAACAAGCTCTTCCCAAGAGAATGTACATCCACAAATCAAAGCCAAACCCCCACACAGCTATCCAAACCTTGTATTGAAAGGGTCATGCTGTCCTTTCTCATTTTAAGTATTCCTTGTCTTGGGGTGTGAGAGTTTTGGGGTAAGGCTGTATGAAATACACTGCTGTCACTAGGGAGGAAGTATTGCTAGGAACTGACCATGGAGATGAACATTAACAGGTTATCTTGTCCCCAACAACCACAACAGCAGGCAGTGGTACTACATGGGCCATCTTCCAGTCCTCTGGTACCTAGGAGGCTGCTTGCTGGCACACCAGGTGTTGTAACAGATCTCCAGCATTTCAGCTCCTTTCTTACAGGAAATGTAAACCTTTTCTTTTGTCCAGAGAAGGCAGAAAGTCCAAACATTAACTTGCAACTATCTTTTGACTGAGGAAGTAGTTCCAAGCACAAATGAGAGCTTGTTGCAAAGGGGCAATAGAAGAAGCAACTAAAATTGTTAAGTCCCTGCAGGTGGCTTGGAAATACTCAAGAGCGCTATACTGGGAGCAAGAGAGGTTGAAGTTGCAGTCAAATGAAGAAAATGGAAAGGGGCTCACAAGTTTAGGCAGATTTAATATTAAAGAGCACAAATAAGCGGATGAGGAACAATTTCTAAATGGCACAAAAGGTACTAAATTCTCTCTCAAGCACAGCCACAGCAGGATTTTCAACATTTGTCTCCTCCAAGTTGATAATGGTCCATCCCAAAATGCAAGAAAAGAAGGAAAGGCAGCATGAGACCTGCATGGATGAACCAGGACATCCTCATAGAACTCAACCATAAAAAGGATACACACAGGAGGTGGAAGCAGGGACAAGTGTCCTGGGAGGAATATACAGACATTGTCCAAAGATGCAGAGCTGGGCTTAGGAAAGCTAAAGCTCACCTGGAGCTGAATCTGATGGGGGATGTGAAGGGCAACAAGAAAAGTGTCTACTGGTACGTCATCAACAAAAGGACAACTAGGGAAAATGTGGGCCTGCTGAGGAATGGGAATGAGGACTTGGTGAGAAAGGACATCGGAAAGGCTGAGGCATTGAATGTCTTCTTCACCTTAGTCTTCACTACTAAGACCAGCCTTCAGGTATCCTGGGCCCCTGAGACCTGTGGAAAGTCCAAGGCAAGGAAGATTTACCTTTGGTGGAGGAGGTCGGGGACTGGGCATGGCAAGGGCCTGATGGGATGCACACAAAGGAGCTGGGAAAGTTGGCCCATGTTATTGAAAAGTGATTCTTGGTTTTCTCTGAAAGGACTTGGCAATCGGGTGGATGTCCCTGAGGACTGGAAGAAAGCAAACGTCACCCTTATCTTCAATAAGGGTAAGATCGAGGATCTGGGGAACCACAGGCAGGCCCTTCAGCCTGAGCTTTATAAGGCAGTTAAATGTAAGAAGAAACTTTTTTACTGTGAGGGTGGTCAAACAGTGGAACAGATTGCTGAGAGAGGCTGTGGAGTCTCCATCCTTAGAGATACTCAAAACCCAACCAGACAATGCCCTGAGCAACCTGCTGTAGTTGAACCTGCTTTGAGCTGAAAGTTGGACTAGATGACCTCCAGAGGTGCCTCCATCCTCAGCCATGCTATGACCCTGTGAAATCTGCACAGTGATGTCTAGGGAGAGCATCCCAAGCAGGTACAATGAAAGAAGACCAGAACTTTCCATGTGTGTTCAGCATGAAGGAGATGAGAGAAGTTCCCATTCCACAACACTGCCTGCCGGGGACTTATCAGACAGGCCACGCTCAGAGGAAGAAAAATGAGCTGCAACTCAACCAGCTGACTTAAAGCAACAAAAATAGCTGGACTACAGTGTGCACTCTTTTATTTAAATCCAACCATATGAGGATAGCAAGAAAGCAATGTTAGAAGGTTTTCAGGGGAGGCTGGGGAAAGGAAAATGGCATCAAAGTAGTAAAAAAAAAGAACAAAGTTAGCAGATAGGCAGGTAAAAGTGAGATAGATGAAGAGTCAGCACAGCTTTTGTAAAGCCTTGCCAGGCCCCACAAGCCAAACTGCACTAACAAAAGCCAAAATCTCTGCAACACAGTGTACTCAGTTTCCAATGCTAGCATGGTTCCTCACCACAGTAATAAGGCAGCATGGGGTTAGCAAGAAGGTCTTCAAATGGATAAGTGGTTTGTTAAAAAATGAGAAATATCTACTTTTTGAGTGCTGTAGGCTTAAGTTCAAAATAGACTCTCACCACCCTATTTATATACCTACATGGCTCCCAGGAAGGATAAATTTGTGGAACAGATCATCACATCTTTTTTCCTATTCTCCGCATTCATTTCTCCACCTCCTTCCCTAATGATATTTTTCTAAAATTCTCCAGTAATGGACAGACCATCATCTTCCTGTGAAACATCCCAGCACTCAGCTGCCTTTACAATTTCAAAGCTTTTCTCCAGTTTTTACCTCATATTCCTGCTGTCAGCCACATTTTCTCAACAGCTGCTGAACCTGTCCTCCTCACTTCACCTCTCTTTCGCTGGTCTGTAATTTTCCAGAGCAGTTGCACCTAAAACTGGCATACATCTGTTTTACTAATATGGATGAGCAGATGGTTCCTTTATAATTTACCAGATACTCTCCTGTTCATATTTATCATTTGCTTGCTACACCATGTCACTCGGTTGTGCTCAGCCTGGAATGAAGTGCAGTCCCTGGACACTTTTCAGCAGAACTGCACTGGGTCTGATGGTACTGCATCATCTGAAGACCTGAACCTCTCCCTACTGAACTGCATCCTGATTTTCCTATGCCATTTCTTCAGCTCATCAAGGCAATTTCAAACCAGACCTGTCCTTCTGCAGGCTTCCTGCTCGTCCTGGTTTCCTGTTTATTATTTATTCCTTTGTCCTAATTACTAACAAAAACAGCATCAGATGGCAGGAAGCATCCTGCAAAACTCTTCTCAATAAATCCTCACATTTTGATAATTACCCAGCACATAAGCTCTCCCGCATAGTTCCCTCACCAGATTTACATGTACCTTACTATAGACAGGTGTATCCAGTGCATATTCCCTTATCTTAATTGTGTGGGACAGCACTGAACATTTTCCTAAAGTCAATATAAATCACACTTGCTTCTCCACATCCACCGGGCTCATGACCCTTTGCAAGAGGAAATCTGAGTGTGTTGACATGATAGGTTTTGCCATGCTCATTCTGCCTCTTTCATCTCATTATTTCTCCCACGTGTTCAGCTTTTTCTTGTTGTTCTAATATTCTCCATATGGAGAGGCTCAAGATTCCCTCTGTCTAGAGCTCAGGAATCTTCACCCTCTGCAGAGTCCTCAAAGAAAACCTGTTAATTGCTCTGAGTTAATTTCAGACAGTTCTTCATGTGTCCTGCAGCCCGCATTGACCGGGGTCCCCAAACATCTGCCATGAGCACTGCCTAACCTCACCTGCCCCACTGTAGCCCAAATCACCACTCAACCCTTCCTGCTGTTGCAGAGGAATTTAGCCAGGTTCGGGAAGGGCTCTGCATTTGTCTCTCCAGGAAGCCAATATGGTTGGAAGCTGTGTGCCCTGCCAGGCAGGACTGTGCTGCTGGGGGGATTACAGGTCATGCCAAGCCTGCTAGGTGACAACTCACTGGCTAAGCAACCAGCACCCCAGTAGCCACTGGGGTCCAGGGACTGGACCGCATGTGGGGCAGAAAACTGCTGCTTGTTCATAACAGCCTACCAGGTGTGCAAGTTCTTCGGGATCTCCAAACTTTCGTTCTCATGGGGCTTCAGAAATAGGTTTTTCCAATATGGGAGACTGAGCTCCAGCACATCAAATATCTGTATCGTCAGCAGGTTGTTCATGGACAGTCTTATCTGCAGCAGGAGGAGAGCTCCTGTGTCTGTGACTGGAGATCTGGAGCAACACCCAGGAGTCCAAATTCAAAATCAGTGAGCCAGGACACCTCTTGTCACAGTACACCTTAGGCTGCACAAAGTCTTGCTGTTCCTACTGTGAAAGCCAGGCTCACAGCGCTGTGCATCCTGGTGCCTCTCTGCAGGACAGGCTGTCTCACATCCCTGCCTGCACTAGGTTTTGCTCAGCATGCCAACAAATGCCCCTGTGTGGACATTCTTATCTACAGGCAAGATAGGGATGAAGACCATCTTCACCTTTTCCCCTGTGAGAACTACCCCTTTTGGGACAAGCCACACTGGTGTGATTGTATTAATGTAATTACAGGCTTTAGCTTCTACTGAAAAAGTATTCCCACAAAAATAAGCCTGGAAAGCCCAATGTTAGTAACAGGATAAGTAAAGGTGTCTGTGCTTTGCAATACATGGAAAGCAACAGCTCTAGAAATCCAGAGAAGAATCGCAGCTCACACTTCACAGCTCAGCAGGTAACACTATCAATCCCATTTTCTTCTCATCTTCCTTTTATCCCAGCTCTTTAATTTCAAAACATAAATTGTTGTTTCCCGCACAGGGAATGGGGTGGGGGATAGCTCCCAGAGAGCACTTTCTTTGGAAAATTTATGCATTCCTGCCAATTTGATTACTTTAGCAAGTAATCTATCATCCACCTCTTCGGTCCAGCATATCTGACTGTTGCCCTTTGCCAGTCGTTTCCCTGCAGCCAGCAGCACAGTCAGAGCACAGGCATCTGCACACAGCAGCTATGCCATATGGCCCGGCTGGTCAGCATTTCATTTACCCCATGTATGGATTTGCCACAGCCATGTTACAGGCTGGCATGCTGGCTCCAACCTTCATTTCAGGCTCTCTGGTTCACATTTTTGAGTTTGCTTTTTTTTTTTACCCACATGCTTCCATCCTCAAAGTTTCAAAATGTAAGATGAGTACATCCTCAAAAGGGCAACACTGAAGGCAAATAGAGAAACGTCAGTGTTATCTACAATTTGTAAGACAAACACATATGAAACAATTTCCAGCCTTTTACACATGTTTTATCACCATTTATGTTGAACTACTGCTTCAAGGCAAAACTAGAGCCCTCAGAACTTCATCACTAGCCATGAGCCTCCTGGGTCAGGTGCCAAATAAGCACAGATCATGTTGTTTCTGGTCTAGCTTCTCTCAAGCCTGCTCCACCAAATGGTTTGTGAGTCTCAGAGCTGGGCTCCCCTCCAAGTTATGCATGGTCTCCTAAGCACACCTGCAAAAGAGCAGGTCACGCAACCCCGGACACACCTTCCCGTCCAAATTCCACTTCTGCTGTGTAATAACATTATCAAGGAGAAATTATCAGTAATAAATTCCTTTGGATCCAAAGTCGACCACACAACATGATATGCAGCAAGCCAGAGCTTTAAACATCATCTGTACGTGTCATCTCAAACAAAACTACAAGCTCAGAGGCTACAGATTTATTGTTACAAGAGTAATAAACAGTACAGATATGGTGTTTTTCACCTGTTGGTTCACAGCTTGGTTCCACATAACGCAGGGCGGACACAATTGCCTCTTCCACAATTGTAAACTGAGAAGCAAAATCCTGCCTACAGGGATGTTGCCTCAGAGGTGAGGTCTGTCAGTTCAGAGTCCCCCGATAGACAACCTGACCACTAGACCATGGCCTTGACCATGTCACTTGATAGCCAGTTGCTAAAAGACAGCAAAGGGAGCTACAGAAAGAGTCATGTTCCTAGGCTGGCTTTTTATGCATTCAGCCCACAGACTAGTGCAACTACAGTCAACAGCCACAACTGGGAAACAAAGCCTGCCTTGCTGCATCCAGCAAGGTCTTCTCCCCACCAGATGTGATGCAAGCAGGAAAATAATTTCCCATGTTTGACTCTGGGGTTTGCCATATAATTTAAAGCTGTTTCTGCAGGAAGCACACACTGCCGGGTGTCAGCAGCTCAGAAGGGGATCTCTATGGGCTCAGACAGGCAGTCTAGGCACAAGCACACGTGCTGCAGTTGTGCCTGTTCCCACAAAAAGTGGGAACATGACACCCTGAATCCTGTGTGAGGTCCTGCTGTCTCCCGCAGCCCTGCTGCTGGTGGTGGGTGTCCCAGCATCTACGTTCAACAGTGGGAATCTTCATGGGTAAGACTACTGAATATGGATTAATGGAGAATCCAGCATGGGGCACTGCTACTGCAGGTGCTCTGTTTTCAAACCAGGTGTTGGCATGCATACCATACCTCAGACACTTGAGCCCAATCAGGGAAGGAGTTTAAGTTGGTGCCACAAGAAAACTGAGTTACTGGTGAAGTCTCACAAGACTAGTCTATCAAGCAGTTTTGTATGAATAATGCATTAAAAAAAAAAAAGCGAGGAATAGTTTGTAAACAAGAAAGGAAGTAGAGAGCCATTAGCTAAGTGATCTCACATCTTAAGCTTAAGAGCAGTCCAGGCTCTCCAGTGAATCAACAAAACCACACAAAGGACTGTACCACTTCTTACAGCCTCCAGGCTGTGCATTAGCTTTTAGCAAAGGTATCTACCACATGAATAATGCAGCACGTCTTCCAGAGCATCTGTACTCCAATCAATCCACAGTAGCAAATAAAAACCTTTCAGCACGCCTTTCTATCAGGCAGCAGGACCTTTTTACAGCTGCTCAGAGGCATATCCTTAGAAAAATAACCCTATCTGCTACCAGAGCTGGAAGCCTTTTAAATCGGCCAGCTGGGAACCAGCCTTTTAAATCAGCCATCCTGTGATGTGCCTTGATTTTATCAATTGCCTTTCTTTGTCTTTTGTTCCTAAAGGATCGACACACACCCTTATGGGGCTCAGATTAGGGGAGCTCAGACCAAGGTTTCAGTCCACTTTCGGAAACAGACACATGTCACCCCCAAAAGCATCAGCTCACAGCCTGCAGCCTACCCAGGCACCCTCTCCTTTCCCAAAAGGACAAGGTAGCCCCACCAGCCACACCGCACACATGCCACATCCCTCTTCTGCACCGTAAAGCAGCCTCTTAATCAAAGTATGGGTCCCCAGTGTGGGGGTATGGGCAAAGAGCATCCACCAAACCAAGCCTCCATCATAGGCTCAAACCTCTGTATTTTTAGAGGCAAAGCAGGTGATGGAAAGCAATGCTTTGTCCATGCCCATAACTAGTGCCAGTTTGAACATCAGTTCACTCCAGAAGCATGAAGGTCCCTTCTCCTCAGCAGCCCCCCAGGAGCTGTGGGAACTGCTTCTGTCACCTCATTTCAGCAGAACAACCTGCAGGTACTGGCTGTCTGAGGGAGAGCGTGCTGCTGGTGCAGATGGGTTAGGATCTGCAGAGCTGGCGTGGGACAAAATGACAACAGCAAGCAAGATCTCAAAGGAGATCATATTCTAGAGATGTGTTATCTTTCATCAGAAAATCCAGTGCTAAATAACACTCCAAAATACTTGCAGTTCTCCAGCATGACAAAGGTACTTAAATATAGTGCCTTGGAAAGCCGGTTGTGAAAACACACCTCTGCCTGTAGTACAAACATTGCGCAAATAGAGAGGACATGAAGCTGGGGGTGAAGGAGTCACTCAAGATAAAAATGAGTTGATTTCCTCATCTGCAAAACAGCAAGGCCCAAACCTCTCTCTGAGCGGGCACAGCAGCCCCTCTTGCCCCTTGTTTTCCGTGCACACTGCCCAGAGCAGGAGGTGAGCTCTCACACGTGTCCCTGGGAGGAGGCACGTCAGACCTTCCCCCATGCTAGCAGTAGGTCAAAGCTTATGCAGAGGGTCCCAGGTGGACACAGCCTCAGAAGAGCCAAGACAGTGGCTCCTCTGCTGACACAGGCATCATCTCCTTGGACCACAAGCAGAAGGGGGTTCCAATACTTTTGCCATCCCCAAATATCCACTTGGGCTGGGAAAGGCAAACATTGCATAGAGACCTGGCCTGTGCTGAACAGCAAGACTCCAGCAGCCCACTGCAGCCCTGCACCCCACAAACATCGTCACCAGCTGGTACCAGAGCACCTTTCTATTGAGGGACCCCGAAGCAACCCACCAAGCACCAAGAACATACCAAAGCCCCAAATTTGGCAAAACACACATTGTCCAAATCTTGTTCAAATTAGAAGATACACCAGGTGCTGTGAACCTCAAAATGATTTTAAGCACTTATGTCCACGGGCAGGCTAGGGCTGCCAGAAGTGAAACAAGATCACCCTTCACAAAGCAAGGTTGAGATGACAAAAGTCCGGTGGCCATCCTGGACGAGCTTTCCAACCACGTTTGTATTCAAAGTTGAAACCACAATGCACCCCCCAAAGCAGGCAGTGACGCCCAACAGGGTCCGGCATAGAAACTCCCTTGATGGTGACACTTGCTCATGGTATTGCCACATCCCCACCACCTGGTATTACTCCATGGCTGTGCTCTTCTGTCACACTGGCACAGCAGGGAGATGGACAAGGGAGCATATGTGCCTCACAAAAATAGCTCAGCCAGGTTATTTTTAACTGGGTCATCCCAGCACAGCCAGCGGCAATGGCCAGGAGCAGGGAAGAAAGCAAAGAGAAAAACTGGCAGAAACCACAGCTTCAAGCAACTCCCAAGAGACTCAGACTCTTCTATCACCTGACCTGACAAGAAGCCCAAGACTGTATTTTGGGTAGGATCCTCCAGAACATTGTAAAATGAAGCCATGTCAGGAAGTACTGGCTAAATTGTCACCTCTTCTTTATTTTATTGCTGGGGTCACTTCCAAGCCTGACACTGAATGTGTACTTGAGCCTCCCCTGGGACAAGTGGGAGACACAAAAAGAAATTTCGATAATAAAGCATACAGAATCACAGGAAACAGTTAGGCCAGAAGGCACGTTTGGAAATCCCGAGTCCTATCCTCAGCCCCCAAAGCTCACTACAAACGTAGGTCATGTTGCTCAGACTGTCCAGCTAAGTTGGAAGACTAACGAGGATGGAGACCCCACAGCCTCCTTGGGAAACCTATCTGCCTACAGTCTTGTGGAGAAGCCCAGGCTGCAGTTGGCCTGCAAGGCTTGTGAAGTTACCCAGATGTCTCTGGTCAAACTTGCTGCACACCAGGACCCTCATGGCTTTCACTGAAGAGCTGTTCTCTTGCCAGTCAGACCTAGCCTGCACCACTGCAGGGAGCTGCTGCCAATTGGGGCAGAAGTTGCCCATTATCTTTATTGAAGTTCATGAGGGGCTGTTTTTCCCCTCACGAGAGCCATAAAGCAGGCTGGGAGCCTCCAGCTCCCTGGTTGCTTAGGAAGCCCCAGGGCTGGGAAGTGCCCATGGAAGGTCTGTTGCCAGACCCTGGACTTCCCTGCTACATCAAGCATCACTCTTCCCATGAGCAACAGAAGTGATTCACCCTGGAGCGAGGGAGCCTGAGGCACCTGTGGCACCGTCACTGCCACTCTGCTGCCAATGTTGCCTGGAGCTCCACTTCCTGAAGGTTCACACCTCTCACTCGGGCACAGGGAGTGAAATACCACCTCACTGTACATGAATTTCCCCAGGCTGCAGGAGAAGTTGCTTCATGAATATTTTTAAGCCAACATCAGCTAGAAATCAAGCTGAAGAGCACAGCCCACCCTCCAATGAGTGTGAAGAAACTTGTGCTCGGTCAATGCAAGGTCAGTTTGGGTGTCCCAGGAGGGACAGAGGAATCCTCCAGGGATGATCCCACGTTCAGTGGAAACACCATTTTCTGGAAGTTCAACCTCCCCCTTTACCATATGTCCCGTGTCTGCTTCATGTTGTTTCCCTACTCTGCAAGCTCTGACAGAAATAAAGATGATGCATTGAGAACACAAATGGCTTCAGTCAACATGGCCTTTAAGAAATACAGCAGTGGGTCAGGAGAGTGTGAAAGGCTGGCAGAACCCCAAATGAACCCGAAACTCAGCTCAGTTTCATTAGGCTTATCCGAGCTCCCAGGAAGGGCAGGGGGTAGTATGACTGAAGCAGAGGATGGGGCCACCCTAGCCTTTTTGGAGGGCGAGTCCCTCCTTCCCCTGGTTCACCTCCAACTTTCCAAGACAGCCTGTGTGCTCCATCAGAAAGATAAAGCCAACTTGCCTGCTTTCTCCAGAGACAATACCCTCTTTCACTCTGCTGGTTACCTGGGCAGCAAAGAAAATATTATTGCTTATCAACTTCCTTGTGAGTACTAATGTACTTCTGAATTCAATGAGAGGGCAAATTCCACCTCACAGAGCTTTTCTACCCTGGCAAGATCCTGCTCTGTTATGAAAGAAAAGCAAATACAACAATAAAAACTGGAAGCCTCCTCCCCCTCCCTCCCCCTCCTCACGCCCTACCCTCCCCCCCCCGCAAAAACTCATTATAAAAAGGAAGTGGTGAAATGCACAAACTTTAAGAAATGTTGCCACATTTCTTGTCAGAAAGGCAGCGTTGAAAGACCCATCATCTGACCCTCTGCAAACTCAGCAGTTTCTCCCGAAACCAGATCACCATGCTTTCACTCTCCTATTTCACAGGAAGCAGCTTCCTGCTATTCAAGGCCAAGACAGCTCCTAAGTTTCAAGAATCAAAGTTCAGCGCCCGATCGAAAAGATGCAGCTGCGTCTCAGTAGCCTGCCATGTTGTTTGAGAAGATAGCTTGGTTCCACTGCTCTTTATCTGAGGTCTAAGCACGCCTGCAGACATGTGGCAGATGGGGTATCTCTGCTAAGGGCTACCGTACAGAAGGCTTTCCTTCCAGCAAAGCTGAGCATCACTGGTTTGGGGGATTTGAACACCCTCTGCAGAATCCCAAGACCTTGGTTATTTGCCCACGGGGTCAAAGTGGGCTAGCCAGAGTTCTTCCCAAACCTCTTCTGCCTACCTGAGGCTTTATGACTGCCACCAGGACATAGAAGCATTACGAAATCTGGAGTGGCCAGCAGGATGCCGAGGCAGTGGATACACACCAAGTGTAGATGTTTCTTGTGAGTTCTATGAAGGTTTGGAGGCTACATGCTTCACTTGAATGTCCAAAGATATGGCCCTTACAGCTGATGTGATCTAATGTAACCACATTCCCCCATGACTGAAGGTTTATGCCTTAACCAGCCCACAGGCTAAAATGCTTGCAGGATGTGGTGAGAATCTGGCCAGCAAGACCAAGCCTGGCCTCAGGATCTCATCTCCAAAGCCACCTAGGAAAACTGAGAATCTGATCAACCAGGTGAAAATGGAAACTGCTACAGATCTGGGGCACTAACAAGGCTGTGACTGGGTAGGAAAGCACAAGCACAGATGCAAAGACACAGCTCATCTCTGGTGGTCTCCAGTCCAGTGCCACAGAGAACCTGCCCACAGCTCTAAATCAGGGCAGATGTGGAGCTTCCAAAACCCCCAAGGATGAAGGCCTCCACCACCCTCCTGGGGATGCAGCTTTCTCTAACGTCTGACCTACTTCCCCCCAGCTGCAGCTTGCGTCCTTTTCTCCTTGTTACACTGTCACTGCCAAGAAGAGTCTGGCTCTGTAGCCCTTGTTTCAGGAATTGTATCCCGCTGTTAGTAAATCAGTTTGGCAGCAAAAGACACAGGTACCTACTGCCATGGACTAGAGAAGAACCAGCTGTGGGTTTCCCAGAAGTGAGCCAGGAGCAAAGGGAAACAGTCCCTGTCCTTCTGGGAGCAATGACAATAGGACCTTGTTCTTTGAAAGGTGGTGGGCAGCATCAGAGGTCTTCTCCAAACCTCATAGCTGCAGTGTTCTTCCACCTCCCTTGCAGCATCATCTACATGCAAAAAAAAAACCAAAAAAACATTTAGGGGCCCTCACAAAAGAGAGGTGTGGGGAGCGCTCCCACAGCCATGCAGCACCTGTGGAATTGCTTTATGATTCCAGTTGAGGATTTTCTCTTTAGCTGATTAAATCAAATTGACATCCCCCTGTTCTCCAGAAAACTCCTAACGCACTTTTGAGCTCTCTAACAGCAGGACCCATCTATCTGATGCACGACAAGGCAGCAAGAGAGTGTGGCAGAGGCAGATGTTACAGACACAACAGCCAATGCTTTCTTCTGCCGCATCACAAGTTTTAAAATTGATTCACCATTTAGAGCAGAGATAGCAGATTCAGTTTTCCTCTTTTTTGATTCTTACTCTGGCTTTGATTGATGCTGACTAAGTGGGAGGACTACCCATGCTTTCCCTGCCAGGGAAATAAGATTCTGTGCCCATTCATTCACCTGCTAGGCTTGGCAAATGTAGTCTCTGGGAAACCAGTGGCATCATTCTGAACCGAATCCATCGGTGCAAGTGCAGCAGTAGTGTTTGGTTCAGACCGGGAGCATGCTTTTGAAGCAAATCTCCTTATTACGGCCATTTAGTGCACTGCAGTTTGCACTGCAAAGCAGTCTGGAAGCATGCAGGCAGGATTCTCTCCAGATGAAACTAAAATCATTCCAGGATCAGAACACAGTGCACTCCATCTGCTAATGGGACCAGCAGGGTCAAATTAAAACATCCAAAATGCCTGTGGATATGAAGTCCTGACACCACCTCTTTCACTCCACAGGTCTAGTCCTCTTGCACTGTAGACATGGCTATAGTTAACAGACAGGTGAGGTCAGTCACTGCACACACGCTTTTCTGTAGACATCCCTCTCTTTTTGACCTTCAGCCTTGCCTCTCTTCAGATAGACTATTTTATTTACCTCCTCTCCTCCAAGTATTGCTCTCTTATATTGGTTTTGGGTGTTCCTCTATCTCTGACCATTTTGTTCAGCATCACTGCTCTTCTCTGTGACCAGTCCCCCTCTTCACATATCCCATACATCAGAGATGAAGGTCAGCCTCTCCTCCCATACAGTAGTTTATTTCCTACGTACTTAAATCCTGCCAGCTTCTTCGCATATCTCCTCCAGTATGAGTTTTGATCATCTTCCAGCTCTCTCCCTCTGCACTACCCCTCTCTCCAACCTTGCCAGCTGGGGGGCACCCCTGGCAGAACCTCCACATCCCAGCTGAGCTCTCCATTACAAGCCCGCTCACCCTCCCTCTAAACTGCTACTTTCCATGCCAGCCTATTTTTCCAGCATAGTTGATATCCATACTGACAAGCTGATCTTTTCTCTGCCTTTGAGTCAGCTCTGGGCATCTGTGCCTCAGGGACTTTTTGAGCCAAAGGCTTATCTGTCTGTTTAGCCAGCCCTAATGGATTTTCCGCCTGCAGATTCATCTAATGGCTTTTCTTGAACCACATCCCCAACATCCTGTGTCAATGAGTTCCACTGTTTATCTGTGTCCTGTAGTTCCTGGGCAGTGATAAACAGAGGAACAATCACTCCCTATCTGGGCTCTCCAACCCATCATCCTACCATATGTCAAAAGCCACATGTCACATCCCTTTTCCAAGCTAAACAGTTGTCCCTCCCTGCCTTCTCTTCTGCATTACTAGGTCTTCAATGAGCTGCAGAAAGCTAGCATTGCATGAGGCATTCAAGACACAGCTGCACTGTAGATGTATCCAGACATTATTTGATCTTTCCACAGTGCCAGTGGACAGCAAGGGGGGGGGGCGGGGGGGGGGGGGGGCAGCGGGAAACAAGCAAAGGTAGCAAGCCCTTGAAGTCTGGCTGTGAATTAAAGCAGCATTTGAACTCCTGACATAATGCAGGCCAGGCAGCTTGGGACACGATTTCCATGCCTTAGACAGCAAAAACAAAGACTGACTGTGTAAAGAGTGAGAAGAAAAGCACTGGGTAGGACACGACACACTGGGCCACACTGCACCTGGCTGAATATGCAGTTTTCTCTGGATATCGTATATGTGTTCATGAAATTACACCTACATCTAGGGCTTTTCAGTACCAGGGAAAGTTTTCAGGCTCCAGGAAACTTCTGCAGACTGCTCACAGCCAGAGGAGAGTCAGCACCATGCTCTCAGCTCTTGCTCAATCAGAAGTGACAGCAAATGGGAACAGTCTCACAGAGGGGCCCCCGAGCAGGCTTGAGGGCTGCAGGTGAGTGCTACCACTGCCCCGCATGACACCCTGGACACCCTGCAATGCCAAGGAAGTCCAGGCACAGGGAAGGACAGCAGACGATGACACAGACAGATATGGAAGTAAAGAAAGGGAAAGGTTTTTAGAAAGAGCTCAAAATAAAGATCTGAATTTCCTGGGGAAGACTCACCTTTCTGCAGGAGTTCAAGACACTTGCAGACTTACAGACTAAGACACCATGCAATCATCTGCCTGTACTGCAGGTGGCCAGTGGCAAGAGAACCCCACAAGAGTGAACGGTGTGTGAAACTCTTCTGCTGCCACATGTGGTGTCTGTGCCATTAATCTTCCAAACCCCCACAACTGAGCTTACTTGCAAGACAGGCAGAAACACGTATAAACACAGCTATATTTTTTCATATGTACAACACAAGCTGTCATGAAGTCACAGAAGAGTTCGTGTTGCAAGTCATGCTGTCAGGGAAGGAAGAATAGGTAAGACACTGGAAAACTCTTCTGAAATACACAAGATAATGGCTGGTTTCACTGGTTTCTCAAAATTGAAAGAAAGAGAGGGTAGAGAAGCTGTCACTTCATTTCACTCTTTACACATCAAATAGATCTACTCTCAATTAAGCTTTAGAAGTCCTGTTCCACTAATAGTCTACAAAGGGCTGGGCACCAAAACCAAGCTCTCAACAGTAAGAGATTCCCCAAGCTAACAGCAAGATGAGCTTTATTGAAACGTTTTTTGAAACCTCAAGGATGACCACAATATACTTAAGGACATCCTTTGATATTTTGTCTCCATCCAGTGGAAGAACCTATAAAGCAGATACGCGTGCTCCAGCAGAAAGTTAGGGATTCTCACCACTTGTCCAAGTTCAACGCTCAGCATGAGCGTTGGGAAAGAAGCATGGAAGATAAAGACCAAAGTAGACTTTCCAGGTGGACTGTAGCTATGCGTTTCCTTGGTTTAACTTCTTGGAACTTTGTTTCCTAATACCACTATCAGGTTTTCACATCTACTGTCATCACAAAATCACAGGCAAATTTAGGCTGGAAGGGGCCTCTGAGGGTCTGTAGCCCAAACTCCTGGCCAAAGCAAGGTCAGCCTCTAAGTCAGGCCAGGTTTCTCAGGGCATTGTCCACATGAATTCTGAAAGTCTCCAAAGGTGGAGGTACTACAGACAAACAAACCATCCTGCTAAGCCCCTCTCGGGCTAATACCTGTGACCTCAGTCAATACACATCAACCGCGAAGGCAGGTACCTACACAGTGCTCTGCCTCCACAAGGATGAGTCACCTACCCCTCCCTCTCCAGATCTCCAGCCAACAGGGTCAGTGAAGTCCATCCCCACTTAGAGTCGATATCCAAAGCGACTCAGAGGACTCCTGCCTTCAAACTGTCATCCTTCCAGCGACCATAAAACAAAACGCAGGAGACAAAGTTAGCTGTCATTTTGAGGAACAGGACTACCACCTTGGGGCCCTAAAGGCAAAGCCCAGCAGAACATGCTGAGAGGTTAGAGAGAGGAGTGTGTGCTCTCCATCATGGTGAGACAGGACGCTTTGGGGGCGACAAGCCAGCGAAAGAAATCTCTGCAAGATGCCAAGTAGCTGCTGTTCGGCTAATGATAGGCTGAGAGATATCACCTACTTCCAGAGAACACTGCTGCCTGCACTGAGTGACATTATGTAGAAGATTGTCTTATTCAAGTTTCTAGTTATGCATCATCCCAGGAAGCTCTTCCCACGATTATTCTTCTTTGCTGCTAAAAACACTACTGCCTTATTATTTTGCCAAACAACTTCTGCTTACAGCTACTGGCTTGCATTTCAGTTTGTCAGATAGATTGAAGAATCTATTATCTATAAAGATACAAGAGGCTTCTGATCTTGTCAGCACCACAGGAGAATTCACCAAAACACAACCTGAACACCAAGAAAGATGAAAGTGTCAACATTCCACTTGAGCTTTTACTTAGAAAATCTCAGTGACAGGTTCAGTTTTTCTGCTCCAGGACTTAGTTTGCCTGGCAGGGTGCATCACACCCATAGCTACTGCATAGGGCTTAATATATGGCAGGGGACACATGCCTCAAATAAATGCAAGGGGCCATAAAGTCAAGCTCTTCAATCTCTATTAAGCCTTTAAATGAATGTCATGATTTTTAAAATTGTGAGACACTGAACTCCTATTGATTTCTATGGAAGCTGTCAGATGCCAGGGTATCATTAGCAAAATCAATCTTTTCAATTAAGACTTCAGGCATCAGTTACTGCCATCAAGATCTTTGCAAATTCAAAGAGAAACATGAGCCAGAGCTATGACCACAGGCAGGAGGGGTCAGAAGAGAGACTCTGATCCTCCCTGACTGTAAGGAAAAGAGCCTCTATACATAGGAGGAGCTGAATATTATGAAAGCAGGAAGTTGGAGCAATGCGATTTTGATTTTGTTTTTGTTCCTCTGTGTGTGTATTTTGGTATTCAAATTAAATTAGAGAAAATGGCAGAGAAAAATAATGTGGACTAATTACATTTAAGTAGATGTTAGCAAGACAATCTTTGACTTCTTCTATTTGTCTATGGCAATTAAAGAGCTGTCTGGGTTCTCTGTGCCTATTACACTGCAATTTTGTTGCCAGCACAGGCTCCTTTTAGCGGCCAGATAGAATGGGAGAAACCAGAGGATGACAAAGAAGATCGGTCCTTCCCAGCACCGTTCACGTTACCAGACAGCACTCCCAATAACATCCATATGAGGTTCCTTAGAAAGGAGCACTGCAGCTGTTCAGGCAGTATGTTTTATATTTTTCAGGATTTGTGTATTCTTGCTCAGAGGTTTAAATAATTGGTTTTAAATGACCTCACATGTAACCATGTGGAAGATGGCTGAGAGCTGAACGGCACTGGCAGAACTGAACTCTCCACAGCCTGGAAAGCAAAACTCCACAGACACGCAATGGGAGAGGAGCTACTGTGCTACAGAGGGTGGTGAAAAGCCTGTCGCTGGATCCAGTGCAGATCACAGCAGTGACAACACTGGCTGGCATTTGGGGGCAGCACCTCTTCAAGGGTCCTTTTGGCAGATAGGCAACCGTGCTACACACAAACGCTCCCTGGCTAAACGAGACCCAGGCAAGGCTGGAGCAGGACAGGCAGCTTCAGGAGAGATTTGCTGCTCCCAGTCCCACACTCACACACTGCTGCATTAGCCCATCTCCCAACCCGGGAAGAGGGCAATATCTGAGAAAAAACCACTTGTCTACCAAGCATTACCCATTCCCCCTGCCTGTGATTCCCAGAAAACCTGGGATAGGATCCAGAGCTTTCTGGCCCTCCCAAGGAAGATTTCAGCCCTCTGCACAGGAGGGTTTAAATCATGGTATCTGTAGAGCAAGGATTAATTTCTGCTCTCGGGGATTGGCCCAGAACTTGCCTTGGCTCCTGCCTGCACCTTTTTCTGATTGTCCCTGCTCTACTCTACGCATGGGCTAGAGCCACGAGGCTCCTGTTTGCTTTACTAGTGTAACCCTGACCTGGAGAGCCTCGCCAAGCCACCTTTTGCTGGAGGAGCTCTCTCCCAGCATTGCCTCCTCTCCTGTTTAAGCACAACTCCCAGAGCTGCAGGAGGAACAAGATGGAGTTTGGCCTCTCCTGCTTTCCTGCAAGCTATCTAATCAGTTTCCAGGGACTTTGTCTCAATCTCACTGATAAAAATATCACAAATGCTGGGAGTTTCTGCTGCTTTGTCTTCCTTATTATTTTCCTTGGTGACCTTGTCCCATAGAGGGAGAGAGGCAGTGCAGAGTCATCAGTGCGGGTAGGAATGTCTGTGTTTCCTGGCACAGAAATAAGCACGGCAACTCACCAGACTAGAAAGAAACCCTTGCACAAACCAGAGCCCAGAAGGATGCTTGGAAGAGAGTGGGAGAGAGAAGCCAAATGTTGAACACTGCTCTAGAAAATGTGAAACCATGTGAAATAGAGCAGGGAGCAGTTCAACGGGGGAAGAGAGAACACGGCTTGGAGCTGCACACTGTCATTGGTCCTACTGTGGGCAGCAGCATGTCTCCAAGCTTTAGAAAGGGCTTTGCTTGGCTGAGGGTCAGAAAGTCCCATTTGTGAATTTCAAAGTGCTTTGGAAATAGTAAGTATCAGCATTACCCTAATAGAGCCCTGCAGGGTGTATTTTCAAAATGGAGAATTGCTGGCAAGCCTGTAATACCGCAGAGGGGAAATCCCTGGAAATAATAGGCCAGTCTGGCTTCTTCTTGCAAGCCAGTATAACCCTGTGAGCGTCAACCCCCCTCAGCCCATACAGCCTCCTGGATGATCTAAAGGTCTTTCCTGTTACTCCTGCGGAGAGGCAGAAGGCGCGTCAGTGTAATTGCTATGTGCCGCAGGCTGCTCGTCTCAGTCAGCTCTCCGCAGCCAGAGCAGTTCAACATGCACTTAAGGGAAGCCAGGTAATGACTACATGTGAAACACCTCACCGCATTATCGCTCTGGTGTCTTCCTGCCATGAGAGCAAGAGACCAGAGCATCTGTTGTGCATCAAGAGGAGGCCAGCCCCGGATGTTTCAAAGAGTAGCTGCTGTCCTGCCTCACCAGGGATGGGTGTCCCGGTCCTCTTGGGTCTGAGCAGGAAGTTTAGCAGCAAGGTCCCCAGCAGCTGCCCAGACATCAGCCCACTGGCCAACTGTATACTGGCTACCATTTTATTCCCAAAAAAGCCTGACGCTGTTTATAACTGGCAGATGGGAATACTTGGATAAGGTGGTGGGGTTTCTTTTCATTAAGCAAACACTTCGAGCAAACTTCCTTGGAGAAGGTTTATTTATGAGAGTGGAGAACAAGGTCTGGCCATTGAGGACCAGGACTCTGCTGAGGTCCCCTTGGACCAGCCAAGAGCAGATGGTGGGGAACTGATCTGGGACAGCCTCCCTCCACCCTGTTTCTTCACAGGAGGTCTCTGTCATACCCTGTCACAACCCACCCTCCAACCATTTTCCCATGGAAATCCCTGCTGTGGAAGTCAGGGCCCTCCAGAGTGGGATGAAGACCTCATGCTGTGCAGCTGCTGCTGTCCATGTAATACAAAAACATCAGAAGCAGTGAACTGACCAAGACATACAAGGAGCCTGGAGGGTCATCCACAAATTCAGCCTTAGCTTGCCCCTGAGGCAGCACTCACTCCAAACTATCACCTTTGCTTCTGGGGATTTACCAAAGCTTTCAGTTCTCTCCCAAAGTCTCCGTAACACTGAAGTGCCTGTGTGCCTGCAGCTCACAGCACAGGGACCTGCTCCGTTCTCAAGCGTACAACCCCAAAACACGCTCTGCACAGCTTTCAGGCATCTGGCAGTCCAGACAGCCCACACACAAGGGAGAACTGTCCTTGCATAGGCACCACAAACCAGTTCCAGAGACCAGCACAGAAACCTGCTGTGGAGTCAGCCAACCCAAAATCCACTCATTATCCAGCTACTAACAAATGGAGCAGACATAGAAACATTAACAATATTATCCATTACTGACATTTTCTGAGCAAGAAATCTGCTCAGAGAGGATGAACCAACATACTTGAGAGACAGGCAGAAATTACCTGGGGGGAAAAAGAGAGTGAGAAACCCACCACACCTGGAGATACCCTGATCTGCTATCAGGTAACCCACCTGCTGCACAGAGACAGCCAGCAACCGGTCTGATCAATGGGACGGAGGTGAGCAATGCTGCCAGCCAGGTTGACGCAGCTGGCACACTGAGGGCAGCAGTCTCCCTCTTCCCCTGGAATTGCCAAACCGATACTCATGCAGAGCTGCTTTGCCTCTGAGGAAGAGAGATCAGGAGGAGCTTGGGGCAGAGCTGGGGCGCAGGCAGCAGAATTATCTGGCTTTGTCGAAATATCTCTGGTACCTGGGCCTCACATTTCCTAGGTCTATGGCAGCTCTACAGAGTAGACAGGGTTTGTTTTGTTGCTATGGCCTAATGGATTGAATGAGTTTGAAATACTTCTCATTGATGGAGCTATAGCTTGTTTGTGATAATGCTAATTCACAAAACAACATTGCACAGGTGAAAATACCTCCTTTTTGCCTCGTCTCTAAGAAGCAACCAGCTCCCCGTTATCCCGCCTCCCAAAGCTTTACTCAGTTTCCTGAAATGCTCACAGCAAAACATCAACTCCCTGCATGCCTCCATCAGTCACTCCCTATCTCTGATCAAACCAGGAGAGATCTGAGCTCTCCAAAGCGGGCACAGCCAGTGGGAGAACAAAGGGAACAGCAGGGCTTCACAGGCTGCTCCTTTGTTAACCCACCAGGGACCCTGCATTGGGAAGCTTGAAAGGCAACCAACACCCAACTCCCCCAAAGTGTTCTCCGAATCCTCTGCAGAAACGGCTTCCCTTGAGCACCTGAGGCCATAAAAGGTTTACGCTGTCCAGGCAAATTCTCTTTACACTATGCCTTCTTAGGAGGTATAAGTGAACGGAGAAATCAGGAACAGCCAAGATGCTGCAGGGCTGTTTTTCCACACTCCACAGCAAGACAAGGAGCGCACCACTCCCTGCAGGGTGAACAATGGATATTCGGCAAGACACTGCACATAGCTGGCCTCCCCGGGCCACAGGGGACTTGTTTGCAAAGTGCTGTCATCATTACATACCCCTTCGCAACAGCCTGCCTTCACCCCTGACAGAGCTGCAGCATCAAAGCCAAACCCATGGTAAGCCAGAGTCCAAAGCTGTGCTGCCTGAAAGTAAGACCCCTACAAGGGCTTGTCCTGAAGGCGGAACTGGCACCAGGAGACCCTGCTGCCAGAGAGCATGGCCCACATGTAATTTATGTGGTTGTCATCGTGCTCTGTGCAAGACGTGACCTGCCATGACATCAAGCACCCAAAATCCCCAAGATTCTAGCACAAAAGGGCAAAATTCAACCGCCTACACTCACAGAGAACCATAGATGAGGCTTTCCTCTGTATCATAAGCAAAGTTACACAGAGGCCAAACCGTGCCACCCATTGCACGGGCAAGCAGGGTTGGCAGGAAACGGCACAGCCTTCCCGGGCAGGCGGCATGATGCTGACTCCCACCTGCCTGAAGAAGCCCTGTTGCTCCGCGCACCGGCCGCGCACCTCGCAGCGGAGCCCGGCCCGCAGCAGACCCCCCCCGGGCCCCTAACGAGGGCCGACTCTCGGTCCGTCACGCTCCGCACAGAAACCCCCCCCCTGCAGTTACCTGCAGGAGCAGCCCAAGGGCAGGGCGCTGTAGGGGAGCCAGAATCCTGCCCGGGGAAGGCGCGACCTGCACCGGCTGCGGCCAGCGGGGAAGACCCGCTCCCGCGGCACACGCCGGGGGATGCCCGAGGCCCGCGGCACCGGGCGGCCGCCGCATCCCCCGGCCGTCGGTGTCCCCGCGGCTGCGGGTGGCGGCAGCTCTGGCCCCGCACAAAGCGGGGTGGGGCCGGCGGGGGCTGCGGCACCCCAGGCGCACGGGTAGGACAGGGCAGGCAGCCCCCACTCCCCAGCGCCGCCGGGCTCTGCAGGCCCCAGGCTGCGGCAGGTGCCCCGGCTGGCGCTGGCCCTGCCCACGCGTGTCACGGCCCCACGACCCCCACCACCACGCCTCCGGTCTCATACCTTGCCGCTGGCGGCGAGGGTCCGGCAGCGCGCAGGGCGTGTGCATGGGAGCCGAGCCGCGCCGCGCCGTGCTGTGCCGTGCCAACCCGGCCCGCCCACGGACTCCGCCCCGGCCCGCCCTCCGCGCCGCGCCCCGCAGCCGGGAGGTGCCGGCGGGGACCGGGGTCTGCCCGCCGCCCACTGATGCGGGAGCCTCAGCCCGCAGAGCTCCGGGGCGCCTTACCGGGGAGGTCCGGTCCGGTCCGGTCCGGTCCGGCAGCGCGGCTGTGCCCAAGCCCCGGGCGTGATCTGCCGTGGGAAGCGTGGGGTTTGCTCTGCTTCTGTCGTGGGGAGAGCCCCTCCGTAATGACAGCAAAGTGCTCAAGCACCTCTCCTTTCCCTGGGCTGGGGCAGCCCCCCCGGCTTGGGCCAACGTGTGCGCTTCACCATCACCACGATCGGTGCAGGTAGGTCCCGCAGGTCTGTGCCTGGAGGCACGTTTTGAAGGGTGGGTGTGTTTTCCTAGGAGATCATCCTGGCAGCACCAGGATTTTACCATCATCTGCACAGAGGGTACCCACAGCCCTCACCTTAGCTCACAGAGCTGCTGAGGACATGGTGGCAAGTTCCTGTATCTTTGATGCGACCACCAGATACTGGGCACTGCACCCTAAACGCTGCCCACACCCCTGCAACACATATTAGTGTGCCAGGCTTAGCTGCAGCTGCTGGCTGGCTCAACAGTCCCGAGGAGATGGAGAGACACTGGCCTATGTGGGCCCAAAGCTGCAGGGCCTTCACTGATGGCAAATGCCTCTACAAAGCTTCTCATGACTGCAGAGCTCACTCAGAGTTTGGGGTCAGCTCGTACCTTGGCAGCAGCACAAGCCCGTCCGGTACCCTGGATGAGGAACTTGGCAAGTAGACAGCAATGCCCAAGATCAGCAATGCCAAAGGACAGAGATTTCCTTGGCCAGGTCACCCACTCAGCTAACAACACTCTGGTCCTGTCTGAACAGAGCCTGAGGCAGCTGGCTCATCTCCATGCTTCAGTCCCACCGGTCTGTGGGTAGCAGTGGCAGCTCTGGGCTGAGCCAACGGGCGTGACAAGACTCTGAGACTGGGTGTCCTCCACAAGTGAGATGCTGCACTTCAGGTGGCTCTGCTTTGATTCTGTGGCAGTGAGATAGGAGTCTGCCGGTCCCTCAGGACAGCTGAAGTCCTTTTGGGGAAGGAAAAGCAGGTCCTTGACAAGAGCAGTCTCAGTGAACCCTTCAAGGGAGTTGAGCAGAATTTCAGAAGCAACCAATAGCCCCCCAGAGTGATCTCCATGTCTTGCTGCCAAGTGCCAGGCTGGGACAACCCAGGAGACTGAGGCAGTTGAGCAGAGACATGGCTGTGGAGAAGCACTGTCCATGGATGGAGCACAGGAAGCAATCCAGCTGTGGACACAAATTGTGGCTGCTTGTGCAGCAGCTGTCCTGGACCTGCCCTGCCTACAGGAATTGAGATGACTTTTGGAACCCCTCAGGACCCTCGCAGTGCATGCTCACGTCTTCACCATAAGAAGTACAAGACAGGTCAGATGCTGATGCACAGATGATCTCTAGTGCTTCCTTTCACACACAGTGTGCTCCAGCCCTGCTGACAGCCTGTGTCCACAGAGGTGGCTTGTGGCAAAGAGCAACCCCACAGAACACTTGTCCTGCTGTGTGAAGGGCCTCCAGCAGCCCCAAAGAAAACACTGTTGTTAGTGCTTTCTGTTGGGATCCAACAGCAGAGTTTGGAGCAATGTGCCCTGTAACTCTCTGCCATCCCACATCCTTAAGTGCCAGAAACACGGCCAGAGGCAGGCTAGTGTCACCTCTGGACATCTTTCCCAGGCTGTGCAAATTAATGACAAGTGGAAAGCTGCCACGGCAGACAGTGGAGTTTGTTATGGAGGGGAGCCTGACAGCAGCGTCATCAAACACCATCATTGGCCCACTGCTGGCCAGAAACCATGTGCAGCACTGCAACCTGTGGCAAGCTGCTGGGAAGAGCAGAGCCAGCACCTGTTGTGGCTGCGCTCCATTGCAGGAGCTATATCCGTGTGGCTGCATTCATGGTATCTGTGCAGCTGTGGATAAAGCACCCCTCACCCAGCTGGAGGCTGTTCCCAGGGAGCAGGGTCCTGCCTAGCAGAAGTGGATGAGATGAGACAGAAGGAAAACAGCTTTCTGCTTGGTGATATGCCTTGCAACCCTGGGAAGGGCATGACCAGTTTGCAGATGCAATATACTCAGGTAGATCGATGTTATAATGGCGCACAGCACAGTACATCTGCACTGAAGAGGAGGTGCTGCAGGAAGCACTGCGCTCTGCTTCATCCCAGTTGGCTGAGGACAAGGGGCCTGATGCGCCCACCATGGGTTTGGATGTAGCCACGTGGAGGAAGCTGCTAATTAGTTATACCCAATTAGCATCATATTTAACAAGAACTTCCCTAGTTCCCACCTCTCCTGCTGTAATTATTTCCATCCCTGTGAAGTTCAAGATCACTGGCTGTGCCACCTGTATGGGGGCAGGTGGCATGGAGAGGTAGGGTGGAAGCTGGGCCCACGCAACACCCACCGGCTTCAGGGACCAATTTAAAATGCCTTTGTGATGGCAGTGTCAAAACTGGAAGTCTTTTCAGAGGCTGTGGCATTGGCATTCCCCCTCAATGTGCAAGAGCTTCTATCACATTGAAAAATGTTAAATTATCAGAAGATGAAGCAAAAAATATTAGTTGGTTTTCATTTCCTTTTGGAACTTTTCCTCCCTGCAAAATGGTGTCATAAACAACACTTTTTTACTAAGATAATCACTTTATAAAAGAAAAAATAAAGGTATTATTTTCAGCAGGGGGCTGTGATGTTGAGCTGAGTGCTATTTTTTCCCCAAGGGACCTTGAAATTTAATTTTACTTACCTTGGATGTTGCCTCAAGTCTCAAAGCTTCCTACCATCTTGACACCAGAACATGACAAAGAGGTTTTGTATTATGAAAATTAAGCTTAAAGCCAGAGCAGACACTGATCCACCAGCTGGAATCTCAAAGCCAGACTTTGCACTTGGCAGGAAGCCATCAGTTAACAACAAGAAGAAATGGGGACTTTGTCTCAAAGGTAGTGGACCATGCACCTAAAGCAGGCATCTGGCTGCAGCAGGACAGGGGACCCCTCACCCCAAACGTGCTTGCCACGGTTAATGGCGTCTCCTCTTCTACTGACTAGCCTCTTCTACTGACTAGCCTGGTGTGCCGTTTTCCTCTCTCGGGAGCTCCCGCGGCTCAGCAGAATGGGCACAGGGGTATTCTCACAATTCAGCATCTCACTGTGGCCCACAGCCTCTCACTGAACTCCAGGAAAGGAGTTAAATTACCTCAGAGGGCCTTAAATTACATCAGCTCCACCACTATGGCCCTGGCATGGGAAAGCAGTTTGTCGTCTTGCACCTAGCATGTCCCTAGGCCAGAGAGAGCTAATGTTCTGTAAAGGACCTCTTAGCACTGAAAAACAGCTGAAAAATTCCCAGCTTTGGCTGAGGCCACCAAAGTGAGCTCTTACATGGGAAGAGAGCCAGCACCAGGTCTTGAGTCTGTGATGTGGCAGGAGGTTGCCCAGCCTCCAAGCTGGAGGAGAAACTCAGCACTGTGGGATTGTTACAATGCCTTGTCCCTTATCTCTCTCCTTCAGCCTGGATGAGAAGCTCAAGCTTGGGATAAACATTAACCCAACACAGAAACAACCTCCCCAGGAATTCCTCTTTCCAGGGCAGCATGCGCTGGAATACAGGAGTGCATTAAGTGTCTTTGCTGTGCACTAGCACCTTTGCATGCAAGGGCTTAGCTGCAGCATATAGAGGTAATGGTGGTTCAGACCAAAGATCGTTCCAGCCCAAAACCACCCACGGCCAAAAAGGGGTGAAGAAGGGAAGCCTCCCCACCTCTACCTGTTTGCAGCTCAGGGACTTATGGAGCCAGCAGTGGCTTTCCGCATGTTTTACCACCCTGCATCAATTTGTCCTTGCAAAACCATATACACTCTTGGTGACCCCAAAGTCCTGCAATAAGGTGATCTACAGATTAATTGCACATGCTAGAGGGAAAAGAAAAAAATTGAAACCATCCTTTTTTAGGGTTACAGATGGTATAGTAAGGTTTAGATTAATGCAGAGACAGAAGGCTTAATTTAACAAGTAATGTTATGCATACAGCAAAGCTCAGCAAAGGCTGACTCTGGGGTGGAAAGACACCTGTTTTATCCACAGGCGCCAGCACAGGCAGAAGGAGCTACTGGGCTGTGCAACCAGGTCAAAGTGTTTTCCAGCCACAACAGTTGGCCATGGCAGTACAAATTATCCTTGCACACTTCATGCAGGGATAACCTCTGTTCAAAACACCCCTGGCACTGACTGATGCTCACTGCAGGTCTTGCAGAGGCCCAAGAGACTTGCATAGGGGTAAGCTAACCTCTGGGCCCAGTTGGCATCTCATGACATGAGTTCAGTGCTTTTCAGTAGCCCCAAAGTTTGTGGAGCAGAAGGGAAGTAGACTAGGGCCCAAGAGGACATGCTGGCTTGCCTCCAAGGTGCAGGTCTGCACACGCTTTGCAGATCTTTCTGCATCCACCACATTTTAGGAAAGAATGACCACAAGTGACTGGTGGGCAGTATGACCAGAGGAAATGGCCCTCAGCAAATACACAAAACCAAGAGCTGGTGAAGACACAACAGAAGACCCTGAGATGTCCTTCACTTCTGATTTCAGTTAAGAATTATTTTCAGAAGCTTCCATCAGGGACAACAGCTTGGTCCTTACATCTTCTACAGAGAAGTTTATTTTTTAATGGGTCATTAAATACCACATAGACCAATGTTTATTTATATACTGTAGACATATGTCAGGCTATGGTTTGGTCTAATAATACACATTTCAAATGCCTTTTTTAAAAAACATAAGGGCAGGATGGAAGGAAATATTTTTAAGCTGTTGCAAAAGGCTGTAGGAAGAATATAATTGTAAGTATACTTCTGAATTCCACAGTCTTGATTTAAAAGATAATATCTTTCAAAAGTCCATAACAGTAGCAAAAATCTGTATTTGTGTGTACCCATGCACATAACAGTATGAGTAAGTTAGATTAGCAATATCATCTGTAAAGAAAAACCTTCTGCCTTTTGAGCTTCTCTAGCTAGGTGGCACCATTTTAAAGCCAACTAATTTTTTTTTTACATACTGTGGTAAGACTCCAGTAACATTTTCTTCTCATCCCACACTTTCAATGCATGCAGTTGTCAGTGACATCAGTAAGATCTACCTCACTCTTGCCCATATATCCATTCTTCCTAAAACCTCCTTTCCACTTTGATTACTTCTGTATTGTGTGGTTGGCCTCCCCAGCTCTCTCCCAACTCAGACTTTTGTAATTCTTTGAAACTGGCTGCTTTGGTCCAGCTGTGCCCAAGGCAGAGCTGAGGTAGACCGTGTGCCTCAGGTGAATAGAGGTTGGTGCTGTTTCCACTAGAGTTTGTGATCTTGGCTACAGCCCACCTGGCTGAGAACAGTACAGGCTATGAATGCTTCTTTTCCCTTCCTCTGCAGGCACTGGTGACTTTATACCACAAGAGGTTTAAAGGAGGCATCATCCACTGAATGAGCTTGGGCTCAAGGTCAGTCTAAAAATGTAGAGCAGAGCCTCCCCTTACAGCAGGGTCTGCTGCATGCTGTCAGTGCCAGCACTGTAGGCACACCCAGAACGAAGCACCACCCAGCAGGAAAGTGGGGCAGCAGGATCTGGCACCACATTAGGGAAAATAAGTTGTATTTATCAAAAATAAGTTGTATTTATCTGAAGCATTTGATTCATCCTGGGTCTGTGGAGGACTGAGCGGCACAGGCAGGGCATCCAGCCCAGGGGATGGGTCAGCCTGGGAGGCAGGGGAGAAGGCCCCAATTCCCAGAGGTAGGCAGGGCATCTCTGTGTGCTAGACCCATGGAGGCCAGCTCCTTGGTTCAGGGGAAATTAATGTTTTTTTTCCTAAAGAACATCAAGCCATCTTTTGTGATCTAGTCCAAGTGGCTTGCAAGTTCACTCCAAGTACCATATGCCATGGGTCAAAAACCTTCAATATTGGAAATGCCTACAGTAAAGACCTCCTCCCTCCCACTATGAATGGGAAACAAAGACAGGGATATCAACATAGAAACCCTGCACAGGAAGAGCATAACTGTGAGGCAGAGAGAGATGGCCAAGGGTGAGGCAATCAGAAGACCCAGGTGTCCCCATTAGTCAAAGTCTCCATAACATTAGGCCCTGCCTGCAGCCAGGCTGTGGTTGGTTTCATACTGACAAGCTCTACGGAGCAAACTCACCTCTGGAAGGCACAGCGCTGCCAGGGTCAGGCCACCCATAGATGGCTCTGCTCAAAGCTAAACAAAGAGGAGTGGTAGCTCCCAGCGTTTCCCAGCCAGGCAGGGAGACACTCCCAAAGACTTCCACAGGAAACAAAATAAACTGGAGAGGCAACTCCACTCTCCCACAACCCATTTCACTTGTACCAGCCTGAGCCCCATATCCTCAAGCTCCCAGGACTTCCTCAGGCCCAATGCTCATCTGGAGGCAGTGTCATGACTCAGTAACTGCAGTGCTAAACACATGCTCTCCTGGCAGGCTACCCAATGAAGGCACCATGCCTTCAAAGAGCAGGTTTCCTTCCTGACCAATTCAGAAGCTTTAGGTGCCAATGAAGGAATGCTCTTGGTTTGTTATTTCTGGTGATTTTACTTGTACACAAAAATCTCTTTCAAGCCTCCATCAGAAAAGGTAGAAAAGCCCTGCCTGGCTGGGTCTTTTGCATCGTGACAACTTCTGTCATGGTACCACAACTTTTATTTCCTATGGACCTTCAACTGTAATCCTGAACTGCACAGGACAGGGTGGGCCGAATGAGGAGAAGTACAGAAGAGGATGAACTCCTTTAACACATTCCAATCCATTACAAAGTCTGGCTTGGTCCCCAAATGGTCCTACACCCACAGCCTTGCTTCCTGGGGCAGATGAACTCCTGCTGTGACTATCTTTTCCTCTCTGCTCCATCTCTTACAGACAGTTGCTACTGAAGACCTTCTGCAAGGCAGGAGGGAAGTGATGAGGAACTCTGGTTTTGTTACATCTCTTCTTCCTCTTCACTACCAACCTCCTTCAGGTCCTGAGGACCCTGCTCTGCTCTCTCTTTTACATAGGCTGCCTTGATCTGTTCCAGTTCACACAGCTCTGCCTCCAGCTCTTCCCTGTGCATTGACCGTCGGTTCCTCAGCAGTTTCATGGGGAAGGGGTTTAAGTCATTGAAGGCAATGTTCATCAGCTTCCTACAATGGAAAAGACAGGTCTGGTGAACTGATTTACTGGCTAGCAACAGATGGTAACAGATACACCAAGTACATCCTGGGGTAGGCAAAGAGTAGGGCCTCAGATTTCAGCTCTCTGAGCTTAAAAGTCACCAAGCAGGAGAATCTTAAAGGAATCACAGGCAACTCCTTCTCACACTAACACCAACGCAAGCAACACTTTAAACAGTCTTACACCACACCACCTTTTAAGGTACTGGTGTGCAGCCACTAGTCCGTAGATGGTGGATCAGATACCAGTTCTGATGACCTTTGGGGGGGAATATTCCTGACATTGAGCTGTTCTGATCACAGAAATCTTCAGACACACTACCACTGAAGGTCATGAGTGTTGCTGTGTTACCAAATACCCCAACTACAGCTGAGAGAAACCCAGGCAGCCAAGTGGCAGCACAAGTTCCAGATGCTGCAAAAAGGAGGCTGGCCCAGACTTTGTGGCCTGCTCTGCTGTAGCATGCCTTTACCCAAGCCAAAAAAACTTTAAGTAACACCATGAAGGGAAAGTCAAAAAGAGAAAAACTGATCCCTGTCCCATGGACCTGCCAATGCACATGCACCTCTCTTAACAGACTGGTCACAACTCTTTTTAGGCTGATCTAAGAGGCAAGCAAGCACAAACCCAGGATGGAAGGTTCTCTACAACCCACAGTCCTACCTGCCATCCGTGATCATTCTCGTGAAAAAGCGTAGGTACTGGTAGATCTCCACACTGTCATGAATTCTTAGGATTTCCTCCTCATTGTATTTAAAAATTGCAAGAGCATAGCGGAAAATCACCTGGAGGGTTGAAAGGTATTTGAGTTGACAAAGTCTTAGGCAGCTGAGGGACTAGGCCCTCCTGGTGTGAAACAAAAGGTGGGACACACAGCATTGCAGAGCAGGCTGGACACTGGGCTTCTGCTCTCAAGAGGCTGCATTAGGGCAGGCCTAAAGAAGCTAATCCCAAGAGGATGATCCTCTGTGAGCCAGTTTACAACCCTAGAGCATACCAGGTCCTCCAAAAGGACCCCATAGAGATTTTGCAAGGGTTCTCAGGTTCTCCCTATGTAGAGGGGCAATGCAAGACTCATGTTTTCAGATACTGTCTGCCCATCTTCTGCTCCCTGTATCTGTCATACTCTCAGCTGTGTCCAGGCCACAGAGCAAAAGACACCATGGCCTGTCAGAGAGCTGTTTCATAGCAGGACTACTAGCTAAAAAGTGCCAAGGGTACTGTGCACAGTATCAGGGACTAGGTCTGCATACTAGCTGCAAGTATACACACAACACAGAGGCTGAGAGGCATCAAGGCACCCCAGGTGGGTGCCTAACAGGCAGGATAGGACAAGAGGCTCAACCCCATATCTCTTTGACACACGTGTATGTCCATTGCCCTGCCATCATGTCACAGAGGTGGTGCAGATGGGAGGAAGGCCTAGACTGAGAGTTGCACCTTAGTTCCCTCGTACAAGAAGGCATCCCACACTCGCAGGAGGATGTCGCTGACCAGGCTGTCCACAAACGCCACCAGAAACCAATTGAAGGTGATGAGTGACACATCAATCCGATACTGCTCAAAATGAGCCATGAGGCGAGGCAGTTTCTCTGACAGGAAGTCTTTGAAGACTCTCTGATCTACCTAAAGTTGACAAAAAAAAAAACAACAATGAAGTGCTAGTCAAGAGCAGTCCTGGTGTTGGAGGAGAGGAGTGGTGCAATGGGCCAGTGGCCTACACACGCCACAGTAATCACTGGTGCTGCCTTCTAGCAGAGCATCCTTTGTCTCCCAACCCTTCAAAATTAGTAAGCAGTGTACTTGTATGTTGTACCCACTGCAAGGTGTGGAGCTGAAACAGGGCCAAGATACAAGCAGAGATACATTCTTCTCACTTAGAGGATCATATTCCTTCCCAATCTCAAAGTCAAGAGGGAAAATGCTGCCACATCTTCCAGCATTGTTCTTACTGGGTTTTTCTGTAATGTCATGAGCATCCTATTAAACGACAGGGATTAAAACCTGCCCAGGTCTGAATGACTGCACATGGCCCCACAGAATAAACATCTAGAATCCCTCTGACTTTGCAAGCAAGACCTGATCTTCTCACTTAGCTTCTCTTTGTGGTCTGAGTACTGTCTGTGGTCTCGTTCTGATTGTATAAGCTGAGACACAGAAACGCAGTTGGTGAGACCCTTGACCCAGATCTGTAAAGGTTTTATCTCAGGAAGCTGTGGTTTTATGAGGGGAAGTGCTAAGGAGCAAAATCATGGTTAGGTCTTCCCCTATGCCATATCATACTACCGCCCCAGCTGTGCCAGCCCACTTAGCTGCGGCACAGCGGTGTACAAACCAAATAAGGTGATATGCTTGCTCTTTAAAATCTGCAAGAGCTAAACCTTAAGTTTTTCAGCCAACTCAGAGCTTTCACTTTATCAAGTCAACACACCAAGCATCACCCTAGACCCTCCTCTTTACGTGGGTCTTGGCTAGACTTTCAGACACCAACCAGGAGGTTAGGAAGTCTTTCTGAAAACAGCTCCCTCAGCTGCCATTCTTTTCCTACCTAATGTAGGGGAGCCTCTGTGTCTTTAGTCTGCCGTGCTTTCCCTGTCAATCACTATTTGTCAAGTATTGAGGGCTGCTTATTATATCTCTCAGCTAACTACCTGCTCCAGATAGACATGCTGCTATCTGCACAGTGATTTGGCTGCTTCCCCAGGCTGTGGGTTGGCCTCTCCACCAGCACACCACTGTCCCAGTAAACATTAGTCAACCAATTCAGTGGCACAATCAGTCACTCTCAGCTACTGATACTTGCAGCCTCATCTATCGTGAGCCCACAGATACAACCCTCTTCTCTCTGAAAGGATCACATACAGTAAAGACACCAAGGTCATGGCCAGCCTCACCAGACTGAGCACTGCTGGGTGTGGGTGGTATGGGCGCACAATTACAATTCCATTGAACTATATGGGATTTATCTTTCCTCTGTGTCTGCCTGGGAGGACACATTATATCTGATACAAAACAACACGTTTTGAAAACCTTGAAATCCAGTGACTTTGAACCAGGAGGGTAAGTTACTCACAGAACAACATTTTACATCTGAAGGGCTGCAGAATGATGCCTTCTACATACTTAGTTCTACACATGTCACAGTTTGCAGCTTCACCTCCTTAAAATAAGTAACTGGGCATCTTCCTTCTGACTAACCTGACCTTCAAGTGATTGCTCAGGAGTGGCACCCAGTTTCCTAGTGCTGGGGATCAATTTTGCTGCTCCTCTGTGTGTAACAACTTTATACTCTCAAATCTACAACACCTCTGCAACGGAAGGGATTGCAAGGTGTGAGAAATCAAACACACTGCAAGTTGACTGCTTGCTTTTAAACCTTTACTGTAAATCACTGTATCAGAGTCCAAGCAGCTCTGAGGATGCTCAGCTCACCTGCGATGTTATCAGTGTGTCACTGTAGTAGTCTGCTGGCATTAGGTTCTCCACAATATGGACTAGGCACCAGAAAGCACTTTCCTCATCTTCCAGGACCAGGAGGGCAACAGCTGCCAATCTGTGATGGACAAGACATGGTAAGGCAATGCAACACTGCAGGAGAACACACGGGTCAGCACAGGAACTGGAGAATTCAAGATTACTCTTGGCATGAGCGTCCAAAATATCAAACATGGCAGGACAGTTGGTCAGAGAGTCAAGTGATCTGGTCTGAGGGTTTCTGAAGGAACCATGGGGCTGTGATTTTCTTTCCCATGAGCCTCTGTCAGCAAACAGGAAGCATCAAATACGGAAATGAGGTGACAAAGCCAGACTCCCCAGCTGATGGGATGCTCTGTAGATCTGCTGAAGTTAGCTGTGTGCTGATTTTGGCTATTTCCATACAGGAAAGAGCCCACTTGGAGATACTCCATATTATGTGACATAGCTGACCTTCCCATACATTCTTCTACAGCCCTTACCCCCTTCAGCTCTGACTTATCCCCTTTCAGCCAGACTGGAAAGGTGAGATCTAAAATCAAGGGCTCTCTAGAGTCGAAAATGATTTTCTGAAGACCATCCAAAGAATCACAGAATCACAGAATGGCAGGGGTTGGAAGGGACCTTTGGAGATCATCTAGTCCAACCCCCTGCTAAAGCAGGATCACCTAAAGCAGGTTGCACAGGATTGCATCCAGGCACGTTTTGAATCTCTCCAGAGAAGGAGACTCCACAACCTCTCTGGTTCCAGTGCTCTGTCACCCTCAGAGTAAAGAAGTTTTTTTCTCCAATTCAGACAGAACTTCTGTGTTCCAGTTTGTGCGCATTGCCCCTTGTCCTGTCGCTGGGCATCACTGAGAAGAGTCTGGCCCCATCCTCTTGACATCTACCCTATTTATAAGCACTGATCAGATCCCCTCTCAGTCTTCTCTTCTCCAGGCTAAACAGACCCAGATCCCTCAGCCTTTCCTCATACGAGAGATGCTCCAGTCCCCTTATCATCCTCACAGCCCTCCGCTGGACTCTCTCCAGTAGTTCCCTGTCTGTCTTGAACTGGGGAGCCCAGAACTGGACACAAGATTCTAGAGATGGCCTCACCAGGGCAGAGTAGAGGGGGAGGATAACCTTCCTTGACCTGCTAGCCACACTCTTCTTAATGCACCCCAGGATATCGTTGGCCTTCTTGGCCATGAGGGCACATTGCTGGCTCATGGAGAGCTGCTTGTCCACAGGATTCCCAGGTCCTTCTCCACAGAGCTGCTTCCCAGCAGGTCAACCCCTAACCTGTACTGGTGCTTGGAGTTATTCCTCCCCAGGTGCAGGACTTGCACTCCCTACCGAATTTCATTTAGTTCCTCTCCACCCAAGTCTCCAGCCTGTCCAGATCTTGCTGAATGGCAGCACAGCCTTCCAGTGTGTCGGCCACTACTCCCAGTTCTGTACTGTCAGTGAATTTGCTGAGGGTACACTGTTCCCTTGTCCAGGTCACTGATGAATATGTTGAATAAGGCCGGGACAAGCACTGACTCTTGGGGCACACCACTAGATACAGGCCTCCAACTAGGCTGCACCCTCTGGGCCCTGCCATGCAGCCAGTTCTCAATCCACCTCACTGTCCACTCATCCAACCCACACTTCCTAAGCTTGCTTACGAGGATTTTATGGGAGACGGTGTCAAAAGCCTTGCTGAAGTTGAGGTAGACAACATCTGCTGCTCTCCCCTCATCTACCCAGCTAGTCACGCCATCACAGAAGGCTATCAGATTGGTTAGGCATGATTTCAGAACAACAGGAATATCTGTTATTAGAGAGGCACTGGGCCTCTATATTCCAGCTAGAACAACACGAATAGCTTACACACTTTCCTCATGTGAAAAGGTCCAACCAGAAATTCCCTTCTTGCAGCTGGTGCCTCTTTTACTTGGTGGCACACTTCTAAGAAGTCTGGTTTTATCTTTCCTATAACCTTATTTGGGAAGTGAAAGAAGCTTTTAGATTCCCTGAACCTTCTGTTCTCCAGACAGAACAACCCCAGTTTCCTCAGCTTCTCCTCACGTCATTTGCTGCAACTCCCTCATCTCTAACACTTCCCAACACTTCCTCCAACTCTTCTCAGCAAAAAGGGGAATCACCAGGGTGTTCTTCTGCTGAGCACATTAAGACTTAGAAATTCAACCCTAGCCTCAGGCTGTTATTCTGGGACTGCCTCATTCTACCTCCTATAGCTGCTCCTTCCTATTCTGTAACTATGGAGATGCCAAACGAGTGAATCCTGCAGGCTGCTTGATCCCAGCAACAACACTGAAGCAACTTTTTTCACTAGGTGAAAATTTTTTCACTGCATGAAAATAGAGCCAAGACAGAACTCTAGAGAGGCAAGAGCCTCTTGAACCACAGGCTGGAGTACATGTTCTCAGTGCTATCCCATGAAGAAGCAGCACACCTGGCTCCTCACCTGTTCAGTCCCTGGCAGTATCCAATGGCAGGATTGTGCCAGGAGAATGCCAGCAGCACCCTCCGGAGCTTGGGGATAAGCTGGGAAGTGGGAGAGGAAAAATATTTGTTGTTGGTCAGTGTGCGGGGCAGGTCGAGCTCAATCTGCCGGCAGGCAGGGTGCTCAGTGCTCTTGCTCTGTTTTAACAGCCGCTGGTAGTGGTCAGACAGACGGCTACAGTGCCGGTTGACAATCCACCTCCAGACCCGTTGCCGATGCTCCACTGGAATGCCACATCGGATCAGGCTCTTCAGCTCTGCAGAGGGGCTCAGCTCTCCAACACTGTTCCACCTGTCACGGAGGGGCTTCTCTACTACTTCCTGGCTCCGCAGGTTGTTGGACTTTATCTCCAGGGCTTGGATTTTAGCCAGAAGTTTCCAATCCTCAACTTCATAGTCAGGTACAGTCATAAACCCATACTCATCGTACTCACTGGAGGGACACAAGGCAGAGGTTAGTTCAAAGGAAAGTGCTAGTACCTGTATCAAAGGCCACTCACTGCTTGGGGCCATGCCACCTACAGCCTGCTGCCAGGTTCCTGTCTCCCATGCTGGAGCACAGGTACTCCTCCTTCACTGCTCTGGCAGCTGCATGTGACAGCCTGCTATGCCCACTGTGTCAGAGCCTTGAAGACAAATGAGAGCCTGCAGCGATGGCACACACACACATACCCAAATACAAGTGTAACTTTGCTCTGAGCTACAGCGCAACCTCATCAGACCTCTCACTTCACCTGCTGCCCTGCCCCTAAGGGAGTATCTAGCTCAACCTATGTACCTTCTCCCTACCATGTCCTAGTGCAGACAGTTCTGTAGGAAGGGACTGCAAAGGCTTTGGGACATCAGACCAAAGAATAGAGATCCACAGTCCCTTCTGATGTCTCTCTGTACACAATGCAAATCTCCTACTGATCGGAAAACACCAGAAGTGCTAATAGTACAGATTGTTGAGGGTTTGTGCATCATCATTCCACAGGCTGGGATACTTGCAAGATACTGTTACATTCTTGACAGAGAGATGAAGCCTGGCCTGGGGAGTCTCATCACCACCTGGAGAACCTGCAAGCCTGACCAAACAGGTGAAATGGAAACTGCTACAGAACTGGTGCACTAACTGGGCAGGAAAGCATAAACACAAATGCAAGGACCCTAGCAGCGCTGGTGGCAAGGCTCTCTGGAGGTCTCCGGTCCAGCCTTCACTGCAGAATTGTCCTCAGCACTAGAACACGGCAATGGTGGCTTCATATGGCTAGGACTAGAAAACCCCAAAGGATGGAGATCTCCGACCTCCCAAGTGGCCTCCTCTCCTACAGAAGGAGTTTATCCTCATGTCCAGTGCTAACCTCCCAGGCACACCATGGCCATTGTCACTTGCCATACTGTCCGTCATTGCCAAGAAAAGTTTAGCAGTTCCATCTTTAACTTCCCCTTCCTGCAGTGCTGCTATCAGATACGTGTGATCTCCACACCACCGAACTAAACCAGCCTCCTCCACCTCCACTCCTAGGTCATGGCTCCAAGTCCCTGCTATAGAAATATTGCTGGATCTTTCTTGCCTGCTCATTCCCCTCAATGGCCAGACTCCTACAAGTGTGTGAATATTCCCATACTCTTGCCTCTTACCTTACAGGGTTCAGATTAAAACCTTCTTCTGCTTCTTCCTTCACATCCCACTGGAGCGCTTCCTGGATAAGGTTCCTCACCAACTCAGCATGGGAGCTGGGCAGGCCAGGCAAAGCCTCCTGCAGCTTCCGCAAGACTGTCAGGTATTTGCTCTCCATCTGGCAGTTTCGTGCTTGCAGGCAGGCACACTGATGGGGAAACAAGAGGGAATGAGCTGGCTCATTGATGGTTCTTCCTGTGTTGCCACTGCTCTCTACTGGCCTGGCCTGCACACAAGTGGCACTGGTACACAACATTTCTCAAGCACAGGAAGACCAACTGAGTTGAAATAGCAGGACAGTCTCTGCCACCACCATACTCCTGGGCACACAGAAGTAGAGAAAAGGAATGAGGACAAGTTCCATTAAGTGGGGAACTGAGGCCACACAGGTGAAAAGACTCACCCAATGTCCTGCAGGAAGTTCAATGAAGACTCCTGCTCAGTAGGAAGCAGCAGTTGAAAACAAAAACAAAACAGAAAACAGAGAGAATTAGGCTGCATATAGAGGGGACAGAAAGGAGCGTGGGATACTGTTGTACTACTTTAATCAGAATTTTGCCTCACACTGAGCATGTTGGCCTGATTACTTCCTTTCTGAAGGTTACGGCGGTTTCAGGATCAGAGAAGGGCCGTACGTTAGGAGGAAGGCAGGTTTTTAAAGGACTGGAAACCAAACAGATACAAGAATGGCAGTAACATTTCAGAAGCAGCTTTTTACTGTGTTCCAGAATCCAAGACTGTGGAGACATACCTTAAAACCCAGGGAAAACCCACAGAACAAACGTCAGCACACACCACCAGCCTGGGAAAGTGGTTCAGGACCAAAAGGTAGGATTAGACAAGATTGAGAGTAACCAGGTCATGCACACTTACAAGGCTAGAAATAAAAGCAGAATTTAAGAATACATAAGAACTCTGATCTAGCTGTAGGATGCGAGGTGCTGCCACCTGGCAGTGCCAAGCCTGGTAGAGAAATCAAGACTAGACGGAGCCAGGGCTCTGTGAGTCTGCCAGCTTTCAGGAAAATTTTTTTGTTCCCTACATATAGTGTCATATTATATTTGTATCCAAAAGCATAGCTGAAATGCAGAAATCTGGGTTAAGTTTCAGCATCCTTAAGGTTGAGCTTTGCAGGCATTTTACTTTTATTGAAGAATGAGAATGATCATGTCTAATTTGGGAACAACACAAAGCAGAAAAAAAGGCCACACTGAAAAAAAAACACATTGGGAAGAAAGCTTATTCCTGGTGTGTTTTGGACCAAAATCCATTCCAGTGCCAACTTTGGACAGAAATTAGTAACAGCTCTTGGCAAGGGAAAAAAAAAGTCATTTTGCCTTACCTTCATCAGGAGGGCTTTTTCATTCTCAGCAACGCTTGTCCAGAGTCGAGTAACCTGGTGGATCTCCGAGTTGAGAAACTGGTTCTGAGTTTTGTATGCATCAATATCATCCTGCCATGAAGCAAAACAAGTCACACAAGGATAGCTCTTCAGGGACTTGGAATGCCCTCCCAGTTCAGTTTTTAAATCCCAAGAGGGACCTCAGGTGGGGATTGTGTTAAGGACAAGAAAATATCTCAACAATTTTGTGTTCTGGGAAGAAGACAGGACTCCCCAGGACAGATATTGCCTACAAAGGAAATCAAGACATAGCATTAAATAGAAGTGTCATGCATAGATGTGACACTTGAAAATGCTAAGTGCGCTGCATGTGCCTGCATAGAAAACACAGAGACACCTGAGGGATATAAAGCCAGAGAAGCAAGAAAAGGAGATGAAGAATATACATGTTTTGTTCTACTTTTTAAAAAACTGACACCTGTCTCAGCCCCATGGCTGGCAGCAAAAATAAACACACTCCCACAACGCAGTAAGTGGCTCTTTGGGCAATTCTCCACCCCATGCTAACTGGTCATTATAACTGTGCATATAGTGACATACAACAGGCTGGATTTGAAAGAACCAGGATGCATTGGGAAACTTTGCAAGAGGGAAACACAGAGGAATAGAGCTAGTGAAGGCAGCGAGACTGCAGCTGTGAAACAAAAAAAGAGCAAAGAAAGAGGCAGTCACTGAATGGTGACACAAAGTCAAACAAAACAGGCTCTGAGCTGAAGCTGAAACTGATGCAGATGGTTTTGAGCATCCTATTGATACCAGGTGAGCCCCTTCCAGCCTGCCTCTGGTTTGGAGACAGATAAAGCAACTAGCAGAAGTATACTCTGTGCTTCCCACAAGGAACACCTTCCCACTGAACTAGAGGGCACAGAAATGGGAGCCTCCAAATGACCTACGCCATCTCACACACCTTCAGGTGCTCAATCTTCTCCTGCTGCTTATACAAGGTCTCTGCAGTGATAGTGTTGGCTTCTTGCAGAGGGTCAGAGAGTTCTTGGGCCATCTGTTCTGTCAAGGCCATGATGACTTCCTGTTTGGCGTGGTTCTTCTCCATCAGAAGTTGCACATGCTCCTTGAGTTCCTGGATGTGGCTGTCTCTCAGAGTCAGCATCTGCTCCAGTTTCTTCTTATCTTGCTCAAGAGCTTCCAGTCGACTGCTGAGATCTGTGATTTGTCTCACCTTGTGGCGCACCAGCTCCAGCCTGTCCTTATCTTCTGCTGCAGTGAGATACATGCTAGATATTCGCTTCTCCTGCTGGGCTGCCTCCAGAGCTTTGTGGAGAAGTTTTACCAGCTCCTGGAAAGGGAATGCAAAGCCATTACACCACAATGCTGCCCTGGGCAATGACACCATGGACAGCACAGACCCAGCTAGTAATGAGTGAACAGTGAAAGGTCCTCAGGATCTTGAAATTGACTCCTTTCAGAAGCAAAATTGAATGCAGCAATCTTGAAAACACAGTGCCTCTCCAGTAGAGAAGCTCTGCTCTCAGGGCTGGGCCTGAAGGGTCCCTGCAGGCCACAGATGACTTGACTTTAGTTGGACTGCTAACAGACAAGCTGCTGTTCATAGTGACTGAATTCTGACTTTCTACAGCCATCCTTCTTGGGAGGCCCAGCAGAGACCAGAGAAGCTGGAGATCTGGTCAGCAGTGTGGTAAAATAGGAGGGCAAGAAATAAAGCAGTCTGCATCTACCTATGCTACCAGAAGGAAACTGCTGTATCAATTTTAACTTTCCCTTTGCCAGAGTCCTCCTTCATTCCATCTCACATGAAGGCACAAAAGCTTGCCCCAGCAACATGCTGCTGATTCAGGTTCTGCCATCTCAGCCATTTAAGGAAGCAAATCAAGGATGCAACTGATTGCCCACCATGGGACCTGGCTCTGCTGCCTCTTTTGCTAGAAGAGCTACCAGCATCATTAGTGAAGAGCCTGGCACTGCTTCATGCATGTGAAGAAGAACAGTACCATTCAGGAGAGACAGCCTTTGCAGTGACCCACACACTGACTTCCAGAGTCAAATCACCTCTTAGCGGTGGATCACTGTTCAAAAAGAATGACCTGCTGTTAACAGCAAGACTCACCATGGCAGTTCCTGCCAGTGTCCCAGTACCTATTCAGGACTGTACTTCACACATTCACTGAGCAATAGAGGTGCACCAGCAAGACACCTGCAGAGTGCACTCGGATTTGTTTTGCCTCCCTTTTCCAGCCCATCTGCTAGCTGCACTTTCTAGCAATGGCTGGAGGGCATTCCCTTGCACTGGGCACAATCAGGCACATACAAAGACGTAACACCAGGAGCTTCAACTGGTCCCCAGTGAGTGCCTGCTGAGCACTGCTCAGCCTAACACCAAGGTATAAGGGAGTCCCTGTGACCACTGTCAAGGCTGCTCTTAGAAGCAGCTGACTATTCGCCACACTCACCTTCTGTGACTTGACTTCTTCTGTGAGTGTCAGGATCTGTTGCTGTAGGACACTCACTTTATCTACTGGGTTCGTCTCCCTAGACAGTTCTTCAGGCAAGCCTGGGAAGCCACTGTTCATCCACTTGGCTTTCCTAACCCAGTTCAGCCTGGACTCCATCTTTCCATGCTCTGGGATCTGCTCCTTAACTGAAAGGAAATAGGGTTAATTTACACAGAATTGTGTTGCTACTATGGCCTCTTGAGTCTTGCTGTGGAGGGATTCACAACAGCTCAGCAGAGAAGACTGACACATGACAAGGAAAATTGACCTGCTAGGATCCACAGGGTTGAAGGACAGACAGTAGGGATCAGCCACAGGTACCCCCCAGAATAAACAAAGCTGTGATGTTTTATGCTACCTGTTAATCCACCTTGCACCTTGCCCATCTATCTTGCACACAGCAAATGCAAGTTACCATCATGGAGAAGTAACTTCCCAAGCATGCAGTGGAGATGCTGAGCTTAGCCTGTAAATGTGCAGCAACTTAAATTCTATCTCAAAGAAATACCGATATGGGCTGGCACCATGGATGGTATTTTTGCCTCTGTGAAGGTTCCAGAGGTAGGAGATAGACAGCTGCAGCCTGAATCAGAGGCAAAAAAGTCAGTCTTGTGCCAACAGCATAGGAAGGAACCTGAGACAATGTGATAGAGTTTTCATGTCCCATGATGACTTGACACTTTCTCTCTCCATTTCCTGCTAAGTCTGACTCCCTGCTAGAGGGCATCATACTCAGACCAGCTCACACAGCTCAGTAACCAGCACCTGCACACCCTGCCTCCACTTCTTCCTCTTGCTCATCTGGGTTCTCAGTGTGTTCCTGGAATTCACTGAAGCTAAAGACGTTCCCATTGTTCCCCCAGAGCTGCTTGGAGCCACAGATATTGTAGACAGTGTTTCTGAAACAAGAAGAGATCAAGACAGCCTAGTGAACAGAAGTCATGATCACTGCAGATCAAACTATTGAACACCTCACCTCTCCTCATATCCCACCCTGCCTCCCAAAACCTATCATCTCCTTCATATGCTGAGAAAATGAACTGTTCACCATGCTGGTGGATTTGAGAGGAGCAAGATAGTAACTGGCTCCACAGAAAGGCGCACACAAAATCAGTACCAGCACAGCAATGTAAATCTGCTGGAGATCTTTCCCCGTGTGCTTGAGTCCTGTACATAAATGCATCAGGCTGGACAGAGGAATCAAAAGTAACAGTAGACCAACTACATCCCTCCCTCCCTCCCTTCTCTCCCTCTCTTTAGCTCTCTAGGGAAATCCCCAAGTGCCAAGAAAAGCTCAGCTATCTACAGCACAGCCAAAACTGCCACAATGATCACATTTGAAGCAGCCACAGGTCCTGTGCTCTGAACCACATTTAATAACCTTGCCACAACAAACTCAATAGACTTTGATGCAGTAAAGAGATTCAGGAACAAAATTGCAATCAGACTCAGAACCATTTTGTTACAGCTGCTGCTATCAGATATTGCCAGAGGCAATAAGAGATGACTTTACAGCATCATGCAAAACCAAAAATGCACAAGTATTTTCTGTAAAATGTATACAGGAAAGTGAGATAGTTGCCTATCTCTATAGAGGTCTTTTCCCTTCTCCTCCTGTGTGGCCCATCAGCTAAAGCAAAACAAGCCTCTTGTTCTGAGATCTACAAAAGAGTCAGTGTCAACTACTTCCTAACTGTAAATAAAGTTGGCATTTAGATATTGTTCTCCTTTTCCCTTGTTACTGTAAGGCTCCACAGCAGAAAAGCAGACATTTCTGACCTCAGGGAAGATATTGGCACATAAGATCAGCAGACCTTCATTCCCTGTAGTCAGCAGTTGACACTCATCCAATGTAACTTTCCTACTTTTCTGTACCTCATGCTGCACTTTGGTTTTCCACTGAGACAGCAGCAGCTCAGGGATATAATCAGCTTAGCTGAAGTCAGACATGCTACACTCATGAAGACCCAGCCTGACAGTGACAGAGCCTGAAGAAATGTTCACAGAACCAGGGGACCAATACAATTTGAAGCAGAAAAGAGGCAATTGTTATTCAATCTAGCAAAAGCAAGGCTGGGGAGGTGGGGAGGAGATTTGATCATGTTATTTTTAATCAAGTGAGAAGGAAAGAATGCTTAGCCTGCAAAATAATACCATTGATTCTGATCCTCTTTGGTCCCAGGCAGGATTTTTCTTTCTATCAGCATCAATTGAAACCACAGTAGTGGTGGTAAAAAAACTATAGCCAACCTCCCCACCAAAAACATTTGGCAGGTGCCAGGCTACCTACCACACCTTTGGCCACTTAAACATATTTGGTTATATGTAAATAAGTGACTAGGACACACTTAAAGAGGTATAGATGGGAGTTGGTTTTGTGCAACTGTAACTGCCCAATGCTTGTAACTTGTAGCCTTGATGGAGCTACACATTGCAACTGCAGACAGCAGGATCATTGTAGGCAGTGGGAATACTCACATACTCGAAACTCTGCAAGGAGTAGCAAGCTGTGCAGTGTTGGGCCATATTACAGGCTCAAGTGCCTTTTCCTTGGAGTTCCTGCTCTAGTGAGTGCACTTCATTCAAGCTCCTTTGAAACCACTTGAAAGTGATTATGGTCTTTTATTACTAGCCTACAGAATACAGCTCAAACTGCCTCTGTGCCCTTCTAGGAGCGATGTGCATATGCATGTAGTAGGCATGCAAACCACTACTTACACTGAAGAAAGCTTAACCAAGCCCTAGGTCTGCCACTAGGATCTTTGCTAAGACAGCTAGATGATGTAAAATGCATTGGAACAGGAGATGTGAAAAGATCCTCTGGCAGGAAGTTTACTTTCACCTGGAATATCCTTCAAAAAGCTGCTTCATGGTTCTTCCACCTAGGCAAGAGTCCCATTTCACACAATACGTGACAGGCAAGGAAGGCACAAAGTGGCAGGCCAGCATGTCAACCACACTGCAGCTCTCCTCATGCACTTACTGTATCTCTGTCCAAGGGTGCTTAAGGGAGATGTTCTGCAAAGCAGTAGATGTTTGGGGTGCAGGCAAAGACGCTGCCTTTAAACCCACTGCTTCTGTTGGTGTTTTCACCGGAGGCAGAAAGTCTTCACTGTCAACAACATCTATGTAAAAACAAACCAGGACACAGAAGCAAGCGAGCAAGACAGAACTCCATTGGACTTTGGCTCCTTCATGTACCTTGAGAGGCACAACATTTTACTACAGGTATACATTCCAAGTTTAACTGGCCAGGTGGAAAAAAGGACAGCAGAGCAGGTTTCCTTAGTTTTAGGTCAAATTACAGAAGGTTCCATGTCAAATAGAGTCAACTATTCAAAGACAATCAAATGACTTCAACCATTTGTATAGGAGAATCACTAGCCCTAAACAATCAAACTTTAACCACCTAAAGGAGTAAGGAAGGGAGCTGTTGCTGTTCTTTACCCCCATTGCAAACAGTGTTTGATAGATTTAATGTGCAGATAACACTCCACAGTTTGTTGTAAATGCCAGAACCTTTTAGACCAAACACTTACTAGGGAAGGGGCTATTTGTTTCAAACAAAATGTGCATCTAGCCATAACTAAAAAGGTGGATGCCCTGCTTGTGCCCTCCCCTGATCCACCGGCCTGTGTATTCCCACTGCTAGGAATGCACATCTTCATCCCACCACCACTGAAAAAATCTTGCTGTAAATTTCATAGGCCTGAAGAGGAAGGGGATATACCAAATGTGCACATTTCACATGTGTGAGGAAAATGAAGAGGGAATTTGTGATCATAAGATACCTGAGCATCTCCAACCACATGCTATGGATTAGGAGACAGCCCATTCACATTCAGAAGTTCCAAACATCAACCAAGCATTGATAGTTGGCACCTGCATTTAAAAACCTGGCCAAAACCTCTGCGCACTTACAGATGAGGAGCACCATTCATCACTGGGGGGGGCTGAAAGCAAAAGAAAGGCTGACATATGCAACACCTACTTGTTCTGCTAGCCAGGGGTTCATGCACAAGCTGGGAGCTGCCCACAGGAAATCTGCTCTGAGTGTTGCAAAATTCCCAACGTCTCATTTGTAGCTGCTGCAGCCAGTACATCATTGCCTGTTTGCTGATTGCCTAACATAACACAAAACAGGAAGGGAAGGGGAATAACCTCATCAGCAGAGGACACATCCTGAAGGGCTGACCGCCACTTTGCTGCCCAAGTCAGCAGAAATAAAGGCCAGCTATGTCAAGCCCATGCTATACCATCTGGTTCTAACTCTGATTTGGGAGGCAGAGTTCAGCACGGCCTTAGCAACAGAACCTCAGTGGACCACTGACCTAATTTTAAATGTTTTTTTAGTTAACTGTGCTCCAAAGCTAAGCAGAAATGTCATGATTATTTTAGCCAGGAATTGCCCACAGAACTTAATAGCGATTTGCATGGAGATAAAAATCTAGCACAGGTTCCTGCTGGAGCAACCATTTTAGACAAGGGAGCTCATTTCTGTTCAGCAAATTACATGTGGACTGCAGGACTCCTCAATGATTTTAATTCAGCACCCAGTTCAGCTTTTACTCCTATTCTGTTAAACAACAGCCATCTCGTAAGTAATGGAGTCCCAGTCTTGCCAAAACAATGCAAGTAATTTAGGTCCAAAGGCTGGTCCAGGCTGGGAGGACTGAAGTGAAACTCAAGCTAAGAGGTATCTTAGCATAAGTGTGTCTGTCCTGATTGGGAATGTTTCATAATGGCCCCCACAAGAAGATGCTGCTCCTTACCTTCAAAGTAAAAACTCTGCTTGGCGTTCTGATCTCAAAAACCCCTTCCCCATTTTCCACCTTGCAGTCAAAACTGGCGCTGGAGAGATCGATAGACCCCAAAGGGTTGATGTCCTGTGCAGTTCTGTAGTATAGTAAATGACATTTGGTTTCATCATAAAAGAACCAGCGAGACTTCCAGGTCTTGATGGGGCCCTTAATGCCCAGCTTATTCAAATAGCCACAGAGTTTTTTTCTGGATGTTTCTCTGCTGGGTTTCAGCTGTGTGTTTTCCAGTTCTCCAGAAGAGGAAAGTATGTTGTCCTCTTTCGCTGCGGCTCCATTACTGCTGTTGTTGTCTGGATTTGACTCCACTACATTGTCTGGAGCAGCAAGGGGACAAGCTCCACTTTCTGGTCCTTTTTTCATCTCTTACAGGAAATATAACCAGAATCAGATTGAAACAGGAAATTCTCTAGGTAAATAAGGAACAGCAGATCCCACTATATCATCATTGTTATAGAACCTGCAGCAAATGAAAAAGGAGGAATAAGCTCAGGTCTGGCATATTACAAAAAAAAAAAATCCCTTTCAAACTGCCCAGCCAAGGTCTCCAACTTCTACTTTTGGTCATTGCTCCCTGCCTTCCTCAGCTCAGATGACCTCTATATATCTGTTTTCTCCATTTTCCATTCCTAAATTAGCCTGGACTAGCAGCCAAGAAGGAGTACCACAATCTCTTGAGTGAAAAATAAGTACAGTTTGTGGGCATACCAAATTAATAGCAATAACCAGGGCAGCTGAAGCCACAGATAACAATGTTAAGTAACAGTTGCAGAAAACATGGCAAGATAACAAGCTCTGGGGGAGCACATACTTGGGTCAAGGGATTTCAGGTAAGTGTATCCTGGCATTTCCTCTGAATGTTCAGCTATTATTTTAAACCATGGTGTCTGGAGAAAAATCCAGCGTTATGCAGCATCCTTATAATTCATTTGTGTCAGTTGAGAATTGCTGTTAAAAAGCCTGCATGTTATGTGTTAGGTCTCCATCCAGTGGCCTAATATGATGGATTATGCACCAGAGAAAGCAATACTGTGATCCTTGCAAAAGAGCCTTGGTTGTTCAGTGGCCAAAGTAACCTGCTGGGTTCCCAAGAGGAGTGCAATGTGCAAGAGAAAAATAGAAAAATAAGGCTGGAAGGAATCTGTGAAGATATCTAGTCCAACCTTCCTCTCAGAGAAGGGGCCGGCTTCAAAGCCATATCCAGCTACTGAAATCCACATTCAGATGAACTTTGATCATATGCAAGGATGGCAATTTTGCCACGTTTCTGAGCACTTTTCCAAGTGCTTAACCATATGACAGGTGAGATTTTTTGCTCAGAGCTGCAGGCACCCATGGCCCTTGTATAAAGAAAGCTAACACTCCAGAAAAATATCTATAAATAATTTCTTGCATTTTTTCTTAAGTAAAAACATGGTTTAAAGATCAATAAATGAAAAGACTACCAGAAGCTTCAGCTCAGACACTAACGTATCTGAAGCAAACACATAAGCAAATAAATTGTTGCAGTGTAAAATCAGTGGGAATCCAACTGCAGACACAGAACTATTGAATACAACAGGCAGCTGTGCAGGTGAATGGAGATTAACACAGCGGAGCACACAGAGACGTTGCCCAAGCTCAAGCTCTTAGGAATGACTTATCCTCATGGCGGAAAGAAAGCCTGGTGGAAAGGAACCATCATCAGGAGGAAAAAGCAGTCTCAAATCTCCCTAACAGACCCTGGGGCTTTTATGGCAATACCAGCATAAGGACCTCCTGTACCGTCTGAAAACTCTGTCACATTTCTACCTCTCGCCAGCATGATGGTCCACGGGTCCACACCGTGGATAGGATCAAGTAAACATTTTAGGTTCAAGCACTAAGTTGTAAGGAGTCATGTCAGATCTGCATTGCAAAGCACTAGAGGAGAAGATCTCACCTCCGTAAGAGAAGCGGAGAGATGCCCCTGGAAGTCACCATCTGCCGCTGTAGAGCTACTGCTGCAGGCACCACCAAGCAGGTAACCACTGCCTCCAAAATAAATCCAAAGGCCACAGAAGAGGGGCTTCTGCCTTAAGTTTCCTTCAGTCCAGTCGCTGCCTGGGAACTGTCTGAAAGAGACATTTAGCTGAAAGCCGGTCTGACACTGACTCATGAATGGAAAGGGAGCAGGGTGAACCCTGCACAGACCTTTTTCGAGCTGCTGGTGTGAGCAGCACAAGGCAGCCCCCCCGCCCCTCCCCGTGCCCCCCCCTCCAGCGCCGCAGATGCGCCTCCCAGCCCAGCTGCACCGCGCTGGGGCACAAGCGAAGCCTGACGGAGCCTGGCACAGGGCTGCGCTGCCCGGCGCCGCGGAGACCGGATCCTGGCACCACTTGTAACCGCCCGGCCTGTGGCGGGGGGACCTGAGGGCCGGGCCGGGGGGGGAGGGAGGGGAGCATCCGGGCCGCTGGCCGGAGGATGGTGGGGGGGCGGGCGGGGGTTCCGCATCCCCGGCCGGGGGTACCTGCTCCGGCCGCACAGGCTGCACCGGCCGCCGCCCCGCGCTTCCTGCCGGGCCGGTCTGGCGGCGGGGCCCGGCGGGGCGGGGCCCGGTGCAGCCCGGGAAGGACGGCAGGAACGGGGAAGCGGAGCAGGAGGAGTGCGAGGTGGAGGACACCAGCTGCAGAAAAAAAATAATAAAAAAGGACATTTCAGCCGGGAACTGGGAAGAAAATGATTTACCGGAGTGATGACATTGAAAGCAAGCCCAGAGGGGGACAGCTCGTGGGGTGAAGGGATGCACCCAAACCTGCAAAAACGCCAGGGCAGTGACACAGACCCACTCCTCACTGGACCCCACAGTGCAAGAGCCACAGCCATGCAGTCAGGGCAAATTGGATAAGGCAAGTAAATTTCACACAGTAAAAACAGCGGTACTTGGTTCCACAGGAGATCAGAGGCCAGTAGGATCAAGCTGGGCCAAAGGGTCTAGACTGACTCCTGAAGAAGCCTTCAAAAGAGGTACTGCAGGGCATAGAGCTGTCAGAGACTGCCCTAACGCAGCGGTGCAGGTCCTGGGGGAGCACAGGGGGACGGGGCGCACAGCAGCACACAGCCAGGCTCACATGCCCTCTGGCAGCTGCCTTTCCTTCTGACAGCGCTGCCAGGCCCTGCTTACCCCCAGGATAAGGAGTCTGTATGGCTTTGACTATCTCTGCGTGCAGTGATAGCTGAGCCTTGATGACATGACTCATTTCCACTGGTCTCAAGAAACCTTTCTCTGAGTTTAGCCAACTTTACCAAATTTTATCACCGACTTTAGCCAAGTTTAGTACCCCAGCAGCAAGAAGCAAAACTGTCCTGATGTCTGGTGGCCCATCCTTCCACTGGCCTAAGCTCCCAAACTGTAGTGCACGTGAAGCTGATTACAGCATGCAAACTCTACACGTTTCGGTAGCCAAAACCAATTTGACCCAAATTCAGCCCACAGTGGTTGGCCATTAGACTGGATCAGCACTGGTGGAGTCTAGCCCAACTAGGCAAAAGGGGAAAGTGTGAAGGATATACCTGCATGAAGTCCTTCTCCCCTCTGAAGGCTGAGCTGCCTTCTCCTCTCTCTCCAGGTGCAGCTGGAGGGAGAGGACCTACGTGTAGGCTGCCCTCAAAATGCCTTAGAAGTCTTATCTGGAGGTCAACCGGTTAGTACCAGCATGGCTGCAAAATAACCATCCGTCTCCCTGTGTTAACTTACGCCCTGTCACAAGCATATGCAACTACATGGGGAACTGAGCTGGTGAACAGCCGAAGCACTGGTTTTTTGTTGTCTAAACAGACCCGCCATGCACTGCACAACTCACGAAGGGGAAGGTGGTTGTAGCACCAGCAGCAAAGGCAGCGCAGCAGGAGCACGGGCCGCGTGCCTTGTGCTGCCACAGGCCCGCCTGCCCTGCGGCAGTCGCGGTCTGACACGGGTAGAAAGTGCCAGCCCTTCGCCCCGCACAGCCGCCTGTGCCACGGCAGGCCAGGAGACATTGTCGGGGAGGGGCTCGGCAAGAGACCCCAGAGGAGCGGCAGGTGACAGTAAACGATCTGCACCTAACACTACCAGCTCGGCCTAGCGCTGGCCGCATTGCTGGACACAGCATTTTCCGGTGGCAGCCCCTCCCAGCCCGCCCAAGGAAGGCTCTGATGCCTCCGGGAGCCCTGGGGCACGGTTTGATGCGAGGCCGCGGTGCGGAGCGATGGGCGGCGGCCGAGACCGAGAAGCCGCGGCCCCGGCAGGGCCGCCGCCAGACCGCGCCTACCCAGACAGACTGCGCGTGCGCCCTGCCCACACTGCGCCCTCCCCACACTGCGCCCTCCCCACACTGCGCCCTCCCCACACTGCGCCCTCCCCACACTGCGCCCTCCCCACACTGCGCCCTCCCCACACTGCGCCTGCGCCTCCGGTGGGCCACACGCGCGCGCACCCCCCACACCCCTCCCAGCCACTCCTGCCGCCATATTGCGCCTGCGCGGTCCGCGCACGGCGCCTGAGCCCGGGGTTAGCGCATGCGCCGCGGCCTCCGCCCGCACGCCCACACCGCAGAAGATGGCGGCGCTGTGAGCGCGATATCCCTTCACCATGAGGAACCTGCGGCTGCTGCGGACCGGCGGGTGCCGCTCCGCCGCCGCCCCGGGCACCCCGCAGTGCTTTTGCCTCAGCGGCGAGCTTGGCACGGTCCTCGTGGGCTCCCAGCACGGCCTTCTGGAGCTGGGCCCCGCCGGGGACTCGGTGAGAGCTGCCGCCGGGCGCACCGGGAGCCGCGTGTCAGCTCTCTTGTCGCTGTCAGGCGGGGGCTGGGGCTTCGGGGGAGGGTGCCGGTGCCTGTCGGCTCTCTCGTATCGCTGCAGCCGTGGTGTAAGGAGCGGCTTTGGTCCGCCAGTTACAAAGCTGTAATAAAGCGTTTGGGCCTCTGTCAGCGGCAGCGCGTCGGTGCCCGCCGGGAGCTCGCCTCTGGACGAGTCGTGGCTGCCCTTTGATGTGGCTCGCTCTTGTAGCCTTGTTTGCGAAGTCTTGGAGCCTTCTGCTGCTCCGTGCCACCGCTTGCTACGGTCTCTTGGTGCCTAGAAAGCTGGCTGTGAAGCTGCACTGTGATCTTAGTGGCTGAAGTGATTTCCTGTGCTTTTAAAATACCAAATTTGCCCCCAAGAGGGTGATTGTATTTGATACAGGTCATTCCTGTGGTTTAGTCTTAAGCATGATCAGTTGTATGAGAGACACAACTCACAAAACTGGCAAAGGGTTAGTGAAGAGTATACAAGGAAGCTTTTGAAACCATGTTTTAGGGGAAAAAAACCTATAGCGTACCACTAAAAAAAAAATGCTGTTGAGCCATAAATTCTTGGATTGCAGCATTTTCTCTGGAAATACTGTGCAACTTGGAGGCATATAATTCCCTCAGTATGTTCAGTTATGAAGTTAGCTTTGTGGCTTTCCTGAGATCTCATTTGTAAAGAAGGATATTTTGTGAAAATCTCCATTGTGGTCTGTTTGTGAAGGCTATCAACTAAAATATTTTCAGAATTAAAAAATATTCTCAAGTCCTAAATATGCCTGCTTCCTTTTCTGTTTGGTGGGGGGGGGGGAGTATTTCAGATCTTTATTACTATAGTTTTTTCCCTGATAACTGGATGTGTAAAACATTTATGCAGCTAAGCTAGAGAGAGCTATTTTAGCTAAAACTTTCGTGTTTTGCTGTACCTAAATGCACATCGAAATGGTTTTCCTTTGAATTCTTCTATGCTGTGTCTGTAAAGCCTGAATGCCGGCTTAAAAGTATTGTGACACTTAAAGCAGCTACCCATTCACCTCTTAATGTTGACACTATGTGGAGAAGTAAGAAGAGGGGGTTGAAAGATGATTAGCAAGACAAATTGGAAATTGTAGTATTGCCATTTATTATCTGCTCCCTTATGTGAGTTTTCTCATTGTCTGTCTAGCACTTTTAACATCGAGGACCTTCACAGTTTCCTATGCATAAGTGAAGATAAGTACTTGAATATTGGCTGTTTTCTGGTGCCATTCACATACTTCTGTTGTGTAATGCTTTGTGTAATTGCAGTAGGATGAAATATGCCATGGGTGTTACTCTGTCATTTCTGCAAAAATCCCAGTGAGGTGATGTGTACCTAATAAGTCATTGGCTTCTCTATGTCAAGGTGACAAGAGAAGTTTCCTTGACTGCAGACGGTTTCATGCCCGAGGATGGAAGTGGCTGCATCGTGGGTATCGAAGATCTTCCAGAACAGGAGTGCGTGTGTGTTGCTACAGCAGCTGGAGACATCCTGCTGTGCAATCTCAGCACGAAGCAGGTAACGTGGCAGGAAAGACACAACAATTTCAAAGGAAAACATCACACTTAATTTCTTCAGGGGGCAGTTTTGTGTTTATTACATATTGAGGTGTGGTTAGTCTCCCTTTTCTGGCAGATGAGCTGATTTTTGTAGGATCCTTGAGAAGGATTAAGGAAAGAATATACAGTCCATAAAAGAACTGGAATTGAAACAGTGGCTTGCCTGTCCACAGGCCTAGTCCTGTATATTTGCTCAGGGGGCTGTTGGTACACACCCAGCAGCACAAGATCCACTGAGTAGTCTTACAGAAATAGGATATTGCTGAGACTTGGTACAGAATAAAGTGTAGCTACCTTTTTATTATTACCAGTCAATACGGAACATCATGCTGATGTGACTTAACTGAAGAGAGGCGAAAGTGATGTGTGTTGTGATTTGGAGAATATTTGGAATAAAAAAGCCCTAGAAAACACTAAAGGGAAACAAAAGTATCTTAGCTGAGTAGATATGGCAGGAACTGAGATACTTGCTTTCTGCTCCTTCCTCAGTGTCAGATTTGTAAAATCTTCAGCAAGATGCTTAAACAGCACAGCAGCACTCTCTGAAATCTGCATCAGCTCCCACAATACCAGCCCAACAATGCAGTTGTAGGTAGGCATGAGATGACAGTGGTCTGTCTGGGTTAACTGTCAGATTGTGGTTATTTGCAGCTCACCTGTTTTGGTTCTTGTTTGGGTTTGATTTGCAGATACCACTTAAATATACAATCACCTGTATCTGAAAAAGATTTCCTGTTTTGCACCTTAAAACGTGATTCATGAGACTTTTCTTGCACTGATCTATGGTTCAGAGTTGAGGTTTAACTTCAGGTCCTTTATTTCAAGGCTTTTTGGCTTACTTTCTCAGTTTTAAAGTTATGTTCTTTTGGTACGGTCTAGGCACCAAGAAAGAAGTCTTGAAGGTTACTCTGCTTGTTCTGAAATCTTTTGCATGTGGGTGATGGTTACTCTGTCCACCAGTGCTTAGTCACACTTTGTTTATGTGAAAAGATTGTGACACCCAAGCTTAATTCCTTGAATGGCATTATCTTGCTGTTTATCACAATTGTTCTGCTCCATGCCTTTTGCAAATCAGGCTAACATGACAGAAGTTCTCTGCCCACTGCTATTGCTATTATGTACTTGTGATAGTCCTGTAAAACTGTCCCAGTTTTTCATAAACTTTGAAGTTAGTGCAGCTATATACAATTATCAAGTTCAGCGTGCACAAGCTGATCAGAGTTTTAATGGATACAGTGTCCTGTAACTGCATGTTGGAATTCTGTAGGTAAGAACCATTATGTCTGTGTTTTGTGTTTGTTTCATTATGTTTACCAATGTAACCACAGACCCAAGCAGGCAATATTAGTATTACCACTGTATGTGCTGACATAAGACTGAGAGTTGCAGAATAAAGAAAATGCTAATCTCTAAATTTTCTGGGCTGTCATATATAAACATTCTGGAACAGTCTTTGGTTAGAAATGTTTCTTTTGTTTCATTCAACACAAAAGCTAAAGTAAGACCTGTGACTTTTCTACATAGGAGAGGATTTCCCTCCCTTGGTGACTGATTGTTTTTGTGCTGGGATGGTGCTGCACTGGTGTTCCTGCACTTCTGTGATCTTATTTTGGTCTTGCAGGTGGAATGTGTTGGAAGTGTGGACAGCGGTCTGAGTACCATGAGCTGGAGTCCTGACCAAGAGCTTGTTTTGCTTGCAACAGGTATCAATAACAGCCTGTAAGCTTTCTGTCTTTAGGAGTGAAACTCACTATGACCAAAATGTAAAACACAGTTAAGTTTAAAATGGAAGAAGCAAAATACAAAGTTACGAAATTGGGACTAAGACTTAAAGACTTTGAGAAAAAAGCCACCTGATCCTATATATTAGATATACTTTCATGATCCATGAGGTGCTTTGCTGATCCAAGGAGAAGCTGTTAAGACCCAAAAAGCTGAGTTTTGTAAAATGGTAATTAGTCTTTCACATCTTCCAAGGAAGTATATTTGATCTTGCCTCTAAAACATAAAGACTCCTGCTTTATACCCCGATTTGATTTCTTAGTAACAAAAACTGCTTCTTGTGCTTTGGTAGGAAATGTATGTGTCACAGGCTCGACTTAGCTACAGATGTGTCGCACCTAGAAAATAAAGTTAGCCTCAAGCAAAACAGAATCACAGAATGCTTGAGGTTGAAAGGGAGCTCTGGAGATCACCTGTTTCAATGCCTTGCTCAAAGTAGGTTACCTGGAGCAAATTGCTGGGAACTGTGCCCAGTCAGGTTTTGGATATCTCCAAAGATGGAGACACCACAACCTTTGTGGGCACCCTGTTCCTGTCTGTGACCACCCTCACAGTAAAAAATCGTTTTCTTATGTTTTAATGGAATTTGCTGTGTTTTGTTTGTGCCCATTGCCTCTTGTGCTGTCACTTGGCGCCACTAACAGTCTGGTTCTGTCTTCTTTACTGTACTCCACCTCCCACATTAGATATTTATACACACCGATGAGATTCCCCCTGAGCCTTCTCTCCAGAGTAGTCTGACTTCTCTCAGCCTCCCTTCATGTGACACATTCTCCAAGCCCTTAATCACCTGTGTGATTCTTTGCTGGACCCATTCCAGTATGTCCTTGTCTGTCTTGTACTAGGGACCCCAAAACTGGAGCCAGCATTCCACACATGTCTCACCAGCACTGAGTAAAGGAGAAGGATCACCTCCTTCAACCTGCTGGCAACACTCCTAATGCAGCCTAGGATGCTGTTTGCCACCTATGCAGCAGGGGCATACTGCTGGCTGATGTTCAGCTTTGTGCCCCTCGGGAAACATGGTTCATTTTTTTTCAAAGCTGCTCTCCAGCCACTTGGCTCCCAGTCTGTCCTAGTGCCTGAGATTACTATTTTCCAGGTGCAGGACACAGCTTTTTCCCTTGTTGAGCTTTATGAGGTTCTTGACAGCCCATCTCACCTACATGACAAGACCTCTGTGGACAGCTGCACAACCTTCTGCTGTACTTGCTACTCCTCCCAGTTTTGTGTCTTCTACAATCTTGCTGAGGGTCCCATCCTCCAGGTCATTAATGAAGATGTTAAATGTTGGCCCTAGCGTCCAGGGGCACGCCACTGGTGACTGACCTCAAGCTGGACTTTTTACCACTGATAGCAAGCTTTTGAGTTTGACAGTTCAGCTGGTTTTCAGTCTACTTCACTGTCCTTTTATCTACCCCATTCTTTGTGAGTTTCCCTATGATGATGTTATGGGAGACAGTGTCAAAAGCCTTATTAGAATCAAGATAAGAGTGCCAGGTACTTATTTTGAATGTGGAAAGAACTTTTTAAGGTTAGACCAGGAAGCTTGTTTTTGAAGAGAGAGCCTTATCGTAGGATCATAGAATGGTTTGAGTTGGAAGGGACCTCAAAGACCATCTAGTTCCAACTGCCCTGCTATGGGCAGGGACACCCTCCACTAAACCGCATTGCCCAAAGCCCCATCGAACCTGGCCTAGAACACTTCCAGGGAGGGGACCATCCACAGCCTCTCTGGGCAACCTGTGCCAGTGCCTCACCACCCTCACAGTAAAAAAATTTCTTATATGCAATCTAAATCTATCCCCTTTTAGTTTAAAGCCATTACCCCTTGTCCTATCACTCCATGCCCTTGTAGACAGTCCCTCTCCAGCTTTCCTGTAGGCCCCTTCAGGTGCTGGAAGGCTGCCATAAGGTGTCCCCGGAGCCTTCTCTTCTCCAGGCTGAACAACCCCAACTCTCTCAGCCTGTCCTCACAGGAGAGGTGCTCCAGCACCTTGATCATCTTCATGGCCTTTTTCTGGATTTGGTTCAACAGCTCAATGTCTTTCTTGTACTGGAAACCCCAGAGCTGGATGCAGTACTCCAGGTGGGGTCTCACAAGAGCAGAGTAGAGGGGGAGCATCACCTCACCTCCCTCAACCTCAGCTTGAAAGTGGTGTTCTGTTCCAGTTTGAGACTTTCTGAGCTTTGAAGGATATGTTCTCTTTAGTATCATAATACCATTAGAAATGTTTCTATATTCAACTTCATGACAAAAAAATAGGACAATATAGGAGACCATTGAGTTTTTATTTGATGGACATACCATTACCAATACTGTATTTAATATCTTACCTTCCAGGAGAGCAAACACTCATCATGATGACAAGGGATTTTGAACCAATTACTGAGAAGCAAATCCACCAAGATGAGTTTGGAGAAGGTGAGAGGTGCACTGAAATGAAGTTGTTCAAACTGATGTCATTGGTGTGTTGTAAGCATGTAGAAAGTAAAGACATGGAGCTGAGAGCTTACTGGGCCCCAGGAGACATTTTAGACTGTAATGCTGCTGGGCAGCTGAAGGGAAATGCCAATATTTTACTTGTCAGCATAAATTCAAGTAAGTTCCCTGTACTAGAGAACTTTCTGGGCTATGTAAATTTTCTGCAGGTTTTTAGAATTAAACTTGGATGGAAGGTGTGAGTGGCTTGGAGATGTGGTTGTGTTTACCACACTGTGCGGAGTAGTGCTGTAAATCTCAAATCTTCCACTACAATGATTTTTTTCTTCTTCAGGAAAGTTTGTTACTCTTGGCTGGGGTAAAAAGGAGACACAGTTCCACGGATCTGAGGGAAAACAGGCAGCGCATCGCAAACAGACGGTATTATACTAGTTCTTTTATGTTAGGCACATACTTTTCTGAGAAAACATGTATAAAGAGAGTTTCAGTTATTCCTGCAGTGCCAGTTTGCCACTGCCTTCCTGGTAGTTGTCTTCATAGGTTTCTTCTGTTTCTGTGATCTGAAATCCAGCATTTTTATCCCCCTCCTAATTCAAGATAGCAGCTGGGAGTACTTAGGACTGTTCTTACAGAACTCAAAGCAAGAAGATTTGCAAGCACTAGTACTTGCAGAGGTAAATCCACCCTTAAATCAGCATGACTGATTTTGCCTTATGTGTACTATATACTAAAGTATTCATATGAACAAGAGAAATAGCATACATTTTGGCTGATAGGAGCAGAAATAACAGTAGTTTCAACTCCCAGAAGGCAAGAGTAGAAAGATTTGGGCTACTGAGCATCACCAGTCATGTGAGGCAGCTCCCTTTACCTGTACATTTTAGCTTTTTGCTCCTTTGTCTAGCACTTCCTTGTCTGGGTCTTGTTTTCTCTACTTTTTATTTGGTGAAAAGTCAGGTAGCTAAAAACACTCCACTGCTGTATTCTTCTTCTTGTGTTTAAGTTGCAAAAGCAAAACTGTCCTCCTGAAACCTGGCAGGCTGGAGCGCAGAGACATGAAATGTGGCCTGTTCCAGCTTTACTGTTAGGAGGGACAGGACAAGGCTTGGCTGTATCTGGGAAAATAAGCCTAGTTTGACAAAGTTAAACCTTTGAACAGCTCCCTTCTTATGTGTGTTCTGTTGAGGGTTGGGGTTTTTTCTGGCATTGTTCTGCGAAGAACACTACTTGTCATCCCAGCTTCTGTCTGCCATACAGACTGCGTGGATGGCATGCCTTTCTTGCCTTTCTCTTTCCAAGGGGTTGTGACTCCAGGCATCAATCATGATCAAACCTACAAGCAGAGACCCTGTAGAGTGGAAAGATAGCATGTGAATAAACAGATATATGCGCTTGCAGGAGGAGTACATTGAATTTACAGACAGTTTTAATTTTAGTATTTCCTAAAAATAACTTTCTGAGTAATGAATTTTTAATTTTGCAGCCTTAAGATTTTTTAATGGATTGATTTCATGCCAAGGTTCTTGAAAGAGCTGGCTTAGCAACACAGTCTGTTCAGACAAAGACAGCAGTTGCCTTTCTAAGCTTTGGTGCAACTTTCTTTTGTGTGACTTCAGGAAGTGTCACCTACTTCAGCCTGGGATGATGGCAGACCTCGAGTGACGTGGAGGGGAGATGGGCAGTTTGTTGCAGTGAGTGCTGTCTGTCCAGAAACAGGTATGGGACTAAACTTCTTTGAAATACCAACATGTGTAAGAAGCTTCTTAAGCAGAAACTAGGCAAGGCAAGAACTGGCTGCTGTTCGTGGTCTCTTGGCCACTTAAAGCAAGGGTGAGTTGAGCTAGTTAATTGATGTTTTCTCTGTTTTGTTGTTCTCAGAGGCATTTTATAGCACAATCTTTTGAACACTTTCTTTGCGGTTTGGTTTTCAGTCCAATGAGAAGCTAGGAGGGGTTTCTTCTTAGTAGTTAGTATCTGAACTGCTTTCACTAATGTTAAATCACCACTCAAGCTCTAAGCAATCTCTGATGGGCTCCCAGTGCCAAACGAGTGAATCTGTTTGGGTTGCTGTACCTGCTGTCCCTCATGTTAGCAATTTCGCCTTGCACACTTTTGTTTAAACACTGGTAATACTTTTCCCTAGGTTTTGCCCTAAAGCAAAAGAGGTGATAAGTACATACATTTCTTTTAAGACTGTAATGGATGGCTTCCATGATAAATGTTACTGAACAGTTTAAATGTATTGGTCAACATATTGAACTGCTCCAAACCGCACTGCTCTTCCGCTAGTTTGGCTTTTTGCCTTCAGTACTTCTGATCAGAGAGTATCTTGCATTTATAGGAAGAGTTTAACATTTCTGTGGTGAAAGCTGGAAAGGGAAATGGCTATGACTGAGCTACATCAGACTGAAATTCCTACTCAGTTCCTTTAGAGTCACTCAGTTACTATGGGAGAACTGCCTGAGACAGAGTAAGTTCTTACCCTCTAAGGTGTACAAGAGAAATCTCCTTTTAGTCACATGCATCAAAATTTGCTCTCCTAGCCTCATAAAATTAGAAAAGTCTCTTCCCAGTGCTTTCTTACACCTTTGTCTCATTGCTACCTCAACCTGTAGGTGCTCGGAAGGTCCGAGTATGGAACAGAGAGCTTGTGCTGCAGTCAACAAGTGAGCCTATCTCAGGATTAGAACAAGCACTATCCTGGAAGTGAGTAGCAAAGCAGTCTGCATACTTTTTTATTCCCTGGTCACAGTCTTTGATCAGCATCAATTTCATTTATCCTGTGTTTATTTTTCCCAAAACTTGAAGAAAGCTTCCTTCTGATCCAGCATGAGGAAGAGTAGCCCTTTAAACCTTGAAAAGCTTAATACTGTATTACATGTGGGAAGAAGGGATAGATTCTCTGCACAGTCTCAATGTCAAGTGGTTTTGAACTCAACTGTATAAATAGCAATGTTACAGGTCCCTTTGCCAGTACTGACATTTACTTGCTCACCTGAGAATGTCATGAGCCCTGGAAAATGTCTGTGCTGGACCTATGACTTTTTCTGAACAGCGCTGAGGAAAACACATCCTCTGTTGCCCTTTTCTTCTTGTCTCTGGAGAAAATGCAAGATGATTGGTGTTTAAAATGACAGCTAGTGATTATGTGAGCAACCGCTTTTCATTTGGCTCTTTTTTAAGGCCTTCTGGAAACCTGATAGCATCCACGCAAGAAAAACCCAACAGACATGATGTGATTTTCTTGGAGAAGAATGGACTTCTTCATGGGGAGTTCACCCTCCCATTCCAGAAGGGGCAGGTCAAAGTAAGTGCTGTGTCTGGGCTTCTTTGATTACAGTGTAATGGAGAGAAGGACTAGATCTTATCCAGATTCTAGGAGGAAGTTTTTAACTTAACACTTTAGTGCTGGTTCTGATGGGACAAGTGACCTGAAAAGAGAACAATGATGAAAGCTGTGGAGAAGATGCAATGCCCTCTGTAGGCCCATAGTACAGAGACAAGTACAGTAGAATTGTAGCTGTGGAGTGCTTCTGGCCCCTATATACTTTCTACCAGGCAAATGCTTCAAAAGTGCTGTTCATCGTGTAAGCAGTTGCAAAAGTGAGGTGAAATACTCAACTTATCCCAGATAAGAGAAGTGAAAAGCTACTGGTATGGCATTACTTCAACTTCTGCCTTTGGATGCTGAGAGGTCTTTTGGCAGATGCTTCCTCAGTGCCAAGGAAAGCAAAGAGAACACTGCTGTCGTGTTTGTGATTGTATTGCCTCTTCAGCTGTGTGGAACAGCTGTGACAGGTTCTGCTTCAGGATGCTTTGCTCCATCAGTTGGGAGATTTGCAATACACAAGGGTTATGTTAGTATATTAACCCATGCACCTTACATTGTTGAAAATAAGGAGCAGCAGCTCTCATGGTCTTGCAAACCAATTGGTAGCATACCCATCCTGCACAGAAGCAGCAATATCAGAGCCGTGTTTGTTTCTGCAGGTTAATGAACTGCTTTGGAATGCAGATTCTACAATCCTGGCTATATGGCTGGAAGACCTGAAGGTGGAAGACTCCAACCCAAACAGTTATGGTGAGAGCGCTGTGTGAGGCTCAGGCTCTTACACTTGCCTGCAAACATGGTTAGCAGTGGGTATTCCTCTGCAAGTTAGGAGACACCAGGGAGGCTTACCTACAGTTTTGAGACCCCTGTGCAGGTCAGGTTCAGCTGGAGCTCAAAGCATCTTCCAGACTGCTGTAACTGGAAATGGCATTAATGGAATGCTAAAGGTGTGAGCCCTTCGTAAAACCTGGGCATCTTCCCACAAGGGGAGCTGAAAGAATTGTAGGATCGACTCTTTTGCACAGTCTCTTGTTAAGTTTTCTTGTGCTAGGTGTTGTATGATACAGCCCATGGGGTGAAGGCTAGAACTATTATTTTCATTGCATTTAACCCACTCCTAGAAGAGCAGTAGAGGGGGTGATGGTTTGAGATGGGTCTCAAGTAGTAGCTGTAGTAACCATTTGTTTTTCTATAGTTCAGCTGTGGACCACAGGGAACTATCACTGGTACCTGAAGCAAAGTCTACATTTTGGTAACTTGGAGGAAAATCAGTTGGTGTCACTGTTGTGGGACCGAGAGAACCCGTACAGACTGCATGTACTCTGCAAGGGTTGGCATTACCTCTCCTATGACTGGCATTGGACCACAGACCACGGGATGGGGGAGAATAGCCAACATGTGGCAAATGTGGCTGTCATAGATGGCGGTAAGCAGTGGGACTGCTTTGCAGCTCTGGGGTCAGAAGAGGTGGCATAGCCTTTTGGATGCAGACTGGATGGGATTACGGTAGTTCTTCTGTTAGCTGCTGTTTCTACAAAGCTCTTAGTGGGGAGGACCATGTAATTGATGGAGGTTTCAGAGTAGTTCAATGGGGTTAACTGCTAAGGGCACAGCAACTGTATTTTCCTGTAACATTGTTTCTACTTTCAGTAAAGAACCTAACAAAAGCCTCTCTAACATTTGGACTGGGTTACAGCTTGGTTTTTTTTCTCTTCTCTTCCACAGATAAAGTGCTTGTCACAGCATTCCAGCATGCTGTGGTGCCTCCACCCATGTGTACCTATGAGCTCCAGCTCCAACAAGCAGTTAATCAGGTTGCATTTCACACAGATCCCAAGCATAGTGGAGACATTGCCATCCTGGATGCTGATAACAAGATCTCTGTGTACAGATATGGTGAGAGCATGTTGCACTGTCTCATTAAAGGAGACCCTCTGTCCCTGAGAAAAGTACCTTGGGGAACTAGTAGGGTGGTGGTCACTCAAGCCTTTTGTAGTTAGGAGTGAGATATATCTGGTTCACCTTGGATTCAAGCTCAGTTAGAATCATAGAACCATAGAATGGTTTGGGTTGGAAGAGACTTCAAAGACCATCTAGTTCCAACCCCCCTGCCATGGGCAGGGACACCCTCCACCAGACCACATTGCCCAAAGCCTCATCCAGCCTGGCCCTGAACACTTCCAGGGATGGGCCATCCACAACCTCTCTGGGCAACCTGTGCCAGTGCCTCACCACCCTCACGGTAAAGAATTTCTTCCTAACATCTACTCTAAATCTATCCCTTTTTAGTTTAAAGCCATTACTCCCTTGTCCTGTCACTACACTCCCTGATAAACAGTCCCTCTCCAGCTTTCCTGTAGGCCCCTTTCAGGTACTGGAAGGCCGCAATTAGATCTCCCCGGAGCCGCCTTTTCTCCAGGCTGAACAACCCCAACTCTCTCAGCCTGTCCTCATAGCAGAGGTGCTCCAGCCCTCTGATCAGCTTCATGGCCCTCCTCTGCATTTGGTCCAACAGCTCCATGTCCTTCTTGTACTGGGGCCCCCAGAGCTGGACGCAGTACTCCAGGTGGGGTCTCACAAGAGCAGAGTAGAGGGGCAGGATCACCTCCCTTGACCTGCTGGTCACACCTCTTTTGATGCAGCCCAGGACACGTTGGCTTTTGGAGCTGCAAGCGCACACTGCTGGTTCTCTCATCTCCAGTACCTTCACTGGCACAGGAGCATTTTGATGGTGCATTGGCTTTGTGAGAAGGCAGTGTTCAGCACTTGGCTATGTGCTCATGCTGATAATACTCCCCTGCCTAGCTTCAGCTTAAGTAGGGTGCAGCAACTGGTATGTTGTGTAATCTGTTCTGATGGCATGTTGCTGATTGACACTGGAATAGCTTCCTAGGGTCTATGTGAGGCACACAGCGCTCCCCAAAGCAGTGCTATATACAATGTAATATTCAGTGTGCTGTGAGACAAGAGACTGTTGCTGGTGTCTCTGAGTTTTGTATTGTGACGTTACAAGGTAACTCTGTTCCCCAGGCTAAATGTTAATGAGGATTAAGTGTTGGGTGTATGTGTAGGGATGGTATTTTCTGACTTTTTTGGTAGTTTCCTGTAGCATCTACTTTCAGATAAGAATAAAGATGGAAGGGGCTCTGTTGGCAGGATCTCTAAACTCTGCTTTGTTCTGTGTTTGCTAGGACAGAGCACAATGAATGACCCCACTGTCAGGTTTGGAGCTGTAGGTGGAAATGGATTTAAAGCAGCTGTGGAAACACCATACCTGGATAAAACCTACAGGTAATATAGAACTAGTACAGCTGTAGTGGGGAGAAAAAGGTAATACCTGGCTTGGATGTTTTAGAGGTCACAGCTCTGACCACTTGTCTCAAGATTTTGAAGAGGTTGTCAGATAACGTGGTTTCATTGTGCTGACACTGTGGCTGCAACTAGTGTTAAGGATTGGGCACCACAGTGGGCAGGTTGTCTTGAGAAGTGCTCTTGACTGAGCTCTGGATCTAGTGACAGATGGTCAGTGACAGCACTGAGATAGCCTTTCCTGTGCCTGGTGCTCTTGGCAATCATGCTGCACTTTGTGCTCCTGCTCCCAGAGCCAAAGGAATGACTTTGCAGTGCCCAGGTCCACTGAGCAAGAGAGCTGATTGCATGGCAGGAACAATGACAAGGTAAAAAAAACCACACCCTGCTCTACATTTGTTCCAATACACAGTTAGCATGGGAGCAGTATTGCCTAGGGAAAACAAGTGGTGCTCCCTGGGTCTTGTCCTTCATCTCCAGCCTAGCCTGTGGCAGGATTCATGCTTTGGGTGACTGTGTGTTTGTGCACTGGAACCCTCCCGGCCGTGCTGTGTGTCTGAATAGCCAGGCTAAGCCTGGGAAGACCTTCACCTCTCCAGTGAGGTGGCCTACTGAAATCTGGTTCTATGTGCTTCCCAATCTCTCTTTATTTTGCGACAGAGTTGGTGTGAGCAGTGACAACAATGAAGTGATGAATCCTCTAGGGCTCCGATTTCTCACCTGGCTGCCAGATGACAGCTTCCTGGTGGTTGGTCAGGGTCGACATGCTGCTCAGTCTGTCCTTCACCATCTGACTGCAGTGCCTCATGTGGCTGAGGCTGAAGAAGAGCACCTGAATTTAAGGTACTAGAGATCTGTCAGTCTGAAGTCTGAGAGCACCTCTGGACAGTGCCTGGAAGGAGTTAAGTCTTTCAGTAGACGTGCAGCCTGGAGGCTGTGGGTTGGGGAATTTGGCTCTCTTCCTGCAGGAGAACCAAACAACTCTTGAAGCTGCCTATTGGTCAGGACTTGCCTGTAGTTATAATGCCTACACCCAGCCTGACAAGAGGGTGAATGATAGCATGCCTGTGTCAGTACAGGATAGCTCTGTTCCTTTGTCTGAATTCCATGCCCTCAGAGGGATTGAATTCCTCCATTCTACCCTTTGCCCTCCATTATCAAGGTCCAGAAGGGAACTGGTAGCCCTTGTTACCCCTGTCCTCACCTGCTGGGCTTTGTGCAATCAATTGAACTAAAACCAGGTCACAAAAGGAAGCCAGCTGGCGTACAGAAATCTGCTTCCTAAAGGGAAAAGGGATCCTGAGAGTCACTTTCTGTAGCACTCACACAGCAAAGACAGGCTGATTTGCATATGAACTGTAGCTTAGAACAAAAGAAGTGTGGGCTCTGCAGAATGCTTTAAGTATGCAGACAGTGCCTAGCAGTTAGGCAATGTCTGTTGGCTGGAATTGCTGGTGCTCTGTGGTGCCAATGTCAGCTGGCATAGGTGTGAAAAGACTGCAGAGGATCCTTACATGAGCAAGGTCCATGCTGGAGATGTGCATCCTTCCATCTGGCCACAAGAAATGCAGCATCTAGGTGTTAAATGTATCTCTTGTGACTGATGTTCTGTGTCTTGTTCCAGGTTGTCTGTGCCTTTAGATGGAGAAGTGATCAGCCTGTGCTGCAGCCCAGTGACCAAAACTGTAGCTCTGCAGCTTGCTGATAGACGGATCCTGAAATATCTCTGGGGTAAGCTGGGTCTTATTAAAGTACCTGGTCTGAGGTGTAGTTATTACAGATTTCTCAGAACGTTTAATGAGATGATTTGACTTTCAGGGACATGTTTGACTCTTGCTTGTAGTTGGTCCTGCCTTTCATGCTCCCTCTGCTCTCAGAAATGGGCCAAATTTGTGTCAGAAAGCAGTTAATGCTGTTGAGAATAATAGTTCAGACTTTTTGATTTGAAAAGATGACTTTTAGTGATTTCACAAGTGCTGACTGACTGCCATGTCCTTGGCACTTGTGCCACAGTGGAATAAAGGTGCTACTGACCACCTTCTGTGTCCTGGACTTTTGTGTCAACATTCCATCTCTCTGTCAGTGTAGCTTATGCCCAGCTCTGGTTTTCTTGAGATATGTGTCATGTGGTTGTAAAGTCTGAATCTTTGGCTGGAAAACAGTTTGATCTTCTTTGCTCTTTAGAGGCTTCTACTCCAGTCCTTGAACCCTGGCGGACTAACAATGGCTCTGCTGTTCAGTTCCCCTACCCTTGTGTGCAGACCTCTATCACGAGGATCAGTGGTGAAGTAAGTAAGGCTGTGAGCGGATTAGCTCAGTTGTTCTTTGTGTCAAATGTGCACCATGATCCTCTGCCCAGGGTCCAGTGATACTTCTTGACGGCGATCTTCATAAGGCCCTATGCTGAGCTGAGAGCATATCTTTCCTTGGCTTCTAGAGCGTTTCTGATGGCTTGCAGTTAACACCCAATCTCACTGTTCTATGAATACACTGAATAATGTAATTGAAGAGCGAAAAATTTCAGAATTAAAATTTCCTGCAGTCACTGCCTTCCTCTTTTTGAAAACAGCATTTTGCTCCATTTTATCTGAGCTTATCCTATTAGCAAATATGGCTGCATTGAGGTACTGCAGATCTTCTATGACTGGTGATGGTATCTTGAGAGTTACAACAGCTTAAGGAACAACTAGCTATTTTGCTGGTAGCTTCAGGATTTCTTTCCTTCAGTGCGCATCCAGGTGAATGCTGTACAGAGCTGCTTTGCTGGGCTCTGTACTAGTGCTTTTCATCTGGTATTTTGGACCAAACATCGCTGAATAAAAAACTAAATTATCTGGCATGGTTTCTGCTTCTATTTTTGTTAATGTGCAGCTTCTGGTATAGGGTAGACCAAGCTAGGTTTCCAGCCAGAAGTGTTTAAAGACAAGTAAGCCCTCCTGGTATAGACATTGCATGATTTCCTCTCCACCTTCTAAGTAATTCACATGAGGTACTCAGTACCTAATTGTAAGGTACTTCAATCCAGTGCTAGTCGGTGTTGTGAAACACTGTAGATTGTGACACTGATAGCCTATACTTGCCATTCTTTTTATTTACAGGAGGTGATCTTGGGCCTTACAGATCGGTGTCGTTTTTTTGTTAATGATACAGAGGTACTAAAGTTTTTGCCCCTCATTGCATCCCCTTTTCCTCTGCCGAAGGCAGCTTTCTTGTTCCACTCTATACAGCAATAAACTTCATCATTTTTCTACAGGTCGCTTCCAATATCACCTCATTTGCAACATACGATGAGTTTTTGTTGGTGACAACCAACTCCCACACCTGTCAGTGCTTCTGGTTGAAGAACATATCAGTGAAAGGTAAATGCCAACTGTAGCTGCCTGCTGCCGGCTGCTCATCACCATTGTCTTGGAACCACAAGATGTCCCTGTTTTTCACATCCAAACCTGCTGTATTTGGGTCACCTGGAGCAACTGTTTAAGAGATGGAGGAAGAGAGCTGCTTTCAAAAATCTGTCAGAGCAATGAGCACAGGGGACTGACTTTGTACATCACATGCTTCTGCCAGGGAGCAGGATTTGTTCTGTAGTTGTTGTCCTTTCACTGTTTTCAACAGCTTAGCCCTGTATTCTCTCCCTCCCCTCCATGTCCAAAAAAAAAAAAAAAAAAAAAAGTGCTGTGTGCTATTTGAGGGTGTTGTGGAGAAGGGATCTCAGTAGAAAGGACTTTTGGTGGCATCTGGCTATGAGAGGTGTGATGACCCTGGGAAGGGTAGGATGACAATTTACTCGTCCTTTGCATCTTTCAGTGCTCGTCTCATCTGGTCTGTTGAGCTGTGTGATCCTGTTGTATAGCGGGCATATCTCTACTTTGTGTACAGCAGCACTTAGCACTAAGAGGTCCTCTTCCTATCTGAAACCATTGGAGGTCACCAGTGTATTGTTGACTCAGCACAACCTTGCAGGGCCACATAGGAAAGCCTGGCTGGGGTGCTGTGCTGCAGTGTGCCGTGTGTGCTGATAAATATGGTGTCTTCAGCCCTTCAGACTGGCCTGAGCAGTGCTGCTGCACGCAACAGTGAGACCCTGCGCAAGGTGGAACGAGGTTCGCGTATCGTCACCATTGTGCCCCAGGACACAAAGATTGTGCTGCAGGTCAGTGTCTGCTGAGGTCTGCTATCGGGGGGGGTGCAGGGGTGCTGTCTCAGTGGGCAGCTGACCAACCTGTGAACAGTGCATGCAGTGCAACAAAGCTGCTGCCCTGTACTGCTGCAGCACAGCACCTCACAAATCAGCTGCCTGGCTGGATGTGGAGGGATTTTGAGCATGCCTGTGGGAGTTAGGTTCAGCACAGGCAGCTGGGTATGTGCAGAACTGGGAAGGGCTATTCACATTCCTAATGGCTGAGGTAGTGTAGTGCTACATATTGTGGCCTCTGACAGTGAATCTCAGACTCACCTCTTGGTACTTGCTGTACTTGCTAGCAGCCTTCCATTAGCCTTAGCACTAAGTTTGAAGTGCTGAACTCACTCTTCAGAACCAGCAGAGGTTCACAGAATGGAGAAGGATGTCACTAGAGGCGTGTAGCCCAATATCCTCCTCAAAGCAGGGCTAACCTGAAAGCTTGATCAGGTTGCTCTGGGTCTTGCCTGGTTCAGCGGAGTCCAGCCTCCTGAGGAAGGAATGTTTCTGAGCTGAGAGAATCTTCAGGTTTTTCCACAGTTGTTGAAATTGCATGTCCTTTGAAGTAAAGAAACAGGCCCACACACCTGCAAGTAGCAAAGAGACCTAGAAAATTAGCCAGTCTTCACTTTGCCTTCAATGTAGGCAGAGTAACTACAAATAAATAATCCTGTGGATCTTGTGTTATAGATGCCAAGAGGAAATCTGGAGACTGTTCACCACCGAGCTCTGGTTCTTGCCCAGATTCAGAAGTGGCTTGACAGGTAAATGGCACTGGTGTATTCTGGTCTCGTCTCCCACAGTCTGAGCTGTTAGGGGCTGGCTTGCCTGGTTTTCTTGTGCTGGAGAAGGGAGGGAAGCTAAACTCAAAGTGATTTATTTCGTTAGTGGGAACAAAACGGTTTCTGGAGCTACCAGAAGTCCAGCTTTCAGCAGTCCCAGGAGCCTCTCTCTTCACCTCTGAAGGTTGTGTGTACTGAGACTGGGTGGGTGGGAGAAGTCTTTGTCTGCTCCCTTCTTCAGGCATCTCAGTCACTTCATGATGAAGCTTGCTGTTTTTCATGTTTTATTTGTTTAATTGATTTGCACTTAAGTTTTCTGAAACGAACTTGGTCCATTAGATTGAAATGTAGTTCTCTATTTTAAGAGAGGAAAAAAAGTAACGCAAGGACTGGATTTCTTCCTCTACCTGGCGTGCTGGTCTGTCCCACTGCAGAGGTTGGCAATGAGAGGATTGACCTTGCGCATTTTTTTCTGGAAGGCAATCTACATGGCTTATTGCCTAGGCTATTCCATTCCCAAGGGGTCTGTGTTTATCTCTAGTCAGTTGCCTTTATTTGCAGATATTGCACCTATCCACTATGTAAACTATCCCACTTGACTCATTCCTCCAGGCTTATGTTCAGGGAAGCATTTCAGTGTATGAGGAAGCTGCGAATCAACCTTAATCTTCTCTATGACCACAATCCCAAGGCAAGTATGCCCAATTCTGTTGTGTTGTTTTCCATATCCATCTAGCCTGGAATCCATTGACGTTGAACAATGGTCTCTAAAGAGTAGGTGGTGCTGTCACTTCTGCTTTCAGCAGAGATGGCTGCACTGCACTGCTGCAGCCTCATGCAGGCAGATCAGGTTTAGCATTTCCTTAATTTTGTACGTTCAAAGCTCTTTGAATTTGTTCTTGTACTTAATGTACTTATTCAGAATAACAGTAGTAATAGTCTTGTTGATTTCAGGTATTTCTGGAAAATGCAGAAACCTTTATCAGGCAAATAGAGTCTGTGAACTATCTCAACTTGTTTTTCACAGAACTGAAGTAAGTATAATTCTGCAAGTGTAAGCATGCATGTAATCAGTGGTGGTACATTATTTTGTCAAAATACTGGCAGCTTTTCAATGTGGGTGCAAGGAGTCAGAAATCTGACATGTTGGGTCATAAAGGCTTGAGTAAGCTCAGTAGTTTCAGGGACAATCAGTGTGGGTAAATTGAACAGAGCAAGTTTTGCACTGCTTATCTGAAGCCTGAGGTCAAGATACTTGCTTAGATTCCCAAATCAGGTCCCCTGACTTCTTTCTCAAAGGTTGAGTGACAAGAAGCTTTAGAGTATTGGTAGCTTCAGGACTTCTCAAGCTTGCTGAGGTAAATAGTTGTTTAGGAGCTGGAGCTGTCACTTAGCTGTTCTGCTTTATTTTCAGTTTTGACGTGACTTTAAAGCTTTGTCTAGAAATAAAAGCAAATGGCTTAATTTTCAAAGTGCTCTGTGCTCAGCGCTCAGCATCTCCATAGTGGATTTAGCAGAAGACAGCTGTATCTTGAAAATTAAAGTCTTGCCTTCTGATTGTTTTATGCCACTCAATTAGTTGTTCTGACCAGTTTCTTTCCAATGCCTCTCTTGACTGAGAATCAGTTGGGATGGATGAGAGATGTTGGAGAGCTTTCTGGTAGTGTGGCAGGTTATGTGTCAGTACTGAATGATGTATGATCTGTTTTGTTGAGTAGTTATTTTCTGCATACATTTGTGTTTCTTAATGTTATTGTCTTTGTGCTGGGCTATGTGATGGACAGTGCTGGTATTAACAGTATCTGTTTTTATTTAGAGAAGAAGATTTCACAAAGAGTATGTATCCATCTCTGAATAGTAGCAGTAATGCTCTACCACACCAGCATCGTGATCAGAAAAAAGTAAACCTCATATGTGATGTGATGAGAGTTGCCATGGAACACATTGACCCTCAAAAGTGAGCATTTTCTTATTGTAGGTGAAGGAACCGTTAGAGATTTCTAGTATGTCATTGTCAGAAAGCAAAGCTGTCCTTGGATTGAGAGGAGCCCTGAGGAGAAGGACATGGGGGTGTTGGTGGATGAAAAACTGAATATGAGCCAGCAATGCACGCTTGCAGCTCAGAAAGTCAATAGCATGGGCTGCATCAAAAACAGCGTGACCAGCAGGTCAAGGGAGGTGATTCTGCCCCTCTACTCCGCTCTTGTGAGACCCCATCTGGAGTACTGCGTCCAGCTCTGGGGGCCCCAGTACAAGAAGGACATGGAGCTGTTCGTGGCCCAGAGGAGGGCCATGAAGCTGATCAGAGGGCTGGAGCACCTCTGCTATGAGGACAGGCTGAGAGAGTTGGGGTTGTTCAGCCTGGAGAAAAGGCGGCTCCGGGGAGATCTAATTGCGGCCTTCCAGTACCTGAAAGGGGCCTACAGGAAAGCTGGAGAGGGACTGTTTATCAGGGAGTGTAGTGACAGGACAAGGGAGTAATGGCTTTAAACTAAAAAGGGATAGATTTAGAGTAGATGTTAGGAAGAAATTCTTTACCGTGAGGGTGGTGAGGCACTGGCACAGGTTGCCCAGAGAGGTTGTGGATGGCCCATCCCTGGAAGTGTTCAGGGCCAGGCTGGATGAGGCTTTGGGCAACGTGGTCTGGTGGAGGGTGTCCCTGCCCATGGCAGGGGGGTTGGAACTAGATGGTCTTTGAAGTCTCTTCCAACCCAAACCATTCTATGGTTCTATGATTCTAACTGAGCTTGAATCCAAGGTGAACCAGATATATCTCACTCCTAACTACAAAAGGCTTGAGTGACCACCACCCTACTAGTTCCCCAAGGTACTTTTCTCAGGGACAGAGGGTCTCCTTTAATGAGACAGTGCAACATGCTCTCACCATATCTGTACACAGAGATCTTGTTATCAGCATCCAGGATGGCAGTGTCTCCACTACGCCAGGCTGGATGGGGCTTTGGGCAACGTGGTCTAGTGGAGGGTGTCCCTGCCCATGGCAGGGCAGTTGGAACTAGATGATATTTGAAGTCCTTTCCAACCCAAACCATTCTATGGTTCTGTGATCTTTAACATTACTTATTTTGCTTCAGATCCTCTGAGGTGAGTCTGTGCTCCACAAACCTCAGGTAGCTGTACATCTGCTGAGGATGCTGTCCTGAAAACCACATCATCTAATAATTCCACAGATAGCAAAACAATTTTTTACTACAAGAATCAAAGTAATAGATGCAGGATGCTATAAAGGTTTAAGAAATGCACTCAATTTAGGAACAGTTTGTGTGGCGTGGGGGACAGAGAGACAGGAGCAAGATTGCTGTCTTTTTGCAAGAGATGCTGGCTTTTTAGAGCAGCTTGCCTTTCGGAAAGATTTCAGCTGTTCCATTTGAGACTGAATTACTTTTGTAATTCATATTTCTGAATTATTACCTTTTTGGTAGCCATCCTGCTTGGATAAATCAACACCAGACAAGGATAAAGGGTGGGAAAACAGGATAATAACAGTGGTTAGTGAAGCAGTGTTAAACCATTGGCAGCTTATATTTGAAACTGCAGATAGAAGAGCAACAGATGGTGGGTTGCCGCTGAACCCAGAAAATTGAGACACTTTTCAGCAAATGGTTTTGGAAAACAAAGCATCCCCTTAGCTGGGAAAGCTATTTTGAAATAGTACAAGTGAATGTATGAAAGTGGAAATAACCTCCTAGGAAGCTTTCCTTTTATAAAAAAAAAAACATTTTCATGCCAGATTTGATTTGGAAAATTGTGTCCAGCTATCTGAGCTTTCAGAGAGAGGTGTTCTCTTTCCATTATACTGGCTGGCATGATAAGGAAGCTCATTCTACTCAAAACACAGTTCCAGTCTTGTGACATGGTTGGGGAGACTTGCTAAGTAGAAAAACCTTTCTGATGTATTTTGTTCTTTTTCCATTTTTCCTACCTTCCTTTAAAAAGATTGAAATACCTGAGTAGTTTTGTTCTGTTTGGGTTTTTACTAAAATGTAAACTAGAACTTGCATCAACTGTGCTAAAATAGGAATAAGTAGTCTTTCTGCCTTCTCACTTTTTCATTTACTGTTTCTGTTTTCTTCAGATACTGCCTATCAATACTGACAGCACATGTAAAGAAAAGTCCTCCAGAACTGGAAATTGCTCTCCAGAAGGTTCATGATCTTAGAGGTGGTGTATCAGGAACTCAGAAGTTCTGAAAATGGGTAGTTTGCAGGAGCTTTCATTGTTAGCATGGTTCACCCTGAAAATTATTTTAAGATGAGTGTTCATGGAAAACAGAAATGTACTTGAAACTAGCTGTGTGTTAATGGAACAGCAGCATATCAGCTAAGATACGCTGCTGTACATGCCCTCAGCTCATCCTTTTATCTAGGTATGTCAGCAGATAGCCCAGAGTTGAAGCTGTTTTCTCTTTCTTGTCAGAACTCTGGTTTTCCAAGCGTGGCATAGGAGATTCCTATTCTGTGTCCTGGTATCTCAAACCGGCAAACTTTGCTTTTATTCTGTGCTGATATTTCTGACTTGTCACTGTTGCACACTGAACAAGTTACTGTGCTTGGGCTGGTCCTTGAGGTTGCCCACGAAAGGCAAAGTAACCCCTCCTACAAGACAGAATGAGCTGTTAGTTTGATGGTCCCTATCTGGTGTCATGGATGTGCTTGGTAATGCATCCCTCCCTCAGACTGGGGTTCCACTGCTGATGATGCAACTGATTGTATGCTTCTTTGTCTTGTTACAGAAAGCATTACTCCAGATGTCAAAGCTGTGAGTGCAGAAGAAGCACTGAAGTACCTGCTTTTTCTTGTGGATGTCAATGAATTGTATGATTATTCCTTGGGGACGTATGACTTTGATTTAGTCATCATGGTGGCAGAAAAGTCTCAAAAGGTCTTAGCTTATAGTTGCAGCTAAGGAACTATTTTTCTGCTTTTCCAAAGGTTTTTTGTAGTCTGCAGATCAGCCCACATGTTTTGTTAGTCATAGCTCTGTACCCAGGCAGGGTTCCTGGCTCAGAAGTCCTGTGCGTGCTTGGGACGATGCTGGGAAGGTGGCGTGTCTCTGCATCCCTTACTACTTGTTGAGCACAGCTTTGGGATTTGCTTGTGCTCAAGGCAAAACAGGGCTCTTCTAGGGCAGCACAGCACGGCAAAGTAGCTCTGGGGAAGGGAGGGACTGTCGTCTGAAGTGTTGTGACTGCATGCCTTATATTCCCAGTTCTGCACTCTCTTGATTCTTGCTTTGGTGGTGGCCATGATAATAGCATGTATCTTCCAGGAGGTTTAATTTGAAATCTCTGAATGGAAATGCCCATCAGGATCTTCACAGTTTCCTAATGTTACAGCAGAGCCTGCTGTCCGTCAATTGAAACACTATTCATGTTAAGAGATTTTATGACCTTTGATGTGGGGGAAATTGAACAGCATTACAGCTGCAAATTTGTACATGATAATAGCTAATAGAAAACAATATGTGATACGATACATATCCTTGAATTTTCATAGAACCATTTTGTTTGGAAAAGACCTTTAAGATCATGGAGTCCAACCATTAACCTTGCACTGCCAAGTCCACCACTAAACCATGTCCCTAAGTGCCACGTCTATGCATCTTTTAAATACCTCCAGGGATGGTGACTCAGCCGCCTCCCTGGGCAGCCTGTTCCAATGCTTGACAATCCTTGCAGTGAAGAAATTGTTCCTAATAGCCAATCTAAGCCTCCCCAGCACAACTTGAGGCTGTTTCCTCTTGTCCTATTGCTTTTTACTTGGGAGAAGAGACCAACAACCACTTCACTACAACCTCCTTTCAGGTAGTTGTAGAGGGCAATAAGGTCTCCCCTCAGCCTCATTTTAAATGTCACCAGCCTTTACATGCTGCTGAAGTCCATGTGGGAGCCTGGTAATTTAAGTTAGTGATTCCTGGCAAGAGTACATATACAGAATTGATTCTTTAAGATGGCTTACATTATTTAAAAAAAAAAAAAGCCTTTTTATAGTATTATCATACAATTTCAAATATAGGATTGTGTGTTGGTGAAGATGGGGGCAAATAAGTGTCTTACTAGATGAGCTCAACTGCAGTTTTTATTATGCTTTGCAGGACCCAAAAGAATACTTGCCCTTCTTAAATAACCTCCGGAAAATGGAAACCAATTATCAGCGATATACAATAGACAGGCACTTGAAGAGATACACAAAAGCTCTTGGGCACCTCAGCAAATGTGGTAGGTGTCCTGCATTCAACGTCTCTAAGGAAAAATACTGCAGTGGAACATATCCATTTTGGAGAGCCTTTGGGGGGAAATAGCTGAAGAAAGAAAAGGATTGCACAAGGTCATCTTCCATCCTGGTAGTGCATGGTTAACTTCTGCTACACATTTTTTGTAATGTAGCTTGGTGCAGCGAGAAAGGGGCGAGAATGTTTACTGCTCTGCGATCATGAAGCATAAGTCTTGTTTTGTTCCTGTTGTAGGTAATTTGTCTCCAGTTAGTATTCGTGGCAGAAGTGGAGCAAACCTCAAGGAAGTGAACACCTTGATTTTGCAATAGTAGAATAGGTGCTTTTGTGCTTTTCCACCCAAGCAGCTCCAGTGGCTTCTTAATGCAATGAACACCAGTGAATCCAGGCTGGATTCACTAAGGCTAGGAGCCATGAGAGCCATATACTTTCTCTTTTATTGCTACAAAAAAAAAAATTCTTTCCGCAGGTCCTGAACACTTCTCTGAATTTCTGAACTTGGTGAAGGATCAGAATCTGTATTGTGAAGCCTTGAAGCTGTACCCCTGTAGCACTCGGGAGTACAAGGTATGTGAGCACGTGACACTGCAGTGTGCAAGCTTTTTATTCTCACGCGTATGTTTGCATATCCTTGGCACCTTGAGTGAGGGCAGGAATTGAGACAGCAGCTGCTTGTGTTCAAGTTCTGCAGATCATTGCTGTTTCTGTGTTGTCTGAGACCCTCCTCGAGATAATAGCTGGAATGACTCTCAGCACTGACCCTGCGAGGTCTGGTCATCAAAGGAGTGGCTTTTTCTTCTTTGATCCCGTGACTAGGAGAGCACCTGGGAGTTCAGTTTCCACTGCACTATCTTGTGGTGTGCTGGAGAACTCTTACCACAGACAGACTTTTCTTCCTGTCTTGACCTTTGTGATACCAGCTTTCTGTCTGGCACTTGCAGGATGTGTGGGGACGCTTTGTTATCCTTAAACTACTCTGAAGAGCACTAGAGAGCTTGGGGTACTTGCAGATGTGCTGTTTCCTAGAGTGTAGTGTCCCTTGTTGGTTTCAATATTACTGAAGAACTTTAGCTTGCCCAAGGCTGGGGTAAAATGTAAATGAATGTGTTTAATATAATTTACTTGAGATATTGTAAATACACAACACACAAGCCTTTGTAAAAAAAGTAAATTAAGAAGTAAGAGGGGAAATACAGAAACTCAGTCTGTTTGCAACATGGTGAAAGCAGAAAGGACTCTGTCCTCGTGAGGGAGGTCTGTTCCTGACTGTAGCTCATTGAGAGTCTTTCTTTATTCCTTCTGTATTCTTCCAGTCAAATCCACCCACCCCGTCTTTATGGCAATTGTGAGCTTTGAATAGCATAGTGAAGCTCAGGGTACTGATTCACAGGAGCCTGTGCTTATAGAATTGCAGGGCTTGCATCGTCCTTTGTGCCAGTGTTTGACTCCTGGAGTAAGTTGGTTCAGGGAGACATTCTAACAAAAACCGCACATGTGAGTGGGGAAGAAGGCACTGATTTCCTGCAGTATGTCATTTACCCAGCCTTTGGCTTGGAGAGTTAGGTACCTCCCCGTGTCTTTTGCTTTAGCTGTGAGGTTTCTCCATGCACTAATCATCAGCCCTTGGCTTGATACAGAGTAGGATAGGAACATTGTGCCTAGAGGTTCCTTGCGAGAGTGGGAATAGGCTTTTGTTGATGGGCACTAAATTTTTACTAATGGAGGACTGCTACTGACTCTACAGCTGATTTCTTATTTCCTTTTTGTCCCTTTCTTGCAGGATATCAGCGATGCATATGGGGAGTACTTGATTCAGAAGCAGCTATACGAACAGGCTGCACTGATACTTGCTCGTGCTGGTATCTTTACAAAAGCACTTGATGCTTTTCAAAACAGTGGCAGCTGGCAGCAAGCTCTGTGCATGGCATCACGGCTTGGTTACACAAAGGATAAGCTGTCCAGCCTGGCACACAGCATGGCAGGTAGGCCTTGAGGAGATGCAAGTGTGGAGAGCAAAACTGGCTGCTGTTATTTTTGGTTCATTTTGATTTTGGTTCATTTTGATTTTTCCTAAAATTTAGTTAAACCCTCAGTCTTCAGCAGTGTTATTCTTAAAGGGAGAACAAAGATCTCACGTTTCCCAAGGGTATGTGTGATTTCACATAACCTTTGTTTCTCAAAGGAACCAAAAGATGTTGGGGCTGGGCTAGTAGGCACCCAGGAGTTGCCAAGCTGGCTGTGGCCTTGGATGCTTCATGCTGACTGCTTCATGCACTTTTTCCTTGCAAACAGCTGCTGAACTGCTGTTCCAAATTGCCTCTTTGGTTAACGTTAGGGAATGGAGATTCTCTGAAGTGTCTGATGTGACTGAGGCCTCTAGACATCATTGACATAAAGTACTGTGCCTAGTCACAGACCTAAAAGGCTATTGGATAATTCAGAGCTGCATCTTCATGTTTTCTCCTTAAAGCCTGCTAGCAGCAAGGACCAACTGGTACATGTAAAGCTATGTGTCATCCTACTGCAAGAGAAAAGGGTAACTGGTTTCAGAATTTGTGCTCACTAGGACATACCAGACTGCATGCGTGAGATATGTTGTGGACCTGGCATATATTTCAGCAAGAGAAATGGAGCATCATACTGGTTTCTGTGTTACACAGAGGCAGAGTTTATGAAAGTTCCACTTACACAGTAGGAATGTGGCTCTTGGGAGTGTAGCCTTCCAGAGTTGGATATTCCAGTATTTTCTTTTTCTGTCACTTAATGAGATTTGGATCCTTCATGTCTTGCCTTTAATACTTTTTCTGGTGCCCATCTTAATTACAACTGTAATTTAGCAAAATGAGCAGACACAAGTTGTCTTGGGTGACATTGCTTTGCTTGAGTAATTTCTCTTTTTCCTTTTTTTTTTTTTTTTTGGTGTTGTGTATCACTTGCTCTCTTACATTGCATCCTAGCATACTAACCACTGCCAAAGCTGGTTCTGACTTCTGGGGACTAGAAGCCCTGAATCCCACAAGCTTGACGGTTGCAGTCCATACCACAGAGAGCAGGTGGCAAAGTGCTCCCTGCATATAACAAGGCTGTGATACACTGAAGCTGTCAAGAGAGATTTCCTTTGTACATCCTGCCCCCTCCACTTAAGAGACTCTTCACTATTTCTGTCTCAGACCTGGAGGAAAACACTGTCCAGCTGACCTTAAGGGACATGCACTAGCAACTTCAGAAGCAACTGGCTGATGGTGTTGCAAGTTAATGAATTCTTGGCATCAAGAAGCCCTTCTTTTTACTTGGCAGATTAAGTGTGTGACCAAGTGTGTGTAGAACGTGCCTCAGTGAGTGGGATTTTCCTCTACGTTGTAGTTTTGTGGCACAAAATCCAGCTGCTTCTGAAAAGCTGAACTCCACCTTTTCTTGTAGGAAAACTAGTTGAACAGAGAAAGCATGCAGAGGCAGCCATACTCCTGGAGCAGTACACTCAGGTAATGTAATCACCCTCCACATCCTCTGTCAGAGAGATACGCCATCTGTGTTTTGTGTTTTCTCCTGAGCCATGTGTGACTCCATGCACACTGACAGCAAAACAGTCTGTGCCATGGGGTCTCTTGGGGAGGGCAGTGCAGGTCCAGGTGATGCATTGAGCAGGGTGGGGATGAATGCTGCATTTTCCCACTCCTGAACCTGCTCCTGCTTGGGTATGAAAAGCTTTTGTCTCAGAAAGCTGAAGCATGAGGGCTGGAATAAAGAAGACAGTTCCAGAGGGATTTCCCCTCAGCATGGGAGAAGTAACGTAGTTTGGGGTTTTTTTTCTGTCAGCACTTCAAAGCACCTGGCATAGTATTGTTTTCCTGTCCTGACTGATACTGCTGAGTAGAAATGTGCATCTGAGTAAGTGCTACTTGAATGTGTATTACTAGCATCAGTAGCAGTACACGGTTGCTCTTTCCTTCTAGGACTATGAAGAGGCTGTTGTCCTGCTCTTAGAAGGGGCTGTCTGGGAAGAGGCTTTACGACTGGTAAGATTTCAGAGCTCAAGAATCAGTGGAAATATTTCTTTAGAGTGCAAGAACAGAGGGATGAGATCTGGGTTAGATCTTTAAGCAATACATTGTTTTGTTTCTCTGATCCAGATTCACAAGTATGGTAGACTGGATATCTTGGAGACCAACTTCAAACCTGCTATTCTGGAAGGTGAATCTGTGCAAGAATCTGAGACTTCTCTGTGCTATAGAGGCTGAAGAATGTCTTTACTGGGTCTGTGAGAAGTCGCAGCACTCCAGTACTGGAAGCTGTGTGGAAGGATGCTTTGAGTCTGCCCAACTGATGCTGCCCAGTAGCTGCATTTGGCTCTGTTCAATGCAGCTTGAAGCCCTGCAGTGTCATGAGCTCTTTTTAGCTTAGACAAGCTCATTCTGAGCTTTTCCAGACCTCACAATCACAAACCGCAAAGAGGTCTGTGTCTGCACGTCCATGAACAAGCAGGGCTGTCCTTGTTCCAGAGCGCATGCAGCAGCAGAACTATGGACTAAGAAAATGGATGACTGTCCTATAAGCTTTTAGGAATAGTTTTGATGGTTTGGTTGGGGGTTTTTTGGGGGTGGGGGGTGGGAATTCTACCTTCCATCCAGAAAGGATCGATTGGTTGTTTTTCCTTTTTGTGCTATGGGCAGTAGGTTTTATGAGTTGAGGGATTTTTTTCTTTAATTCAAACCTAATTAACGTAAAGAGATTTGCCAGAGAGGTTTCTGCTCTTCCTGTATCAGAAACAGACTCTTGTTCTAGAAAATGCTTGTCTGGCAGGTTAATTCACTCTGCATCCGGGTGCATCTTGTTTGGTGGCCTCCTGTATAATAAGCTTTGAATTTCCTTCCACTTGAGTCCTTTTGCATGCTTTGCACCTGACTTCTGAGCTTGTTGAAGGAAACTTCAGCACTTCTTGTGTAAAAAATGCTTTTCTGCTTCTGTTGCACAAATGTTCATGTTTTGATTTTCTTACTGAGCAGCTCAGAAAAGTCAGCTGATCTTCCTAGATTCTCAGAAAACAGCATTTCTTCGCCATAAGAGTCGCCTGCAAGTGGTCCGAGAGCTGAAGGAGAAGGCTTGTGAGAGCCTGCAGGGTTGGTACTGAAATGCAGACAGACTTTCTCCTGCATAAGTAATTGTGATCATCTTTTTCTTTATGGTCTCCATTCGCCTGGTGGAGCTGTGGTCTCTTTTAACTCCAGTGGTATCTACAAGAGTAGAACAGCATTCTTCTCACCCCCTCCTCACACCATACTTAGACTGTGATCGTTTGACCTTGCTCATTCTGTAAAGACAGCTTTCTTTTCAGTGCTATCTGTGTCACAGCTTTCATGGGATCAGAATGCACCTGAAAGCTCTTCAAAATGACACAGCATTGTTTCCACAGTGCCAGCTTGGCCGGGTCAGACAGTGCTCAGCATGTCCTTTGTGCTGAGTGCCTACCAGGCATATTCACCTGCCAGCTCACACAGGCTCAGGGCAGTTTTCTGAAAGCAGAATGCTTTGTCCTGGTCCAGATTTGCTGCACTGAGATTGTCATCCCTCTGATTGTGCTGTTTAATATCACAGTCCCCACCAGGGCAGAGGAGCAGTGTTCCTCTCACAATTGCTGTTTCTTCTCATGTGCTGGCTGAGAGGGGTTGAGAGCCGTAAGGCCCTGAAATGCCAGCAGGTAGAATGAATCTGCACAAGCTGCTTCTCCAACAAGCTACATAGATTACCCAGAGAGGAAGCTTGGAATAACTGTGACCTTTTTCCATACTGTGACAGTTGTTAATGTGTTTTGCAGATTATGAAGTGCCAAGTTGCCCAGGATTGGATTTTTTCTCTGAAACCAGCAGTGTTGTGACAGCCAGTGACATGAACAGCAAATATTCACAGAGCAATTCAAGAATATCAGCGTAGGTATCTGCCTCCAAATTAGGTAATGGCTACCCTGGCATCAGCATTTGGGAGGGCAGCTTGCTTATGCTTGGCATGTTCCTCCTCACAGCTGTGCGTGCCTTGAAGCTACTTTAATTATAGGCATTTTGTGGTTCTTTTAACTCTTACTGGGAGGGGGAGAGGCGAAAATGCCAGAAGCTACTAGTGCAACAGGAACTGAGTGCCCAGCGGAAGAGCTGTGAACACAGACTCTGGGCAGGAACTGGCTCTGTGGGTGTCGGGCATGTTGCCAGAATAGCTGGCTGTGGGAAGCTTGATACAGAATATAGGCAGAGATCCTCAAACATTAACAGCTTGTGTGCATGGCGTGTGGTCTTTGTCCTGGGTTTTGGGTGGGGGCTTGCTACTAAATTTCATACCGATGTCTTCCCACAGTGTTGCTTTTGAGTGCTCTTAAGAATGTGAGCTGCAGTGTGGCGTGGGGTGTGTTAGAGGTTGGTGTGGTCTGTGGGACCACTTCTGAATTCCCTAGCTGACATGTGGGAAAACTGTGGACTTTTTAGGGCACTCCCTGTGGCCCAGATGAAAAGAGGAAGAGAATGCAAACGAAGTATTCAGCATACCTGTGTCAGAGTGCGCTGATCCTTTGGGGACCTTGTGTAACTATTACTAGCCTATGATTAGAAGTTGTTTTCCTGTGATAACGGGCAGAAACGGAGCTGATTAGTGCACAGCTTGTAGATATCAGAAATGAAAATGTGTACAGGCAAGCACAGACCCTGGCACTAAATTGTTTTAAGTAGAGCTCAGCTTTGGCTGATAGCGACTGCTGCCAAACAATTTAGCTTTCTTTGTGCTTAGAGTAATGCTTCAACCTTGCTGGAGCACAGAGCAGTCCTTTTTGTAGTAGAGAAACAGCCTGACTACTGACTTGTGTTTCAGACCACAAAGGGTATTGGTTTAGTAACATTGAGAACATTGACACAAAGATACATAAGCTTACATGCAATCCGCTCTCACTGGAGAGAGTAGAGCTGAGTAACAGGTTTCATGGACACAGTTGAGGTTCCTTCAGACTTAGCCTTTACAGCTAATCCTGTTGCACACACTATAATTTAGCATCCTCCTTTCCAGGCGATCCTCAAAGAACCGGCGCAAGGCTGAACGCAAGAGATACAGCTTGAAGGAGGGGAGTCCTTTTGAAGATATGGCACTTCTGGAAGCCCTGGGAGAAACTGTTCGTGCTGTTGAGACTGTGAAGGGTAGGACACTTGATGATCTTAATCCACTCCACAGCTTGTGAGGACAGCTATGGCAGTGTGCCCCCTCTTGTTTCTAATGGATGTGCTGGGGAGAGAAGCTGCCTGGTCCATAAGGCCATCTGTGTTGGATGTTGATTTAGTTCATCTGCCTCTGTGCCTGGAAGAACGCGTAATAGTGTGAGCTCTCCACGTTTGAAGTTTGGGAGCAGAGGAGCCAGTGCCATGACAGATTTGTCTCACATTTGTACTCAGGCACGGTAGGGGCTGGGTAGGGACAGAACCAGTTCTGATTTGCTACTCCCCTTCCTGTGCCCTGATACAGCTGTTTATTTAGCATAGATGTGTTAATTGCTATTGCTTGTGCTTCTGTTCCGTCTTGCAGGAGACATACACATCCTTCTGAAGCAGCTTGTGCTGTTTGGTTATGATGAGCAAGCTGGGGCACTGCAGCAAGTCCTGGAAGAGGTTTTGCGGTTGATGGAGACCTCGATCCCAGAAATCTGGACTCCAGACCTGCAGCAGAATTCTGTCAACCCGGTCTGTGCTCATCCACAATACCCATCACACCTGGTATACAATACCAAGTACTTAGCAGTATTTTGCATTCTTCTGCAGAGAGTCCAGAATCTTTCCCTGGCTTTCCAGATCTGATTGGGGTTTTTTTTTCAGTAGAGGTAAAATAGATCATCTGTGCAGTACCTGCCAAGTCAGTACGCTCAAGATGGGTACAACAGGTATAGCCTGCGGTGTCCCTTGCACTGAATGCCATGTTGGACATTATGAGCCTCACAGGGCTTGTGTTACCTTGTCCTAGTGGTGACTTCTTTTCATAAGCTCTGTCTTAAGTAAATTGTAGAAGATAGGAACACTGTCTTCTTTTTCAGGTGTGATGGTTGAAGTGTTAGCATAGCTTTTATGTATGGAGTAGTGGTTGTCAGACGTGGTGGCATGAAGTGGAAAGCTACCAGACTGGTCAATTTAGTCTGAACTGGTGTATCATAAGCAGTGTATTGCAAAAAGAAGGGTTATGTCAGGCTTCTGAGCTTCAGCTTAATGCAGAATAAGAAAATAACGAGGACTGCACTTAGGTCCCTTCCAAAGTAAGTCTTTATTTCTAATAAGTAGTTTCTGAGCATTTATGGTGAACACGAGATATTCCCCAGTATCTTTTCCCTAACGACTGATTAGCAAGACTCTAAGGACAGATTGAAACTGTTCTGTGTGACAGGGAGCCGAGATGCTCAAATGAACGTTAAATATTGCTGGCACTATAATGAAAGTAGTCCTGCCAAGTCATGACTCAGTGCTGTGAAGAAGTAGGTGCTGGGATAAGGGTTCTGTGTCCTGAGAAGCTGTCTGAAAGCAATTCTCTCTTTCTGCCTCTCTGTTAACTTTTCTGAGACATTACTGGGCTTTGATTGCATGTCCCTGGTCACTTTGTACTCTGAGGTCTCCTGCAGGCAGCTGCTTCTGCTTTTGGAGACTAACAGCAGAGTTTACTTTGCAGGTATCCCTGCTCTTAGCCTTGCTTTGTACAGGTTGGAACATGGATATTGCCTCTTCGTACAGGTCCTGGGACCCAATTCAACTGCTAACAGCATTATGGCTGCCTATCAGCAGAAGAGGATGGTGACTCCTGTTGTACAAGGTTAGTTGTGGCTCTGAGTTAGGCATGGGTGTGAAATGTCAGTGAGGTCAGTGGGCTTTGAGGCTTTCCAGGCATTGCTGGCTGCCAACAGTTGCAGCATTTATTCAGTTGTAGTAGTTTCTTGCTTTTCTTTATGGTGTACCCTCCCACCTTTTGGCAAGTGAGTAGCCTTCTTAATAAGATTTTCTCTGAAGTCCTGTGCTAAAACTACTGGCTGAATTATGCTCCTGACTTCCTCTGTGTGTGTAGTGTCTGTCTGTTGCGAGGGCATTGGAAGTCTGGTATCTTAAGGAATGTGTGAGTATTGTTGTTTAACACCAGCCAGCAACTAAGCCCCACACAGCTGCTCGCTCGCTCCCCCTGGGTGGGATGGGGGAGAGGATCGGAAGGGTAAAAGTGAGAAAATTCATGGATTGAGATAAGAACAGTTTAATAATCGAAATAAAATAAAAATATTATAATAATAAAATTAATTAATTGTAATTAAAAGAAAAATAACAGAGAAAGAAACAAAACCTAAGCAAAGCAGGTGATGCAGATGAAAAACAATTGCGTACCACTCGCCAACCAATGCCCAGCCAGTCCCCAAGCAGTGACCGCCCCCTCACAGCCAACTTCCCCCAGCTTTATATACTGAGCATGACATCATATGGTGTGGAATACCTGTTTGGCCAGTTTGTGTCAGCTGTCTGCCTGTGTCCCCTCCAGCTTCTTGGGTGCCCCCCACCTTCTTGCTGGTGGGGCAGTGTGAGAAGCTGAAAAGTCCTTGGCTTGGTGTAAACATTGCCTAGCAACAACCAAAACATCTGTGTGTTACCAATGGATTGTTCTCATCCTAAATCCAAAACACAGAACTATACCTGCTGCTGGGAAGAAAATTAACTCTATCCCAGCCAAAACTAAGACAGTTAGATAATTCTGCTTGTAACTTACCCACTGATTTTTTCTGTCTGGCTTTGGCAGCCAGGCCAGGCTCTTGACCAGGCCATGCTACAGTCTGTCATGGTGCTTTACCATCCTGAAGTCCTTGCAGCTAATGCATACATGGGGCTGTGAGACCTAGCAAGGGCTGGTCCCATCTTCCCTCTTGTCTTCCCTCTTCCCCACTAGTCTTACAGTCTGTTTCCCTACTAGTCCCGGAATTGCCTGGAGAAATCCTCTAATGAACCTCTAGATGCAACCTGTCTATTGCCACTTGCCAGGGCTGGCTCCAGAGAAAACCTTGTGCCTCTTATTCACACCTAAGAGCCAGCTGGCTGTTGTGTATGATGTCCCAGTTATTGCTGAACGAACAAGAGTTCTGCTTTCTGACACTGACAGTCACCTCCTTGTTCTGAACGACAATATTTAATGGAGAGGGGACTTACTTTCCCCCAGAGATTTATTTCTGTAAGCAGTTCTGCTGGGTGATCAGTCACTAAAGGGAAATGTCATGTGTCAGAGACTTCTCAGTGTTCTTTGATGTAGAGGAAAATAAGTAGTTGACAGCTCCTGAGGAAACCATATTGCTGTTACCCTCTGTTCTGACACTTGTGCTGTTTGCCTTTCAGATCCAGAATTACTTATTCCACCAAAACTCAATAAAAATCTACAGTGGAAATTACATCTTCTCCAATAACTGAAAGCTAAGGAATCCCAGTGGACTCTGAGCTGTAACTTTTCATATAATTTAATTACATCTTTACAGAAAACATTGTTGTCCTGGTGTTTCTGATACACTGTTCTTAGGGCTGTGTAACTGAAGAGTGCCTACACCAGTGGAGGGTGTGACTGTATGACATCACACTAATGGGGGCAGCCACTCACATCCCGCTGCAGCGGTGGTTTGTCAGGTTGGGGAGTAACGGTGGCAGCTCCGAATGCTGCTGGTTGAATCCAACATCTCCCACCACTGTTCCCTCCCTTCTGGGATGTATCAACCCCACCGTGTTGGACAGGCTCTTTTCTCTGCCATCACTCTGTCCCCTGGATGGTACCTGCCATGATGACAGGTCACATTTTAAGCTGTTCAGCCTGGTTTAGAGATCTCACCAGTAAGTCTGTACCAGTAATGAATTGTTGTAGTTGCTAAACAAATGAGTTGTGTTTTCTCTGTGGAAGCTGGATGTTAGTAATGCCAGATTTTCATCAGAATCGTTTTGTTAGATCAGTGAAACCTGCAGTACCAACAGCCATTAAGTGTCCTGAAAGTATACCCATTTCCTCAGGTAGAGGAAAACCTGAATAAAAGCAGGGAGTGGGCTGGGGGGTGTCAGTGTCACACACTGCTGCATAATACTGCCCTAATTATCTCAGTTTTGAGATAGCTGATGCTGCTGTATGGCACTGACATCAGCAGCTGTACCCTGATTATGCTCTCTGCTATTGCAGAACAGTTCCAGCTGGAAACCGATCTAACTGCATACCCAAGAACTGGATTTTACCCCAGAATACTGCTATCTGACTTGAGAAGTAACAGCAGCAGTCCTGGGAGTAGAGGAGGGGGACAAGCTCTGCAGGGCAGGCTGGAAACCCTTTCAGTAGTCACAGCCCTCCCTCTCCCTCAGTTAATTTTGGCTTGGCAGCTGCTGTGTTCAGTGCAAGCCATAACGGTTAGGTGCTGTGGAAAAATGCCAGCACAAAGAAGGCACTTCCTGTCTGCTGGAGGTATCTGATGACACAGCAACGGGCTGTGTTCTTACTGCACAGCATTAGCATGTGTCTAGTGCTGCAGATCCTTGCTTTTGTGATGTGAGAACTCCATCATATTGGGATGGCCGCGTGGGCTTGTGCTGTATGTGCTGGGCTGGCTTGGGGTTGGAGTGATAAAACAATCCTTTGTCAGTGAAGGATTGGAGTGGCCTATTCTGGGTGGTGTGTGGATGGCTTATGCCTGTTGTCATGTGCTGGAAAGAAATTCTCCAAGAGTAAAGCCTTGAGATAGCAAAACACATGAAAGGCTGCACAGGGTAGGAGTGTTGTACTGGGTCTGGGTCTTCAAAATGGTAGCAGAACATAGTCCAAGATGAAATACAGAAGCCATCTTTCAGATCTAGGGAAAGGGGTGATGAGGGATTCTGTGGTCCTCCAGGGTATGGAGCACTCTTGGCCCTGCAACTGAAATACAATGCTGACATTGCTAATTCCTGGCATTCCTATATCTGATTCCAAGAAATGCTGAGGCCTTGCACAGCCTAATCTATTGTCTAGAAAGAGATCCCCTCTTTAAAGAACCCAAGAAAAGTAAAACTACTGCTGGCTTACTGAGGATTCATACTTGTGCCTAAACACAGCAGTTCCTTTAATGTATGTATATGAGTTCTGCTTTCCATCATGGTGATGGTAAAAGCTGAAGACCCTCTGGTCTTAGACATACTTTCCTGTACTCCCATCAAGGCAAAACCACTTTAAGCTTGCCATCCAGGTGGAAGACCAGTCTTCTAAATCATTCATGTGGTAATTCATCACTGAACTCCATTGTCTTCCCCTACCCCTCTCCCTCCTGAGTGAACTTTAACTAAGGAGCAGTAGAGCAGGAAGCAGCACCTACTGTCCTGGAACCTCCAGCGGGGATGTCCTGCCTCCTGCCACCTCCTCCTCCTTCCCCTCCTGCAGCTGCTGAACCTTAGCTGCTTTTCAGCAGCAGCCCCACATCTGCTTTCCTGTGATTTCTACTAGGATACTCTTTTGCTTTCCTAGTGACGCACGTCATCTCCAAATACATTCTGCCATGGCTGCTGTCTTCACAGACACATTGACTCTTCTGAGTCCTGTGAAGGCACTTACAAACAGGTGCAGTTACCAGGAGTTGAAGTAAGCTGTTAATGCAGAAATAGTGTGTTAGTTTAAGTGTGGTGGGTTGACCCTGGCTGGGGGCCAGGTGCCCACCAGAGCTGCTCTATCACTGCCCTCCTCAGCTGGGCAGGGGAGAAAAGGTGTAACGAAAAGCTTGTGGGTCGAGATAAGGGCAGGGAGAGATCACTCACTAATTATGATCACGAGCAAAACAGACTGAACTTAGAGAGGAAATTCTCTAATTTATTACCAAGCAAAACAGAGTAGAGGAATGAGAAATAAAATCAAATCTTGAAACACCTCCCCCCACCCCTCCCTGCTTCCCAGGCCCAACTTCACTCCCCATTTCTCTCCCTCCTCCCCCCCAGCAGCACAGGGGGACGGGGAATGGGGGTTACGGTCAGTTCATCACACGGTGTCTCTGCTTCTTCATCCTCAGGGGGGAGGACTCCTCTCATCGTTCCCCTGCTCCAGCGTGGGGTCCCTCTCATGGGACACAGTCCTTCACGACCTTCTCCAACGTGAGTCTCTCCCACGGGCTACGGTCCTTCACGAACTGCTCCAGCGTGGGTCCCTCCCACGGGGTGCAGACCTTCAGGAACAGACTGCTCCAGCGTGGGTCCCCCACGGGGTCACAAGTCCTGCCAGCAAACCTGCTCCGGTGTGGGCTCCTCTCTCCATGGGGCCACAGGTCCTGCCAGGAGCTTGCTCCAGTGTGGGCTTCCCACAGGTCACAGCCTCCTTCAGGTGCCTCCACCTGCTCTGGCGTGGGGTCCTCCACGGGCTGCAGGTGGAATCTCTACACCCCCTCATCCTTCCTCCATGGGCTGCAGGGGGACAGCCTGCCTCACCATGGTCTTCTCCAGGGGCTGCAGGGGAATCTCTGCTCCAGTGCCTGGAGCACCTCCTGCCCCTCCTTCTGCACTGACCTTGGTGTCTGCAGATGTTCTTACATCTTCTCACTCCTCTCTCTGGCTGCAAAAGCTCTCTCTAGCTTCTTTTTTCCCTTCTTAAATACATTATCACAGAGGCGCTGATGGGCTCAGCCTTGGCCAGCGGTGGGTCCGTCTTGTAGCCGGCTGGCATTGGCTCTGTCAGACACAGGGGAAGCTTCTAGCAGCTTCTCCCAGAAGCCACCCCTGTAGACACACACACACACACTCCACACCCCACCCACCCACCCCGCTACCAAAACCTTGCCATGCAAACCCAACACATTAAGAAACGTCCCAATTCTGAGCATAGGTGGCTATATTGTTCTCTGGGTACCCAGCCCCCTGAGCTGGAAGACAGGGACGGGCAGCAGAATGAAACCCCCATAATCCAAGGGGAAATGGTTAGTAACCTGCTACTCCACTCAGACACACCCAAGTCTATGGGGCCGGATGGGATCCACCCAAGGGTTCTGAGGGAGCTGGCACACCACTTTCCATCATGTATCAGCAGTCTTGGCTAACTGGGGAGGTCCCAGTTGACTGGAGGTTAGCCAATGTGATGCCCTACAGGCCTGTCAGTCTGACCTTGGTGCCGGGGAAGGTTATGGAGCAGATCATCTCGAGTGCCATCGCGTGGCACAGACAGGACAACCAGTGTGGCCCAGTCAGCATGGGTTCATGAAAGGCAGGTCCTGCCTGAGTAACCTGATCTCGTTCTATGACAAGGTGACCCACTCATTGGATGAGGGAACGGCTGTGGATGTTGTCTACCAGGACTTTAGTAAAGCCTTTGACACCATTTCCCGCAGCACTCCCCTGAAGAAACTGGCTGATCACGGCTTGGATGGCTGTACTCTTTGCTAAGTAAGTAAAAAAACTGGCTGGATGGATTCCGAGTTGTGGTGCATGGAGTTAAATCCGGTTGGTGGCCAGTCACAAGTGGTGTTGACCAGGGCCTCAGTGCTGGGGCCAGTTCTCTTTAATATCTTTATCAATGATCTGGATGAGGGGATCAAGTGCACACTCAGTTAGTTTGCAGATGACCTCAAGGTGGGTGGGAGTGTTGATCTGCTCGAGGGCAGGAAGGCACTGCAGAGGGATCTGGACAGACTGGATCGATGGGCCAAGGCCAACTCTATGAGGTTCAACAAGGCCAAGTGCCAGGTCACACACTTGGGTCACAACAACCTCATGCAACACTACAGGCTTGGGGAAGAGTGGCTGGGAAGCTGCCTGGTGGAAAAGGACCTGGGGGTGCTGGTTGACAGCCAGCTGAACATGAGCCAGCAGTGTGCCCAGGTGGCCAAGAAGGCCAACAGCATCCTGGCTTGTATCAGAAATAGTGTGGCCAGCAGGAGTAGGGAAATGATTGTGCCCCTGTACTCGGCACTGGTGAGACCGCACCTCGAGTACTGTGTTCAGTTTTGGACCCCTCACTACAAGAAGGACATTGAGGCGCTGGGGCGTGTCCAGAGAAGGGCAACGAAGCTGGTGAAGGGTCTGGAGAACAAGTCTGATGAGGAGTGGCTGAGGGAACTGGGGTTCTTTTAGTTTTGAGAAAAGGAGACTGAGGGGAGACCTTATCGCTCTCTACAAGTACCTGAAAGGAGGCTGTAGCCAGGTGGGTGTCAGTCTCCTCTCCCAAATAACAAGTGACAGGACAAGAGGCAATGGCCTCAAGTTGCCTCAGGAGAGGTCTAGAATGGATATTAGGAAAAAAAATCTCTTCACCAAAACGGTTGTCAAGCATTGGAACAGGCTGCCCCGGGGAAGTGGTGGAGTCACCATCCCCAGAGGTATTTAAAAGACGCGTAAATGTGGCACTTAGGGACATGGTTTAGTGGTGGACTTGGCAGTGCAAGGTTAACAGTTGGACTCCATGATCTTACAGGTCTTTTCCAACCTGAATTATTCTATGATTCTATGGTTCTATATGGAAGCCCAATTCTCTTGTCAGAAGTTTGTCACCTCTCTGCTGTCTAGCTTCATTAAATACAAAAGAAACTATTTCAGGCGCACAGTATCACAAAAAGTGCAACTCCAGCAGCAATCTCTTACTTACAGCAAGGAGTGGAAGGGAGATGCTCTTTAATTTATTCAGGTACCTCTGTCAATGATCCTTCTAAAGCACCCAGTGTCTTCCTCAGAAGCACTTCTTAAAAATGCAGGAAGAACCACATTCTTCATATTCACTCCTGTAAACCCAGAGCTCCTGGAAAGAGCGGAGTGAGGCCAGAACAGACCCACCAACCCAAACAGAAGACTTTCTTTGAGGGGATGCAGCTGTGATGAGGTTATCACTGGGGCACAGCCTGGCCAGTTCCATCTGGAAGCGGTCGACAAAGCCCTCCATCATAGTGCTGCCCCCACACAGCAGGATGTTCCCCACCATTTTTTTGTTGACGTCAGCATCACACTTCTTGAGACAGGCAAGCGTCAGCTGCAAGAGCCCTGGCTGCTGTAAGCCAAGTAAGGCTGGTTTGAAGAGCGCTTCAGCACAAAGGAATCTCTCCTTGCCGACAGTGACAAGGTGTCCATCTGGCAGCTCATAATTCATTTGTTCTTTCTGAATAGGCAAACTCAAGTCCTGTGTAAGGTCCAGAGAAGTGTAACAACACTTCTCTTTGAGATCTTGTACGATGTCTAGCTGCTGTTCTGTGAACACGTGTCCAGAGTCATTTAGTAACTTCATGAGATAACATGTGACGTCCAAGCCAGCATAATCTACTCTCCCAGTGATGCTACGTATCACATAACCTTCATAGACGGGAACCACGTGCGAAGCACCATGGCCACTTTCCACCACAAGAGCTGAGGTTTTTCCGTAAGAGTACATGGATAAACGGGACTGGTAGGCAAAGTGGACGGCAGGTATGTGAAATCCTTCAAACATCATCTCGGCATATCTCTCCTTGTCAGTGATGGAACACAGGGGAGGCACTGACACTAGAACAGCATTGTCCTCTGGCTGAATCTTCATCTCAGTCTGGAAAATACACTTCAAAGTATCTTGGACACAGTTCCAGTCCACCACTATGCCACGTCTTATTGGGTTGATGAGTGTTAAGGGTACGCTGCTATTCTGAAGCTGTCTTCCAACAAAGGTTTCTTTCTGATTGCTCCCAGTCTCCCGTATAGGCTTACCAACTGTAGATGAAAAAATGCAGGAAGGCCATGCATCCCCTGCAAAGCCACACTTGAAGGAACTCGTGCCAATGTCTATGACTACTGCTTTAGTTTCCTGCATGGCCTTGAGGCTACCCTGAGTCACAGATACGTGGCTGTCCCTTACAGGCTCAAACAGCCTGGATATGCTGCTGCCGTTCTTGCAGACCGTTCCAGTACAGCTGCAGTGACTTCACGTGTTGGACACGCATCTCAGTAGGATTGCCCTGCCACCACTCTACCTGGGGTCAAACACATGCCTGGAGCCCTGGTGGCACTGGTTCTACTGATGCCACTGACTTATGACATCATACATAGGCTTGCCCCTCAGAAACCAGTGCTCTGTGTACAAGTACCATGACTCAGACAGCTGCGCACCATTTCTACATAGATGGAGTGCAGGTGTTTGTGCTTCACATTGACCTGCTCCAAGAGCCCCTAAAAATCATGACACCCACCCCCATGTTACAGGCGTGGGGCATAAACAGTGCGCTTAACTGTGAGGCAGCGTGGCTTTCATTTCTGGCCTGCGTCTGCCACATGAGGAAGACCACCGTTCTCAAGTGTTTACAACTGCTCTTGGTTCAAAACAGTCCCCATTGCTAAGCACTGGCATTACTTCACCTCTGGGGCCAGAGCGTCAAGACTGAATCTCCAGACTGGCTGTGCTTTTGTCATTGTTTCTTTTTTTTAATAAGTTTTGCTTTCTAAATTAAGGCATAATATTACTAATGTGAGCAAAAACTAAAGTGTGACTGGTGTTTGAAATTACGTCTCAGCCAACCCCTCATCCCTACTGTCCCCCGTTCCACTACAGGAACATCTCCTCTTTTCCAGCAGCAACAGGTCACTCTGCACCAGCAGTAACACGCTGCTGCACAGGGTCATGAAGAAGAGGCACCCTCTCCCCACAGAATACATTACCAAGAATTGGGAACCGCACTTTCCTTGTCTAACAAAAGCTCTGTGTACTCTTACTGAAAGCCATTTCACTCAGAGGGCATCCTACTTAACAAGTCAAAGCTGGGCTTAGAATGAAATTAAACGCTACAAACCAGTTCTAGACCCAGAAAAAGATTTCTATTCTACTGCTCTGCTGTCTATCTGGGAGTCCACATCTTGACAACAATCAAATGACAGAGGCTCACCAAAACTAAATGAAACCACATGATTTCTGTGCCAACCTCAATACATGCAGCCAAGCAACTGCAAACCTCAGTAGTTTATTACTCTGGGGAGCAATAAAGCCGGTTATTGTGTATTATGCATGTATTTTTATATATTAACAATTAAATACATCCTTGTACATGAAAGGGATAGGCTGCCCCTCCTAGAGTCTGAGCAGTGACTAGCCTGGTGATGGGTGATGCCTTCTCCACAGCCAAGGGAAGCTCCACAGCACTGAAATCTTCAAGCCATGCTGTTGACAGTGAGGTGGGGATGCCATTGCTGATGGTCTGTCCATACACTCTGGGTACACTCCTCTGACAGTTTTGCTGTCAGCCACACCAGCCTCTGCAACACTATCACTTTGGAGAAACTTCAGCGATAGGCAGAAGACATCAACAAAAAGACCTCTAAAATCATTGTTTGTTTCTTTCCTTTCTCAGTAGAAACCTAGATCTGGGCTCAACACCTCAGCTTCTCAATTAAAATAAATCCTTTCATCCAAACAAAACAACTCTTCCAGATTTGGTTCACATACAGATCAGAGTGGCAGTACCACAACAAAGCTGCAAACACACCTTCAATTTCAGTAGTCACTTTATTTTTTTTTTTAATTTTTTTTTGGTGTGTCTAAGCTATTACAAATTTAGTATGCTGCTGTTTCCAGGCTACTTTTTCCCCACATACTTTTGTCATTCCAGTTAACAAAAAACCATACATGTCCACTAACATTGCAAGGTCTCTGTTTTAGCCTGAAATCCAAAGACAGGTTGTAAGAGGATTTTTCGCACAGTCATTTTGGCCAATGTTTCCTGAGATGTTCCTTTAACTGTGGGATAGTGGACAGCTGTTGTTTGCAATGATGGCATCTGAGGGGCAATTTGAGAAGTTCAGAGACATGATCTTTCACCATCACTTTTCCCTTGCTTCTTACCATCTCTATCACATCTGAAAAAAGAGACCAGACATACTGGGGCCATGTGGCATCATGAAACACATGACACTGCAGAATCTGCACACTGCTTCGCATGCACAGCATGTCATTACTGCATTCTAATTTAAACCAGTCACAAAATGCAGTTGACTTTTACTTAGTGCTATTCCCCATATCTGAAAGTACATTAAACTTTTCACTTGTTACAATAGAATTTATGGCTTACGCATTTGTTTGGGAAAAAAGCCCAAAGCCAGAACCCACAAGCGGGATTACACGTTACAAAATACCTTTTATAATCATTACCTTGAGAGTTTAAGAAGTAGTCTGTAGTAAAAGAGTTCCAGTGCTTTTTGGTTTTCAGGGCCGGAGAATCAAAATCCTGGCTGATGACATGCAAATGTAGCTGACTGAAACAAGTATTATGTAGATAAGAGAAGAATAACGTCAATGCTCAAAGTTCTTTTGCAGTAGTATTAGTTGCAAACATGATTCAGCAGAGTCAGACTGCCAGCCTTATGGGTCAGTCTCACCATGTTTGACCCACAGTGCTGTGACAGAAGAAACACAGTCTGTTCTGGAAGCGCTCTCTCATGCCAAATGTTTCACTTAAACAGTCAAGGTTGTTAGTCTGCCTATTCTATTGGCCCCAAACTACAATCTACATTCCTGATAACTTCCAAAAAGGCAGAGATAGTAGTTTTAATAAACCAAAGGTTTAAACTTTGTAGAGTACCTGAATGGGATTTATCAGTGACTCAAAGCTTCAACCAAGAACTGGAGAACAACCTAGGAACACTGACTGCACTGGACACAGGCACTGGATGCAGTAACATCTGGAATTACTTATACACAAGACTCAAATCCTTGCTCTGTATGAGGCAGGACTTGAGTCACTCTCTGATCCCAGATTGGTGCCCTGGGAGGGGGGGATGCCCTAGCACTTGGGCAGTGGCAGTACCACCTCTTTCATTGGGACAGGACGACAGGCATACCACCGCCCCAGCTACAGACCTCTGCTAGGGGAACCTATTTCCCACTGGACCCGCGACACCTGTGTAGCCCATCAGCATGTATGCAGCAGTGTGCGCACAGCTGCACCAAAAGGACTTGGACACCAAACTGTAGTGTTTAGGAGGATTAGTTGTTCTTTAGCAATGCCAGATCACATTACAGATTGATCCCCAAATCTGTGTAACTGGAAGAACAGGGTCTCCACCTGATGACCCATCTAGGTCTTACCTCATGCTGGGGATAGCATGGTAACCCAGTCTGAACTCCAGGCTCTCTCTGGCAGGGCACTGGTCAATCATTTTTTGCCCAACTGCATGCATATGTTCCAGGAGTTCAAGATTGTCCCTGGTGACTGACTTCAGGCTTGAAATGGGGTCCCATGGTAAGATGAGCCAGTGGTAACGTGCTTTGGGATATTTGTCCTTGATGACTACAGTCTTTTCATCTTTATAAACCTTGCAAAACAAATAATTAGATTATTTACTGATTGAAAGACTGTTATTCCTATAAGCACTATATTTAGTGGATTTTGAGATGTTATCCATCTGCACATCCCACTGCGGTTGCAGAAGTCCCCAAGCACACGTATGCATGCCTGTAACTGGGACTGCCAGGAAAAAGCCAGGAAAGATTACTGGATGGGGAGAAATATCAAGCAGCAGAGCATTCCACTTCAAGGCGGCCTTTTGCTGGAACAAAATTGGTCCAGGATACCTGCTGGTCTAAGATACCCTCTTCCATACCATGCACCAGGCAGCTATGGAGAGATGTTCCAGTATCCCTCTTTATATACTTGAAGGAAAAAAATCTTTCTATTCTTACATAGCAATAAGTTAACCATTGCTACAGGTGGATATGAACTCCCTTGAAAATCACCTGGACTCAGATACCAGTGAGGTCTAGGAAAAACTACGTCCATCAGGCTACATTCAAGCTTTGCAGTCACTGAAATTATCATCACAGCACTGTGCTCAATACAGAGCACACAGGAATGCACCTGACGGCGTCATCCTTCACAGATTTCTGGAGTGAAACACAAGTCTCAGAGGTGCTACAAATAGCATGCTCAGCGCTACAGACCTCCACTGGCATTACAAAGGGTCTGAGCTATTTCAATTCATGCTACCCAATGTCCTACTTTGTAAGATCACTCACAAAAAGGAGAACAGATTCCTGTCTATCATGCCCTTCTCCCCGTTTTCTTTTTTTTTTTTTTTTGCCTTCTGCAGCAATTTGATGCAGGTGATGAAGAGAAACAGTAGCAAAGCATGTGGAGGAACAGGGGGACAAGCTGCACCGGCAATAAAAATCTCTCAGGTTCTGAAGCAGAAACTGTGTGCTGTGTGATCTCTTAGCAGCGATTCTATTGGTGAGAGATGGATGATGTCTTTGCCATCTTTACTCATTATTGTCATATGTTTATATACAGAGCTGATCAGTCTTGCTCTACAGGAAGATAATTTTATCAGCACACAAATCATATGACTGTTTTTTTTCAGCAACAAGACTGGTTGGTGCTGTCATTTTTATATACACACATTAGTGTCTGCATATGCAGCCAGTGGGAATGGGATCATGATTAAGTGTTTTCAGAAGATATATTGGTTTTTCATCAAATATTAAATAAATGGCAAAGATAGGAGTTCTATTATTTGTGAATTTAGTTCAGAACCACAACTAATAAAGCTAACACTAAGTCACAAACAGTTACTTGTGTTCTAACATTCAAAGAACAGTTTTAAAACCAGCTTATCTTGCGGGTCAAGAAAGCACTGTCTTGGTAAGTGCTATATGAAATTCCACCTAAGGGATGAAGATTAAACTTCATGTTTGAAAAGTAAGCAAGTATTTCAATGGCTTTATCATTCCCCACAGAAAGTAATTTGAAACTGCTGGCATTTCCAGGAGAATGGGCATCCAGTTCTCTTACAACTCTACACAGTTCAACACTTTAGACTTGAATTTAACAAAAAAAAAAATATCAAAGATTAAAAAAAATCAAAATATAGGGCCCCTCTAATTAGTTATCAAGGAAATTATCTTCAGTTTGAGGGTGACCATCACCTGAAAGGGCCCAGTGAGACTGTGAGATCTTCACTCTTGGAGATCATCTCAACTCAAACAAAAGCCGGGGCAACCACACTGAGTGCAAGTGGTCAGACTGGGTGACCTCCACAGGTTTTCCAACTAAAATTCTTCAGTAATTTCAAGACCCAAGTATCACAGGTGTCTGTGATATCCATCCTCCTGAACACATACTCTTGCTGAGAAGTACAAAGGGAAAAACAGATCTTTAACATTAAGATGGCCATGCAGCAGTCAGCCAGCCCAAACCGAGAGTAAGCTTCAGACCTTATCCTGCCAGACTGTGGAATATTGATGGAAAGCATTCTCCCTATTTTGGAGTTAAGCTAAACAGCTTGGTTTTTAGGAGTTGTCTACATATTTGCCATAACTTAAAAATAAAATTAAAGTAGGTTCTATACATGGATAGGGACGATTCTCTCAGTGCTCTCTCAGAATACAGTAACAAGAAAGTGTGTATACACTGCAGCCACAAAAAACATTTGTCAAATTTTTGCGTCTTGAGTCTGACCTCCTGGTTTGGGTTTGCATGGCAAGGTTTTGGTAGCGGGGGGGAGCTACAGGTGTGGCTTCTGTGAGAAGCTGCTAGAAGCTTCCCCTGTGTCTGACAGAGCCAATGCCAGCCGGCTACAAGACAGACCCACTGCTGGCCAAGGCTGAGCCCATCAGCGAGTGACAATGCCTCTGGGATAACGTATTTAAGAAAAAAACAAAGGAAAATAAAAACCATCCAAAAAAAATAGGAGCATTTGCAGACAGAGGAGTGAGAAGATGTGAGAGAAACAACTTTGCAGACACCAAGGTCAGTGCAGAAGGAGGGGCAGGAGGTGCTCCAGGCATCAGAGCAGAGATTCCCCTGCAGCCCCTGGAGAAGACCATGGTGAGGCAGGCTGTCCCCCTGCAGCCCATGAAGGTCCATGGTGGAGCAGATATCCACCTGCAGCCTGTGGAGGACCCCACACTGGAACAGGTGGATGCCCAAAGGAGGCTGTGACCCCCTGGGAAGCCTGCACTGGAGCAGGCTCCTGACAGGGCCTGTGGCCCCATGGAGAGAGGAGCCCACACCGGAGCAGGTTTGCTGGCAGGACTTGTGACCCCATGGGGGACCCACGCTGGAGCAGTTTGCTCCTGAAGGTCTGCACCCCGTGGGAGGGACCCACGCTGGAGCAGTCTGTTCCTGAAGGTCTGCACCCTGTGGGAGGGACCCACGCTGGAGCAGTTGGTGAAGAACGACACCCCAGAACTACAGTTGGTGGAGGACTGTCTCCCGTGGGAGGGCCCCCAGGCTGGAGCAGGGGCAGAGTGTGAGGAGTCCTCCCCCTGAGGAGGAAGGAGCAGCAGAAACAATGTGTGATGAACTGACCGCAACCCCATTTCCCTGTGCTGCTCCCCTGTCCAGCTGAGGAGGGGGAGTGATAGAGCAGCTGTGGTGGGCATCGGGTCTCCAGCCAGGGTCAACCCTCTACACCTCCCTAAAAGCAGGCAGCAGACAACAAAAAATGAGCTCAAGGCAAACCATTATGCAACCAGAGAGAAGCAGAGTGAGGGAGATCCATGTGGAGCATCCACAGAAGGTTAAAAGAAATCACCCAGGAAATTCCTGTGGGCACAAAGAAACTGGGTGGAGGAGGAGCCAGGGGTTACATCCTCACAGCTGGCACAGACGTGTTGCAGTAAAGAGTGCTGGAAAACAGGAAACTGCCCCATGTTGGAAACAAGGCGGTGCTGACTGCTGGAAAATAGGAATCTCCGTTACTTGCTCAGCTTCACGCCACATCTCCATTTTAGTTGGTTTCCCTGAGGAAACAAAGAACAGCACTGCTTGCCTGCTCTCCCAGCAACCTTTTTGAAATCCGTTGGCCAAATCTGACCGTATAGAGAGCTCAAAGATAATTAAGATAATGAAATGCTGCAAAATCAGTACAGTAGAGACTCCCAAATTAATGCTACTACAGAGAGATGCAAGTACAATTCAGCCCTTAAGCAGTATTCCACTGGTTAATCAAATCATTAAAGTAAACTGCAGAAGGAAGAAAGAAAGTTCATTTAACTTTGTTAGACAGGAACTACTGTAAAATACAAAGCGTACAGCTCACCTGCATTTTTGGGTCTTGCATGGAGCTCTTTAGACCCTGACTCCAGTGTCCTAAATGTTCCTAAAGCACAGAAGGAAAAAAATAAGATAATTAAGAATCCAATTATATGTTTTAAAGCATTCCGTTAAGTGCTTTCATTAGTATACAACAGTGAAATAACAGGTGAATGACAGCTGAATTATTTCCTTTCTATAAATGCCAACACACCTGCTCCAACTGCTCTCACAAAGCTACTTTTGAGAGCTTTTAACAAGATACTGTTAAGATTCAAAGTTAAGTCTTTCAAACGTTGGAAATTTAACAACAAGGAGCTCTAGATCTGTTTGAATTTAATTGGCACACATGTTATGGCACAGTCCTTGATTACTATTTACGACAGATTACTAAAAGACCCTCTGCTTCATGGATCACAAGGGCTAAAGGAAGTACAAGGATCTCCATTAATTGTCCTATCACATGCTGCTCTGCATAGAACAAAGAAGTGGTTGCAGTGTGTGGCCCTAGTCTTAGATGTATTTATTTTTTTATATTGTGCAAGGCAAGGAGTAGCTTGTACAGAAAAGAAAGGCACAGGAAGATCAAGCCAAAACTAGCAGACATCTCTTAACTTGGTTACTGAATGCCTAGTAGAAGGTGCCTCGAGTGCACTGTTTTTCAAAACAGATAATGTTTTGTCTGTTCAGATTACTTTACAGGCATTATCAATGATGATCTTCATCAGATTCTTCTAGAGGAAGATGTTCAAACATTATTATAGTGCTGACAGAGAAACAGTGTGAATTGTCTTGTCTCCCTGGCTCATATGACCAGAAATCTGGTCCTAATTTAACTCGCCTGCGTTCGCAAATGAAATAAGTGGTCAACTCATCACAACCTGGGACTGAAATTTTGTACTGAGGCGTTTCACTTCTGTCCCTTCTCCTCCAGCAACTGCACTGTTATAGTTCCAGATGCACAAAACAGTCTTTTATTTTGTCCATCTCAGCAGGGCTAAAAACTCCCTTTCAAAACATTTTGGCAGGTAACATTCACTAATGTAAACACAGTTCTATCATAAGGAATGACCAAAGCAGGAGGGGAAAAAAGGCCATTAAAAATTAAAAGAGTGACAAGTTGTTCCATTCTCTGTGTGTAAGCTTTTAGACAACCACTGCTCTATTTGTAACACCACAGACTTCATCTCAAGGTCCAGCACAGTATCCTTGTGTGTGACTCCAGCTACACTGAGCTCACGTGGACTGTCCAAGCAGACACTGCAGCAGGAACCAGAGATTAATCCTCATTCACTACAAGGAAGCCCCTTCACACAAACCCACTCCCCAGCTCAGGTTAGAACGGGTCCCAGGTAACTTTCTCAGGACCTGGGTGATATCAGGAGCAAAGTCTTTGCCTGGGCGCATGTCAGCTCGCATACTCTGAATACTCTGAGGATCTGTGTTCACCTGAGACGCTTCCCCATCAGTAGTACCCACAAAAGTAAAAGATCAGAGCCCCAGTGGAGGAGACAACTGCAGCAGAGTCAGCACAAATACTAATACCAATACACTTGCCTTTTTGCTCGAAGTTCCTTCATGAGGAGATACACCAGTATTGCTTAGCTTGGAATTTGCAGAACTGCCTTGTGTATCCACCATCTCCATCTTCATTGTTTTTCTGGGCATAAGCTCTACATCATCATTCTCAGAGGAGACCTCACGTGGCATCTTGTTGGTTTGTATTTTCTTTTCTGCTTCTGTAACAGTTTTCCCTGACTCTTCAGCAAATTGCACCGTGTAGGGGTAAAGTTTGTTCACGATATGCAGAACTTGGCCTGGCTTCATTTTCACCTCTTCATCCTTGCCAATATTCACGAGATCAACACTAGTTGGGTTGACTCCTATCTGTGGTAGGGAGAAAAAGGGCGGGGGGCAGGGGGGAAGCAAATTATATTTAACTGGAATCGCCAACTACCACTCTGTTGTCCTGGAATATCGCTATCCTGGAAAGCAAATGTGGTTTGTATTCACTGCACCCCCTCCCCACGCTGACCCACTCTACAGGATCAAGGAGGTCCAGCGCTGGAGACATCTCTCTACAGCCCAGTCTTGCAATCACAGCTGTCCACACACAACCCTCAGGGGCATGGCATCACAGGCACCCCACAGTTCTGTAGCAGCTGGCTACAGAGTTACAGCAAGACCTATGCCGCACTTTCTCAAAAAAATTAACAACCTGTTAAACAACTGTTAAAATAATAACAGCCTTAGTAACAATGATTTCTGAAGAGTAACAGTAGTTTTAACAAATTATTCCAGACCACAGATACCCAGAAAGTTTCCTGTTTTCAAATTATTTTACTTTCTCTTTCTTCTCCTTTTTACTACATTTTGTTTTCTGTTTCTACCAAATGCTGTCCTATCAACACATCTGCCTTCAAATACACAAGCAAGACTCTTCTGGCTCATTTCAAGAGAGAAGGGAGTTCAGGCTCACAACCACTGGCTCACCAAGCACAGCCCACTGCTAACACTTACAACACACTCCCTCCTGCATGGGGGGGGGGATCAGGAAAAAAGTCTCTCTGAGCCCCCAGAAGTGTCCACTACAAATGGATCAGCTCCTTGCTGCTGTTCTTTTTTTCTTTCCCAAGCTGAATGTGATAACCATTCTCCTGCCCACAGAAGACTGTTCAAACACAGTGACAACATTTGCCTTTTCCTCCAAGAGAGGCTAAACCTCTCTGTCCACCTTAGCTTGTGCAAAGTATATACCAGCTTACCTGGATTTTAAAGCTTTTATTTTCATTTTGCATCTTACACTTTCACAAAACCAACTCTGTTATTTAGTCTGTTCCAGCAGAAAATTAGGACAGCAAGGTCAACGTTTTACCTGCCTCTCTCATTGCATCAGTTTACAGCTCTATGCAACTCTAAAATAACTTTCCCCTCAAAATAGTGTTTTAAAGACTGAGAGGTTGCTTGAAGTTTAGCTGATAATCGAAAAGTAATACATTTTCCTCTGTCTCAGGCCTAACTGCTAACACAAAGTGGTGTGGGCAACCTACAGTGACTGCTTGATAGACGGATTTTGCCTGATCATGAGGGTGACCCTAGGGAAATTAGGAGTCTTCGACTTTAGCAAAATGCTTTTGGTTAATGTTTATGCATGAAAAAAGCTTTAGGAAACCAATTCTTCCCTATGACTGATAAAATCTGTCACAGAACGTTTCTTTAGCTTTGTCACTGCGATACCTGCCTGCTTCACAAGATGGTACTGTGCCTCTCATCACTTGGTATTCACTCCACTAAAGCACCCACCTGATTCCAGCCAGAATCTCTTCAGAATACAATTCTGCAGTTTCACTCAAGTCAAGTACATTTCACACGCCCTGAACCAATACGTCACCAAACAGCTGGTAACTGTAACCCTGCACCACACAAAGCACCTGGGAAGCAACTCTAGAGCAGGCAGCGAAAACATGCTACTACCCACTGCCAGAAAGTATTCCCAGCCCTGAGATTCCAGTAGCATGGTATTCACATTGTGGCTAAGGCTGACCTCTATGATAAACTCTCTGAGAGATCTTTGCCAGATTCACCAGATACAGGCTGGGTCTCAGTGCTTACCGAGCTCTGCAGATGTTTTGACAAAAGACGCTACTCCTCCGTAGGCAGAACATGTTGATGTGTTATCCACACATGCTGAGGCTGCAGGCACACATACATGCCCCAGCACCTGAAGCCAGAGAACTTTCCCTTCACGTTACCTCAGGGATACTGGTGCTTCTAAGTATGACAGAGTAGGCCTACATCCATCCAGTTAGTAACATGAGAACGCCTTCAGTGCTGTCTCACATCCCATCCCTTCCCAGAGGTGACCACACCTTTGGTTCTATCAGCCATCAAAACAAAAAAACGTTCCACAACTGCCCAGTCCCATTAACACAAGAACCAATTTGACCTTAAAAGAAGGGTTGCCTCAGCTTTAGAAGATTAAGGCTCAGGAGGCAGATCAGCAAGTTTAGGGGAAGAACTCCAAAATCTCTCAAATGTAGTGCCTGGAAGAACAGGTTGAGGATTCACAGCAGCATTCCCTGATGCTGCAAGTCTGGCTGTCTGACACCGAAGCATATCTGGAAGGAATAGTGCAGTCTTTCAATTGAGGTACACACACACACACACAAAAGAAAAATAGATCCCTTCCAAGGACCACTCGCTGTGCTCTCCTCGGTCACAAAACAGCTTCAGGCCCTTCAGACCCAGTGCTCAGAATCATCATTTGCAGCATTTGTGGAGTTTAAGTACAACCACCGTCCCAGTATCAGAAATATTGTATATCCATTTAAAAACATACCTGCTTAACTGTGACATACCCCTTGTTACAGTCTGCTTTTAACTGAACTGGAAAGAAAGAACAAAGTGTCACAAAACATTGCAAATAAAAAAGCCAGAACTCTGTTGAACCACCGTTGCAGAAAACACTCCTGTATTTCAAGGAAAGAGAGAAGCTGATCTCTGTGAATGTACGCAAAGATACTTCTGCCTCATCCTCTGTTTCCAGGACCACAGGTAAAACAGAACCAACCCATAAACAGAGTCACCCCCAAGTATTTCACATCATCGATCAGCAAAATTACTTCAGAATAAAGGTGAAATCTGTGCAAGTCTCCTACACATTCTTACTATTCTCACCAGCCCTCCATGATAACAAGGCACAGAGCAGGACTGTGTCCAGAGGGAATAAAGATAAGGCAGGGAAGATGTGGAGTATTTTATAGATCAGATATTTTTATATGTTCTCTCAGCGCATCTATAAAATAACAACAGTTATACTAAAAATCAGTTGGTGGAAGACTAGGGAGATGAAGTGCCACTCACAAAGCAAGAATGCAAGCAGTGGAACATGACTGTGGGCCTGGGCACTCATGTTACAATTCAATGCCTTAGTTTACAAAGGTGAACTTCTGTTATAAGGTGTCTCCTCTGATTTTTTAGGACCCAGAGATCTCCATAAGTGCTTATAAAAAAAGCTTGATGACTTCAAGAATCAGGCAACACAATGGACCATGCGGAGAAAGGAGACCAGAAGCCTGTGACTGCAGCAGCAAGCCTAAGGAACATCAGATTTCAAGGAAAAACTGTGATTTCCCATTTAGACCCTGCTCAAAGCAGGATTACAAATGTGGCCAAAACATTGGTCCATTAGCTTCACTGTAATTTAGCCAACCAGAATTATGTTTACTGATGAACATGAGTGCTGTACTCATGTCTCACACTCTTCACAAGTTTGGTAGCTGCTGCACGTAGAAAGCAGGACTTGAGCTAAACCTTACCTTGCTGCCTTGAACACTTCTTATCCGTTATCCCAGTCTCTGGGCCACGCCCAATTACCACTGCTTCCAAGTGGGGCAGTTTCATTCGCTGACTGCATTTCTCCTTCCCCACAAGCCAACAGACACGCATCACTGTGCTATAGAGCAAAACAAACTGTATGTTACTAAAACACAGCTTCCCAATGGGTCATCTCCCTGTGGAAGGGGGTCCAGGAATCCTACTGCCAGCCCATTCACTAGCTGAGTCACTGCTGCTAACTGGCTTCATGTTTCTGAAATTCAAGGCAAAGCACAGCATTAACACTAGCATAATCTAAGAGCAAGCTGCTGTTCAAAGGGCAATCCTATTTTTCTTCCTTCTACATCACCATACATTCTCACACCCGCAGATCATATATAGGAAATCAATCAGATCAACAGTTTCATCTGACAGAAAAGCCTATCCCCCAAAAAAAGTGATTTGTTTCTGACTGAATCAGAGTTGATCTGAGAGATTAACTTACCCACGAAAACAAAGAAAGCAGAAGACAGGAGGACAAGAGAGGGGGACAGCTTCATTTAGCAACAGTCTGCAGATGGACCATGCTACAGAATTGGACCTTCAAGTTTACACAAATTTGACCCTGGACAGCAAAGATCCCGCACCCTCCCCCCTGCCTGGTGCTAAGCACTTCTCCTGACTCTGTGGTAAGCTTATCCCGGTGGAAAGCAATCCTCCGTCCCCACTGCAACACCAGCACTGTCACACACTGAGAAACGTGCCAAGTGCGGCTAGGCCCACCCAGCTGCACCTCCCCGTTGGCCTGCTGGTCAGGACGGGCCCACTCCACCGCTCGCTACAGACCCCACCTCAGGGTGCCGCCTTTACCCTCAATGCCCCACCACCCGGGCGGGGGACCGGCACACGGCAACAACCACCAGCACCACACAATCGATGCAGAGGGGAGGGAGCTCCCGCGGATGGGAGGAGCATCCCAGCTCCGCCGACCCCCAGCCCCCCCCCCCCCCCCCCCCCCCCCCGTCGCCGCCGGTATTTACCGACCTGCGGCGCCGCAGGCCTGAAGGGGAGCCGGCCCCGTCCCCATGGCAACGCTGGGCTCCACCCTTACCCCACGCGCGGGCCGCCAGCGCCGCAGCCGGCCCAGCCAATCAGCTGCTGCAACGCGGCCCCCGCATGACCAGAATCAAGGCGCGGCGCGCGGCCCATCGCAGGCGCCTTGAGCCCGCGCGCTCCGAGGCGGAAGCCAGGGCTCGGCGCAGGCGCAGTGGTACGGAGCGGGGCGGCCAGCCGGGCCGCCAACAGGCCTGCGCGCTAACCCCGCCCCGGCTGTCAGACCCGCGGGTGGGCGAGCGGGGCTGGAAAGGCGGCGGACGGGGTGCCGCTGCGTACCCGCCTGCGGTTCGGTGCCTTCCCATAAGGAACTGCCCCGCGCCCAGCCGGGGGCAGGACCTGCCCAGTAGACGCGCGTACCGCGAGGCAGCGGCGACTGCTGCCCGACACGCAAACGGCGCAGCCGGAAATGCCTCCCTGGCGCCCGCCGCGCGCCTCAGCCCCCCTCGCGGCGTAAGGCGGGAACGGCCGCCCGCCTAGAACATGCGCAGTGCTGTGCACGGCCGGTGCATGCCGGGAGTAGCGTCGGCGGGCGAGCTGGGCCGTCCAGGGTCGGCGGTGATTGGCCAGCCGCTTTCCACCTCCCACTCCTATTGGCTGCCCGCCCCCTCGAAGCGTTGCGACTGGCGAGCTGGGATTTCCGGGGTGGGGCGGTGTCGGCTCAAAAGCGCCCGGATGCGGGACCGGCTCGGAACTTTCCAGAAAACTCGGGATCGGAGCTGCGCGAGGAGCCGCCGCGGGGTGCGGGACCGCCCGCTGCTCAGGGGCCGCCCTCCGCCATGGTGAAGGAGACTACGTACTACGATGTGCTGGGTGTAAAGCCCAACGCCTCCGCCGAGGAGCTGAAGAAGGCCTACCGAAAGCTAGCGCTGAAGTATCACCCCGACAAGAACCCAAATGAGGGCGAGAAGGTCGGCGGCGGGACGGGACGAGACTGCGGGCCCGGCTGCCCCGCGGGGCGCTGCCGTGGAGGTCGAGGGGACCGACTGTGGGGGGGATTTGGTGGGAGCGCGGCCGGGGGTGGGGGGCCCGCTGGCGTGCGGTTCGGGATTTCAAGGCCCGGGTGTCTGAGGCACGATGTATGTCTCTCGCAGTTTAAGCAGATTTCCCAAGCCTATGAAGTACTATCAGACCCAAAGAAGAGGGATCTGTATGACAAAGGAGGCGAGCAGGCCATCAAAGAGGGTGGCTCAGGTGGTGGTTTCGGGTCACCCATGGACATATTCGATATGTTCTTTGGCGGCGGTGGGAGGATGCAGAGAGAGAGACGAGGTAACCTGCCATCTTCTGATTGTTTCCCAGACTTTACAGCGTGACTGCTCTGGTAGACAGGATCAGAGACTATGAGGATAATGCCGTAGATATAAGACTTTAAATAGTGTTAAAATAAGGTTACAGGCTTGATCTCAAAATCGGAGAAAACGTTGTACCTAGCCTTTAACGGGGAGACGAGTCGGGGGAGGGCATTTGGTTCATACAGTGGTAGTTTGGTCTCTTGTGCATTGTTACATGTTAATAGCTAACCAGATTTCGTGTTGGGAAAGTCTTTAGCCCGACGTAAAGCCAGCTCCTAATAGGCTGAATAGGAAATGGAACGGCAGTGTAACTTAAAATCGTTTTTTTAACGTGGCTACCCTAAACGTGGTGTCTAAATGTGATCAGTAACTATACCTAAATAGGACAGCCAAATCAAATTCTGTCTGTGAAAACTTTTTGTTTTCCTGTGCTATTCTGTGGAATTGAGTTCAAGCTGCAGTAAAGTGCTGCTCAGAAATTAAAGTCCAGACTAATCACACTGGGAAAGACCGTAGTGTTAATTAAACTGGTTGAGAGTAGTGCTGACCTCATCACTTCTTAGTGTGGACTTGGTGACAAAGGGAAGTAAAAAGAGTTTGTATCAAAATGTTGCAGTGTTGTATCAAAGTATTCCTAGTAAGCCAAAACTTTGCTCCTTCACAAAATTAAGCCTGCAGTAGCTAAAGTTATAATTAATTCCTGAGTGTAAAAATTTAATTACGCAATTCGCTTTCCAGAAAGTCCCCTGGTGAGAGGAAGAGAATACTTTGCTGACTCTAGACGATGTCTTCCAATTCCTTGGAGATAGGTTGTTAAAACTGAAGTCCTGCTGTTATAAAACTTAAATGTCTAAGGTTCTACATATTTCTGCTTCTGTTACAGGTTGTGCTTTTACAGAATAATATCTTGACTTATTCTAAAAGACAAGTGTTACTGACAAAGCCATTAGAATTGTTACCTAATTTGACATGATAGGAAGGGGCTATTGACTAATACCAGGAAAATGAGTTAAAGCTGTATTAAAACAGGATGTTAAAGCTCATAGACTTGGTTTATTGTGACTTGAGCATAGTGACATGGGAAGTTTACTCTTACTTAGAGGCCAAGCTTTCAAACTTGAGTAAATATCCATTTTTTTTTTTTACAGGCAAAAATGTGGTCCATCAGTTGTCAGTAAGTTTGGAAGATATGTACAATGGTGCAACAAGGAAACTTGCACTGCAGAAGAATGTTATCTGTGATAAATGTGAAGGTATCTGTGAAACTGAAACTAAACACAAGTTGCTTCTACAGCTTTCAGAGTTTTTTTCTGGCAGCGCTAACCATCTGTCTCCAACTTTCATTCTCCTCAGGTCGTGGTGGTAAGAAAGGTGCGGTAGAATGCTGTCCTAATTGCAGAGGAACAGGCATGCAGATCAGAATTCACCAGATTGGGCCAGGAATGGTGCAACAAATCCAGTCTGTCTGTATGGAATGTCAGGGGCACGGGGAACGTATCAGCCCCAAGGACCGGTGTAAGAGCTGTACTGGCAGAAAAATTGTTAGAGAGAAGAAGATACTAGAAGTTCACATTGACAAAGGTGAGGTGTCTTACTAAGGTGAAGTATTGAACTTGGATGTACTGACTGACTTTGCAGCACTCAAACAGAAGCTTTAGCAAATGCATGGTGTTGATTTGGTGAGTAACACCACTGAGTGCACGTACAGTAAAATTGCATGGTATTGGCTTTAAAAAGTAGGACACTTGTTTTTAGGGAAGGTTGATTACTTCTACATCGCATCTAATACCTGTGCACGTAACTAAAAATGAATTCTGAAACCTGCAGTATTGTAAGTGGTGAATTATTTTTGAGCAACCTCATAAGCGTGAATCTTGATCAGATAGCTGGACTGATTAAAATAAAACTCATCACTTGTGCCTTAGCTTACCTAATGAGTTTTCCCTGCCTGTAAGGAAACCGTGCAGACTCCGATCACTTCTACTGTGTTTCAGTGTGAAGGGGAACCAGGTCTGCTATAGTAATGGGGTGCAGAGACAGTGCTAAGCCTCTCATGCTTAGAACTCTTTCCTATGCAACCCTGACAGTGCTGCTCAGCACAGGTACTCTTTGCCTGGCAAAATGCAACAGCACGATGGTGTTGAGTGACAAGCGCATCTCCATTGAGGAGGCTGCTCAAAAGCTGGCGGAGAAGTCTGGAGCAGTGCAGCTTGTAAGATAGAGCAAGCTGACAAGCACATGGCTTCTACAGACTTTGCCTGATTATCACCTGCAACTGTTGTATGCATAAGCATACCTTACGCAATGCCTGGATTTGTTTTTAACAGGAAAGTTGTACAGTAACATTAAATATGAGGGCTAATAGGGATATATTACTGACATTTCAAACAGGGAAATCACTGAGAAGAGTTTCTCTTTCTTACAGAAAAACAAGACTGTGAGCTAGCATGAGGCAGCTAGAATTTATGGTAGAGAGACTTATGTGGGGGTGAAATGGGTTTCTTAAATGACAGTTGTGGTCCTAGGGAGAAGGCTTCTTGCACTCAGCAGGCACTGAGCTCATGTTTCATAAGTAGCTCTGCCATGTATATTTATAAAACTGAAGAAGCTCATTGGTCACTTGCTCTCAAAATGTATTTTGTATGCAGTGTTTCTGTTTTCTTTTTAGTACTTGTGCTGATAATATTTCCCTTAAGGACTTTATCTTGGCAGGTGGCTGTTTTGCACTACGGTTAGTGATCTTGCAACATAGTTCAGGTTGGCACTGTTAAAATCTGTTGGACATGTGGATTAAAAAAAAATGAATGCTTCAAGGGAAGGTCCTGGTGTTCTAATTTAAAATGCGGAGATCTCCTGGTACCAGCTTGTGCCTATAAAAATATTTCTTATTGCTGCTTTTCACTTAAAAAATGAGAAATGTTTGTTTTCTGCAATAGGAATGAAGGATGGTCAGAAAATAACATTCCATGGTGAAGGGGACCAAGAGCCAGGACTAGAGCCAGGGGACATTATAATAGTCTTGGATCAAAAAGACCACTCTGTATTTACAAGGTAAAACACTCCTGAAGTCCTTGGTGTTAACTCCTGAGATGCTTGTCCACATGCTTCCTTGGTTACCACTCACCTTTTATCTGCTGGAAATACTGGTAGCTAGGATCATGTGGCTAGAACTCACCTGTGAGTTTGGGTGGCCAAAGGAGCACTGAGGTGCACAGGAATCCTGGTACAACTAGTCACAGCCACTTGTGTTCTAGTAGCACAAGGTATTCTTTTGTGAGCTTTGGCAGTGGAAGGGGACAGAAGGGAAACAAAACCAGTTACAGTTACTAAGAGTTTACAAGTCTTGAATTTTAAGAACTCTTAAAATACTCAGATTTTGTTTAATAGTTGTGAATATTTGTGATTATTTCCTTGCTTTTTCTAGGATAGCATTTCATCACTTATCTCCGAAAATTACCATTTAGTGTAGGCAGCTGTTCATTGCACACTTCAAGGCACAAAAAACTTGCAGTGTGTTTACTTTTGCTCAGGGATCTTACTTATGATGAACTTAGTGATTATAGCATGCACACATGAGACCAAAGGTGGTTTCCCACACTTCATCCTGCCTGAGTGCACTAGGCAGGGTAATCAGTCCTGTCTGTTACTGCAAAAGTGACTCAAGCAGCATTGACTATATCTCAAGTATTTTGTGATACTGGACAGTACTGCTTTGTCTTGCAAGCCTTCTTGTTTCAAGTTACTGTTTGTGGAGTGAGTCTGTCCAGCATGTTTTGGTCCAATGAAACGCAACACAGGTCATCTTGCAGAATTGTGTTGCACTTAGTGTCTCACTGCTTCTGTTCAGAGCAGTAATTAGGGAATCAATGGATTTAGAGAAAGCATTTGTTTCAATGCTAGCCACTGGGATTGTACTTGTAAATAGAAGTGGTGAGTGAAAGGTTCTTGGGAAACCTGCAGCTGGTCTGCCTTACTGGCCTGTATAGTGCTGAGCTCTGGAAGTTGCTACCAGAACTCTGTGCTGAAGAACACTGAGCTCACAGGCTAATAATCAGTTCTGTTCCATTTGGATAAGCTTACTCACTGATTTTTCCTTAACTTCCAGTGAAACCAGATACTGAATCAGCTATGCCATAGGGACAGTCTAAGCCAAACTGCATGGTTACCTGTGACTTCACACCTCTGCTGGCTTATTTTTGTCCACTTTTCTGCCCTCTGCCTTCAGTTGTAGTGTGCTTACATAACCCTTGATATTACTGGTCTTGTGGGGTTATGCTGAGGTCATGCTGCTCTGGGACAAGTGGAATGTTCCCCCTCTCCTGTCAGAATCTAAAATTAACTTTTCAGGCAAGCCTCCTTCCAGAGACCTTTAAAACAGATTGAGTGAAATAACTAAGTTCTTTGAATAGGCTGGAGGATTTTGTAGCTTTTGAACATGCAGCGCATGCAGACATCACTAGCACTCCCATGCTGAAATCAGAATAGGCAAGTAAAACAATTACATTATCTCTTCCACATAGTTCTTGGTGCTTTCTAGAGAGTAATTTCATCATAACCCAGAGTGGCCATCACCTGTTCAAACTTCCCTAGTACCAGATCTTCAGAAAGTGAGTGTAACAGAATAATGTAAAGCTAGCTGGTGCACTTAAAGTATCAGTCTGCATAAAGGAAGGGATTAATTGTCGTAGCTGCAATGTTTAGGAGGCTATGGGATTTTCCTAGAATTGGGAAGAAGCAGTGAAGTGAAAGAATGCAAGTGAGCCTTGCTGTACTTATTTCTCTTCAGTAAATACTTTTACACTTTGGATAGCTAGACTTGATCAGTAATGGCTCTCAGCGTGGGTACTGTTCCTGTAATTGCTGGTTTGAGGTGCCGCATCGATATTCAGTACTCTTTAGGTCTTCGGGCTTCTATTAAAATTACAGCTTTATTGTCCTTGCCAAGTTAAATACTGAATTTGGGTATGATCCTTTTCCTCCTTCTCCCTTGCTGTGACTGTTTTTGATTGATTCTGCCTTAGACGAGATGAAGACCTTCTTATGTCTATGGATATTCAACTGGTTGAAGCACTATGTGGCTTTCGAAAGCCTATCACCACGCTGGATAACAGAACTATTATTATTACCTCCCATCCTGGTAAGCGTTGGTTTGCTTTGTGCTAGAAGTCCAAGCATACAGTGTACGTAAGCTGGAAATTTAAAGGAACAGAAACATCCCATCTTGATGTACAAGGGGGGATGTGCGCTGGGATCAAGCTTTTTCCTCTAGTCTTTGCAGTACAAATCTTTAAACAAAAAAGAATTTTTGGATAGCAGTCAGCAGTAACTTTCTCTTTGCGTGATATAGTAACAGACCTTACCTCATGGACATACTTGTATCCTGAGGATACCTCATGAGAATTGAAGGCCGTGGGTCTCTGAAAACCACTTTTTCAGCCTTGGAACTGATGGAGCACTTAATAAATTTGTAAGTATGCTTCCTTTGGGAAGCATAACAAGGTTACAACAATGTAATGTAGACGTCATCCTGCTTTCCTACTCAGAAGTTACCAGGCAGTAAGTCCCTATTAGACTACTACCTATTGGTGTAGCTGTCTAACACAATATAAAAGGTTACATAAATATTGAAGGGAGTTAAAACTAAAGCTGCTTCTGTTGCCTGCATGGATCACTTCCTTCTTTTTTTTTTTGTTTTGTTTTATTTTTTAGGCCAGGTTGTAAAGCATGGGGCTATTAAGTGTGTGTTGAATGAAGGCATGCCAATTTATCGCAGACCATATGAAAAAGGACGTCTGATCATAGAATTCAGGGTAAGTGGATCAACTTACTTCCATGACACAGCTCAGCACTGAATATCCATCCAAAATTTAACCTCTAAGCATTACCTCAATCAAGAAGAGATACCAATTATCAAATGTCCTGATTTGGTATTTGTTTTTGACAATGGTGAGAACATGTAGTCCATCAAACAGAATTGCAGTTCAGAACAAAGAGAAAACTTCCGTAACACTCTGTTCTGAAAGTACTTTAAGTACCAGCATAATTTCTTCAGCGACCTTGTGAATTTTCATTTGCCTGGCATGTTCTTCAGTTTCTGTCATGCTGTAGGAAGGATGGATTAGTAACTCCCCTTATGCTGGAGCAAAGGAGTAGGCTGGAAAATGCTGATTTCTCACTGGAGAGAAGCTAATGCTGGGAGCTGTGGGCGCCAGCTCTGTCTGCTACAGTTTCAGAGGAGATTCAGCCATATCTCTAATGTTGATATATCCTGTGCTTTGCTTCTAGGGTGATTCCAGGGGGCAGCCTGATGCAGAAGAAATGTTGGATAAGACTTGGTTAAGTTTCCAGAGTTAGAAGCTAACTTTTTGTAGGCATTGAGTCACTAAGCTATTTTTTTAGGTGTTTTTTAAGCACTGTGTTCGTCATCTGTGATGGTAAAGCTGACTTCGGTACATATTTGACCTCTAGTGGGATGGCAAAAGGCCAATTCAGGCAGACTTGAGTAACCTCAGTTCTTGATGATTTCAGGTGAACTTCCCAGAGAGTGGCTTCCTCTCCTCAGATAAGCTGTCTTTACTTGAAAAACTGCTACCTACAAGGCAGGAAATTGAAGAAACTGAGGAAATGGAACAAGTGGATTTAGTGGACTTTGATCCATCTCAAAAAAGAAAACATCACTATAATGGAGAAGTCTATGAAGATGATGAGCATCACCCTAGAGGCGGTGTTCAATGTCAGACATCATAAATTGGCCAGTGAATAACTTGTGATGCTTGTTTTGTATGCATTAGTGGATGATTGAAGGACTACAAGCAGTTCACCCTCAGTTCCTACTATTTGTTGTTCTATCCAGCCATAGTCATTTCTAAAAACAAAGAAATAAACTAAGTAATTAAACTGACTTTGCAATTTGTATAAAGCTCCAGGATGCTCAAATGAAGGCAATTGCACTTGACCCCTGCGTTTTGGTCAAGGAAACTCCCTTACCTGCTTGTCTTTTATTCCAAGCCTTGTAATTCCTGTATGTGTGCAATTGCCTGGGCTTAAACTAAGATTCTGTGGTATTCTTTTTAGGAATTCTAGATCTTACACTCTGTTAACAAAGTATGCACAAGTACTTAAAATACATGGTAAGATACAGTTAAGTTTTGTACCAGTTAGGATAACATGGTAATGTTTTGGGGATTGTACTGGTGTTTGTTAAATGGGGACTGGTTCTAATGCAGCCACATTATACATGAAGCTGACAAGGATGTGGTCAATCTTCACAGGCCTGTTGAAGTCATGCAATCCACAAGCTCTCTGAAGCTACTGCACTTGAGGTCAAATAGTCCCTTCCTCTCCCAGCTTTGGTCCTGACCCTGGAGCTAGATCTGACTGCTGTTTGGCTGCTGTCCTGCAACATACTGCGCATAGAGCCAGTGGTTGCTTGGCTGCTGCAGGAGCTTCCTTCACTACTGTGCTGGAGTAAAAACCTCCAGGCTTTATCAGCGCACGTGTGGTTGGGAATCTGTCAGCCTGCTGGCATGTGAAGCTTGACTTCCACCTTGATTGCTGAAAGCAGATACCCCTCCATGGTGTGTCATGGAGAGCAGTACCAGCCCTGCCTGTGGGCATGTGAACCTGCAGAGGGGATGAACTGTTGGTGAATACAACCAACTGATGCATCTAGGATGTTCTGAAATTAATGTATTGTGTGCGTTATTTCAAGCTGACTCTTGAAAATTCTGTATGAATGTTCTAATTATTGTAGATGAAGCATTTCCAATATAATTACAAAATTGTTTGTTGCCTCTTTTCTTAGACCAGATGTTGGTTTAAAGATACCACCCCCTTCATTTTAGACAGCTATTCACAGAAAAATCTTAGCAAAAAACTTCTTTCAGAAAATATGCTGAGAAGACAGGTCCAGATTTAACCTCTAGTGTGGTAGTTTAGTCTTGTTCTGCCATCTGTCTTGGGACAGAGCTTATTGCTTTTCATACTGCTTTGAAGCAAAAGCGTCATGAAGAGAACTTGTTTTTTCTTCCTGGAAATAGCTGCTCCATGGTGGTACACGTGTTGTAACTTTAATATCTGGAAACTTAGTCTTAGAAAACATCTAGCTCTTGTAAGTGTTAAGTGTTTCATTTTCTAGAACACTGGTAGTGTGATTTTTGTACCTCAAGTGTAGTTCCCTTTTGGGTACCTACAGAATACTGATCCAGTGCATGTTTTGCCTTTTTTTTTTTTTTTCCTGTTTGTCTCAGCAGCAATAAAATTATGTGGGCAAAGTGTCTTTTCAAATTCTACTTGAATGAGCTCATCAGTGAAGTGTACAAGTGTGACCAGCAGGAGCCTTTGCTCTGTCACCAGTTCAGTTTGGCTGAGTCAAGGGGAGAAAACCAAGTAATCCTACCTCTGGCTAGGGCTGAGACTCCTGCACAACTGTCTTGAGACTGAGCAGCACTAAAATACACTACCTGTTTTCAGTTCAGTGAGCACCCTTGGGGCTTTTTCCTTAACCACTGGATCAAAACAGCTAGGGCAAACAAAGCTCAGTGCAGTGCTTTGAGGATGACAACAGGATGTTACGTTACTTCAGATTACTCTGTATTATATAGAAAACAATTCCATAGCCTTTTTTTTTTTCCCCAGGGACAGTTTAGTTTTCCTTTCACTGTACCCATTACCATTGAGGTGATGCTTCTGTTCTTGACTTACTCTGACGACTGTGATGGCCAGTTCTTCATGCTGGATGACACCACAGCAAGTCCAGAGGATGGGCCAGATCCTTCCAGGAAGGTGGCTGACCAGAAGCCTTGGCAGAGCAGCCCAAGGAAAGATGCTATTGCTAATGCAGGAAGGGCAGCAGAAACACCACCAGTTTAGCGTTCTGCTTTGAAATGAGCTGGTGGCTAACATAAAAGCTGTGTCCCAAAAAAATACAATGGCAGCAGTAGAGTAACCTTTCAGCAAACAGCACTAGCAAATGAAGGCAAGAGCTGGCAAGGAGGACCCAGCCCTTAGACCTTCAAGCGTGATGCTGAGAACAATATGTGGCCTCTTCCAAGTTTCTTAGTTCTCCCCAATATTCTGGGTATCATACAGCTACAGCAAGCAGCAAAACATGCTCTGCCACTGCAAAGTGAAGTAAGACAATTTTTTCTGTTGTCTTTTTGCTCTATGTGGGGGACAGTTTCCCATTTTGGGGAACGTACAGAATGGACAGCTGTAGAAATTGAGGATAAAGTAGCACAAAATAGTTGCTTCCATAACTACCAGCATAGTAATCAACTTACAATAGCCTGAGTTGATGTTTGCAATTACTTCGTGTTTCAGTTTCAATACCAAATTCACATCATCAAGCTCATAGTCTAGTCTATTACAATGATTCTTTCCACTGTGTGCCAGGCATGTAGGGCTTGTTTTTTTTCCCCAGAAATCTAGCAGCTCCGCTATGCCACAGGTTTGCTGTGAAACTGAGAACGCCCACTGCAGACTCATTTAAGAGCCTGCTCTCATTTTTGTTTCTGCCTGTAAGACTTCATGGCCCTAGCTGTCCTCTCTTCCCTGTGCTTTGCCTACCTGCTACCCAGCAGCCATGCAAGAAGTTTGCTCAGCCCAGGGGTGTAAACTGCTTTGAACTTAGAGTGTGACACAAGGTCAAGCAAGCAAGCGGCTTGCCCTATAACTTTTTCATCAGCAACTTCATCTGGGAAAGACATGTTCTTGCTTCCATTTGTGATTGATCGGTGCTCAGGGCATTAGTAAGGCACACTGAGAGAAGCAAGGTTTGATTCAAGCCATCCTTTTTCAAAACCACAGATGAAGAAATGCCAGGTTCCATGTTTTCTTAGGAGGTAAGATGAGCACTGTTATAGTGCCCCAAAAATGGGAGACTTCAACCACTCTGATATCTGCTGGCAGGACAACACAGCAGGACATAATCAGTCCAGGAGGTTCCTGGAGTGCACCAGTGAGAACTTCCTGACCCATCTGATAGAGGAGCCGGTGTGGATAGGGCTCTGCTGGACCTCGTACTCACCAACAAGGGGCTTGTTGGGACTGTGAAGGTCAAAGGCAGTCTTGGCTGCAGTGACCATGAGATGGTGAAGTTCAGGATCCTGAGAGCAAGGAGGAGGGTAAAAAGCAAGCTCTCAACCCTGGACTTCAGGAGAGCAGACTCTGATCTCTTCAGAGGTCTGCTTGGAAGCCTCCCTGGCATGAAGAAAAGCCCAAGAAAGCTGGTTAATATTCAAGGCTCTCCTCCTCCAGGGTCAAGAGCAGCCTATCCCAGTGAACAAGAAGTCAGGCAAAAATGCCAGGAGGTCTGTGTGGATGAACAAGGGACTCCTGGCCAAACTCAAACACAAAAAGGAAGCATCTGGAAGGTGTAACCAAGGACATGTAAGTTGGGAGGAACAGAGAGACATAGTCTGAGCATCCAGGGATGAAATTATAAAAGCTACACCTCAACTGGAGTTGAAGCTGGTCAGGGATGTCAAAGGCAACAAGATCTTCTATAAGTACATAGTTGGGAAAGGCTAGGGAAAATGTGGGCCCATTGCCGAATGAGATGGGGCACGTGGTTACACAGGACATGGAAAAGGTTGAGGTACTAAATGCCGCCTTTGCCTCAGTCTTACTAGCAGCACTGGCCTTCAGGAATCCAGGTCCCAGAGCCCAGGGGAAAGTCTGGAGCAAGGACGTACCTTTGGTGGAAGACGATCAGGTCAGGGAAGACTTAAGCAAACTGAACATACATAACTCCGTGGGCCCTGTGGGATGCACCCACAAGAGCTGTGGGACCTGGCAGGTGTCACCACAAGGCCACTCTCAATAATCTTTGGTCAATCATGGTGACTGGGGGAAGTGCACAAAGACCAGAGGAAAACAAATGTCACTTCTGTTTTCAAGAACAGCAAGAAAGAGGATCCAGGGAACTAAAGGTCTGTCAGCCTCACCTTGATCCCTGGGAAGGTGATAGAGTAGCCAATCCTGGAAACCATTTCCAGGTGGTGGACACCAAGTTAAACATGAGCCAGAAACATGCCCCTTTTGGAAAGAAGGCTAGTAGTATCCAGGTTGCCAGCAGCTTGACAGAGGTGATCCTTCCCCTCTACTGGTGAGGCCACACCTGGAGTACTCTGGTTCCCCAGTACAAGAGGAACATGGACATACTGGAGAGAGTCCAGCAAAGGGCCATGAAGATGAAGGGACTGGAGCATCTCTCCTATAAGAGAAGGCCAAGAGATGTGGAACTGTTCAGCCTGGAGAAGAGAAAGCTCAATGGGGATCTCATCAATGTCTATACATACCTGAAGGAAGGGGACATAAAGGACGGAGCCAGGCTCTTGTCAGTGGTGCCCAGTGACAGGACCAGAAGCAGTGGGCACAAAGTGAAACACAGGAGGTTCCCTCTGAACATCAGGAAACACTTTTTCACTGTGAAGGTGGCTGAGCACTGGCACAGGTTGCCCAAAGAGATGGTGGAGTGTCCAACCCTTCCACCCTCAGACATCCTGTCATTCTGTGAATAAAAGTTGAAGGAACACTTATTTATTGATTTGGCTTACAAAGCTTCTAATTTGGGAAGACAGGAAAGGCTTAACTACTTGGCAGCAGCACATGCCGGCTGCCAGACAAGCAAAGGCTGTTTCCTGCCCAACAAAACAGGGGCACTATCAGAAGAATTTGTTAGTACACATGGAGCAGTTTTATAGGCTAAAGGACACAAAGAAACTGAAGAGGGCTTCATTACCCCATTTCATACTGCAAGCAACACCTGTTGTGGGGAAAAATGTTATGCTCCCTTCACTTCAGCAGCATCCATCCCATATCTTGCTCCACAGGTAGCCAAAGAATTCCCCCGAATCCTACTCTGCCCCTGAAAATAAAGTGTTTAGCCACCCTTCTCCTTAGTATTCACCTAAAGCCTGTGCTTTTCCCCCTGACACTCAGACCCACATTTGCCCAACCTGTCTCTCACAATTCACCACGACCCAGGTCACAGTGTTTATTTACAGCTATCCAAAGAACACATGCTGGAACCCACGTCATCACCAGGAACTGGAGATGGAGTAACCATGCTGAAGGACACCCAGAACCCATGCAGACACTAGGCAGAAAGTGAAGAAAAGCTGTACCTGAAGAGCATTTGTAACTGACTTTTAGCGTCACCTTTCCTGTAAATCTCTGCAACACACTTTCTCTTCTCTCTGACTGAACACTGGTGTTATCAAGCTGCCCTCAACCAGAGGTAGGCCCTCTCACCCAAGCTCATGGTTCAAAATCCTCAGCAACATGCAGAATCACGGATTCATGGGGGCTGGCAGGCACCATGGAGATTGTCTAGTACCTCAGACCTCATGAGAATTTGGCTGCTTTACAAGATATCCAGAAAGGATCTTTTCCTTTTGAGATCAAATCTTCAGTTTTCAGCTGGTCTCTCTAAATCTTACTAGGACTCAAGGGAGGGTTTGGCTTTTCTTTGTGGATGGCAAGCTGGTAGTGGAATTAGAGCACAAATATGCCCTTTATCTACAGGCTCACACATTACTCAGACAAAGTATTAGCCAGAAACTTTAAAAAATAAAGTTACATCCCCCGCTTGCATGAACCTAAGCTCGCTGCTTTTTTGCTGAGATGCCAGGAGTTCTTCCACATACATTCTGCAAGCACATACAGGCAGCTGATCCCTGCCAACCAAGGCTGAAATTCATCGATCCTCAGTTGAGAAACAGGATGAACCAACCTAGGAGACTTTCACTATGTGGCCTTCTCCCCACAAAACATTTTGCACTCTGCTATGCATGACAGAACTCAGCAGCTCCAATCAAAATAATTCTAGAATAAAGCAAGACCTGCAGCTGAACAGTGCTTTCTTTAATATTAGTTAAAACACTGATGTTGCCTTGTTCAAGTCTTACATGAAGGTAAGTGGCATAACACCTGGCTGATTCTTTCAAAGAGAAAATGTCTTCCTAGATTACAATAAAAAAATTAGCATTTACATTAAAAAAATAATTTTCAAGATTATCATTGTACTTTTCTGCCAACTGCCAGCTATTTTACAAATTACAGCTGCAGCCCAGAACGTAAGTTTTACCATTGTCCTTTCATAAGTATTAGTACATTTCACTTTTTTGTGTGGAGAACTTGATGCAATAAACTCTGAAACTCTTAAATAAAAAGGACAAAAACCACCAGATTTTCTCACTTCTTTAAGCTAGAGAATGTATTTCAATCTTTAAACATTCGGGATTCTGACAGCTTTATTTGCTACAACCATTTTTCTTTTACAGAACAATGTAAGATACAGTTTACATTGAGGATTGTGTAATCTGAAGGCAAAATGAACCACAAGTTAGATAATAAAAATATTTTGTCAAGATCTTCTCCTGTATCAAAAGTACTAATTGCCACTGTCAAATGTTTCTTATGCACCGGTGTCTTTTCAAGCAGGAAAAATAATCACTTTTTGCTATCTAAAAAATAACTTTGCCACACCCAAGGAAGTAAAAAACAACTTAGGAATTAAAACATTACAGCTAGACATAGAACTAAACACTACAGTTGTAGTGAACAAGCAATGCTATGTCAGAAGTTAAGCTAAAGTTTCTGTGTTTCCTTAGACCAATATGAACATAGACCCAATCAAGCACACCAGTCAGTGCTACAGGAGGTCAGCCACCAGCTGACAAGCAATACTTGCATTAGGATCAAGCCCTTCAGCTGGAAAAAATTGTCATGTTATTTAAATTGGAATCAATTTATTAAATCAAAGAAGTTATTACTGTTTGAAAGATTACAGTAGTAGGAAAGCATTCTACAAGAGATGAAGACAGCAAAAACTATGGTGGATCCAAATCTATACATTTGTCTCATTATTACAGAAAAAACTCATTTTTTGCTGCATCCTAGAAAAACAACGCTCAGGCTTTAGAAGATTCTGGTGTACATTCACAACAGCGTGCATTCATCAGGATCTCCAACAGAATCATCATCTGCTTCAAATGGAAGAGCCTGAAAGCTTCTTTTTATCATAGAGTGCTACATAAGTATCACCCTAACTAGATCTACAGGTATATGAATTTTTAAAAAAAATCTTACAAATAATTACTTAAAGTTTAAGTATGCCATGCCCTGTCGGGAAAATAGGAAGCTAAACTGAATAAATTGGGAAAAAAAACAACTGCAGCATGTCCTGCATCATAGCACGAGGTACTCAACCTATGTAAACTGGCTTTTGCATGTTGTGTAACATTGATCCTCTGAGGCCTGATTCAGTTAAAAACTAGTCTGAAGACATTATGCACTTATAGGAAGAGGTCCCGTGTAATAATTCCTTTTAGGCTGGAAGTAAAACAAAGGAAGAAAAAAAATCTCTCAAAAAAACCAATATAACACAAAACTAAACCATCCCAAAAAACAACTCTCTCTCACTGCCTCATTAGGCAGTTTATAACAGGAAGTGCTGGGAGATGGGGAAGAATAGTTTCATTCTGAGGAAGCTGTGTGACATTACTTAATACATATAACTGGGAAATTACAGTAAAAACTGTAAACAGAAAAGCCCACTGGACGAGAAAAGCCTCTGCCTTCAAGCTGAGGGCAGACAAGCCTTATCTACATTCCAGGAAAACTGTGCTTTTGTTTCAGGAGTGGAGACAACTTTCCTATTCCACATAATTCACTCAAAAAAAGCATTTTACTGTATTCTAGGAAGTCAGTAACCACTTGTGTATAGTTCCTAGCTCGTTTAACTTTTATAAACACTGTAGGAAGAGTATAGACTTCAGGAGACAGAAAAAACACTCTCACTGAAGTTGCTTCGGCTATTCTGGTAAAAATAAAAATATCTGATGCTGATGCTATATTTAGGAATCTACCTAACTTTAAACCAAGAAGTAAAAATGTAATTCTCTGGAAAACTGAACTGAAAATTGAGCAAATAGCACACTCTGTGCATTTAGATCTTGTTAAAGCACAAACACCAATAGCCTGCAACTAACAGGCACGCTTTATAATTCATTGTCAAATCAAATTATGGCTTCCAGAGCTTGAGGAGGCCATCTTCGCTGTAAGTGGAAATCAGGTTCTGGTGTGGGTGATGAGCAATGCCAATGACATCTTTTTCATGAACCTAAAGAATAAGCAGAAAGATGCATCAGGAGATTCTTCCTTTAGCAGATTCAAGCCAAATATTCTCTTCAAAAAAGAACTAGAGGAAAGCTAGACTGAGGTTCGACATGCTTTGTGCATACAGCAAAAGCAGAGGAACATATGCCTCAGTATTAAGCTCCAGCACAAACAATTTTTGTGACATAGCAGTTATTATTTGTTGGGGGAGGGAAGGTTTACATCCACTGAAATCCACAACATCTAAGTGTTCCCCATTAAACATCAACATTCAAGCTGAAATCCCTCTTTAGTTTAATTTAAGGCAAATTTAAGCCTGACAGCTTGGTCAGATTCTCCATCAGCTGGAGCCCAGGTCAAGACATGTTCTAGTTCAAATAAGTTTGAACTAGAACTCACTCTTGGCTTGAGTGGGTAAACATTTTCATAACATTTAAAATTAAAATGGCTCTAAAAAAGCCTAAAGACATTCTACAGCAAAGTATTCCGGAATGCATTTGTTACCAATCACAGCTACTAGAGGTGAAAGATTCCTTGGTATGAGACTTCTCCTTACAGATCTGTCCTTGTGGACTTCATAAATAATGAACATTTACTTCATCCTTGTGTTTACAACTCTGCAAAAGCCCAAAGCTAAGAACTTACAGTCAGAGTTCTCTCCAGCTTGCCGGTCACTGTGCTAAAGCAATAGAGCACAAAATCTTCACCAACACAGTAGATCCATTCACCACGAGGTGATAGTGCACAGCAGACAAAGTCACCACCTTCTCTCTTACCAGAGCTAAAACTTCTTACAATCTGTAAAGACATCCCCCCAAAAATATTTGGCAGGATTAAATTACAGTACATCATTACTATAATCAGAGCAAAAATATTTAGGCAGTACTAGGTTTGTTTAGAATGCAGCTGCAATCACTTTCTGCAAGTCAAGCTGTTCCATAACCTGGGTACAGAGTAGTTTGTCATGAAAGTAAACTGGAGAAATCAGGTTTAACCCAAGGCTAGGTTATTAACTAGGTTTTTGGCATTCTTAAAATGACAGAGAGACTTGAAAAGACACCAGTAAGATCACATACTTGTCCTTGCATATTCATAATGACGACTGTATTTGATCTGTTGCAAACAACAAAGTGTTCTGGGTTTTTAGGCAGCAGAATGACACCATTCACAGTAATGTCTGTCCCAGCAGTGCTGCCAAGAGATTTGAAGGTGTTTGAGCACTCCGTCGTCTTCACATTCCAAACCTAGAACAAAAAATAAATGTAAAAATGTATTAGCTTTAAGAAAATAAAACAAAAATGAGCTGATTCATGATAAAAGATTCAGAATTTTTAAAGACTGCTGAAGGGAAATATGAATTCCAGAAGCTGTAGTTTAAAGCAGATTTTAAAAAAATAAATTATCACATCTATTTTGAAGCATGGACACCACGAACAATTTCACTACAACTGAACTGAAAGTGAATTTCTATTATCCAAATTCGGCCTGCCTCCCTTTCATTAAGCATATTCCCTGCGGGGTGAGTCCAGCCTTGCTTTCTGGTTTTAGCTGGCTTCATAGCCCAGTGAATATATGTGCAGCCTCTGCACATGCAATTTGCCTTACACAAGACAGACATGAAAATCGCTGAAAAAGCAAAGCCTCACTGATATTGCTGGGAGAGACATCCCAGCTTAGAGCTGCTTCAGGCTCAATAGCACGCTGTTCTAGCTGTTTTAGAAATAGGAAATGGAACTGCTTGCTTAATTTTTAAAATAAAATGTAACTCACCATCAGTGGAATATTTTATATTATAAAATAATATATATAAATAATACATATTATATAAAAATATATAATATATAATTTTTTTATATATAATATATATAAAATTAACATTAAAGATACCACCTTCTTATGCTATTCCCATGATTGGGACAGTTTAGCAAAGAGTGGAAGTTTGAAGTAACACCCCATTAACTATGAGCAAAATGTATTACACTCTCCTAGGCCACATCTATAAACCAAACCTGCTTACCCAACCCCCATGCACTGCATCCATGCCCTATTTAATGCAGCTGCTTCTATATTCATTTCTTTATTTATTATTAGTCAGTAATGACCTGTACACAACAATGCTTTACTCCTCTTTACTACTACACACTAAGTAGTTCCACTCTTTGCTGAGACTAGAAGCCAAACTTATCACTTCTACAATCAGTTTCATTAATGCTAGATAACCTAGCTTACACAGCAAGGGACTCCTAAGCACCAAGAAACAAACAGGTGTCCAACACAGTAAGCAAGAAAATCCCATTATTTCAAACAAGGGAATCCCCACATTCTAGGACAAGAGGTGTCACAGTTAATTCTATTTCTAGAATAAAGCAGGAACAGGCAGGTAAGTAATGCATTTATGTCCTCCTTTCATAAATACAGAAGCAGAAACATGCTCCACAGCAGTTTGTAAGCAGAGCATGAAACTTCATCACTTCTCATTTGCACCAATCTACAGCAAAGGTCACAAGCAGAAAAACTTACTGCAGATAACTTCAAGTCCTTGTGCAATGACTGCAGCAGTTATAACAAATCAGATACAACATGCAAAGAGTCTGAATGTATTATTTACTAAGAGTAAATGCTATCTTACCTTCACTGTGCCATCAGAGGATGCACTGATAATATAGTGGCCGTCCTGGGTAAAAGTAGCTTCATTAACGAAGGAAGAATGACCGCGGAATTCCTTTAAAGTTTTCCCAGATTTTAAACCATGAATCCTGTCACACAAGAAAGGTCACCAAAAAGTGTTAAAAATCCACAAGCCAGAAGTCTTTATCACAAGCCTCTTTCATCAAAGACATTATGTGTTCCTGATAAAAGCTTAGGGAAATACCATCAATCTTCAGCCTAAAAGACCTGTATGTAATACACACTGTACATATTAGAAGACAGCACTATGAAAGAGGAAACTATGAAGCTAACAAAACAAAAAATACAGAGTTAAGTTAACTTTAAGCAAGGTCAGCTTGCTCAGGGCCTTGACCAAGGCCTTGTTCAGTTGAGTTAAAAATTCTTTCCTTAAATCCAGCCGGAATTTTTCTCTTTTGCAAGCTGTTGCCGCTGCCTCTTACTGTGCAACTCTGCAAAGAGTTTGCTCAGTCATCTAAGAGGAAATTATATTGCTAATCTGCACCAGCCTTAAATTGTAGTACCTACAGAAATACGGTTTCCAGCAGAAGTCTGAAGCCTTGAGAATTAAAGTCCTTATTCCATTTGAAGCTTGCTGTCCTTGATTCAACATCCAATCTTACATAATTTCAATTAAAATGCGTATGCTGTAGTTCATGTATATATTAGGATTTAATCAGATTAACATCTCTCATGAAGATGTCTTGTAATGCCTGTTCACTGTGCAGTTGCCTCCGGATTCACACGTTTCTTCATTTTCATCTAAAGCAGTACCATTGGTACCACTGGGTTTTACAGTACAGGCAAGAGCCTAAAGCTATTAAACATATTACATAATCCCATTCAATTAAACATAAAACGTATACAGCCATCAAGCACTGGATTAATCTGATTCACAACGTAAGACCCATATCCTGCAACTCAATTTTGAAAAAGACAGATGAGGAAGTTTGAAACCTTGACAAACCTGACAGAGGGACTGAGAGAAACCTCATGATGTTGAGAACAGATTGTTGCAGAACCACCTCAGGCACCAGAATCTCCTGGGGGCTGACCAGCTGCAGAGGAGGTCTGCAGCGAAGGACCTGGCAGGCCTTAGGGAAAACAAAGTGAATGCCCAAAGTGAGCATTGAGGAAACCCAGCCACACACCAGATGTGTTAGGAGAGCCACAGTCTGCAGATCAAGGTTTCCCCCTACATGGCAGAGGTGTAGCTACCTCTGGAGGACTGTGTCCAGTTTTGGCCCCCCAGTAAGGGGCCACAAAGACAGCCAGAGGGCTGGACCACACGGATGTGTGAGAAAAGGCTGAGGGCTGGGTGTGTTCAGCCCAGAGAAGTGAAAGTTCAGGAGCATCTAATTGCTGTCTTCCTTGTAGACAAAAAAGTTAAACAAATTAAGTAAGTCAGAATATCCCCAAAGAAGAAAAGTAACTGTTAACTAGACAAAACTGATCTAAGTTGCTTTCAAGTGCAGCAGAGGGTCTGCGCAGCAACAGCAGAGCTTTGTTGCAAACCAAATCCACCCAGCAGTGAGCAAATCCCCTTCTGTAACAAGACACCAAATAGGTGCAGGATCACAATTACTGCACTACACAAATGCTAAGCAACACTTTCCAGATGCTAAGAGCTGCAGGAACAAGGTTGCTGCCCATCTGGTAACTTAAGAGTAGAACAGAGTCTGAGTATTTTTGTGACTATTTGCTAGTATTAAAAGTTAAAACTAACTTTCATTCTTGCTTTTATCCACCCTGGAATGATCCTTAAAAAAAAGATACATAAATTGTTACTGAACACCTGAAAAATTGTAACTATTCAGTTAACATCACTACCTAACAAGTTTTTACAGAATAAATAGAATCGGATTCTTCTCAGAGGTGCACAGCTAAAGGACAAGAGGCAAAGGGCACAAGTTACAAAGGAAAAAAACTAAACCAAACTGTCTTTCCTTATGTCCGAACAGGATTTTCTCCAAAAGGGCTGTACACCCCTAGGACAGAGGCCAAGAGAAGCAGTGGGGACTCCACCCACGGAGATTTTGAGAACTCAGTTGGACAAGGCCCTGAGCAACTGGTCCTAACTGAAAGAAGCATATTGGACTAGAGATCACTAGAGGTACCTTCTAAATTAAACCATTTTATAATTTATGCCTAGTCTGCCATACGCAGGTTGCACAGATGCTTGAGCTTTCTTAGAGCACAGATGCAAGCCTAACCACCTTTGCACCTGTCCCACAACAATCCGTTGCTTTATCATGTTGTTGCTTAACAGATTATCTGCACACCAGGTAAGCTGCAGTAACCGTATGCATGTAAGTCCTAGCACATGGAAAGTGTTAGGTAATGCCAAGTTTGTTTAGTTCAGCCCAACCATATTAAGAGGGATGTACTACTTGGATTTTCTGCAGGTAAAACCTCAAATCCAACCGCTGTAACTGAGCTTACAGACTTGCTGAACTACACAAACTGCACTCCAAAACAACTCTGGAGTTTTAGAAAGACTGAATTCCCATTCCTGGGTTCCCAATATCTCAGCTTGTGGGCCTTCAACATCATGAGCAGTCTCACGGCCCAAAAGGAATGCCACAGACATCGGGAAATTAAACTATACAGATTGGTTAAAAAAACCCACAGCTCATATCCCAACATAGTGCTGGTGCTACACAGCAAGGTGTATCGGGTTTGCGTGGCAAGGTTCTGGTAGCGGCGAGGCTACAGGGGTGGCTTCTGCGAGAAACTGCTAGAAGCTTCCCCTGTGTCTGATAGAGCCAATGCCACCACTGGCCAAGGCCGAGCCCATCAGCAACAGTGGTAGCACCTCTGTGATAAAACAGTTAAGAAAAGAAAAAAAGAAAAAAAAAATCTAGGAGCATTTGCAGCCAGAGAGAGGCATCAGAATACATGAAAGAACAGCCTTGCAGACACCAAGGTCAGTGCAGAAGGAGGGGGAGGAGGTGCTTCAGGTGCCAGAGCAGAGATCCCCTTGTAGCCCATGGAGGTCCATGGTGGAGCAGATATCCACCTGCAGCCCATGGAGGGAGGATGAGGGGGTGTAGAGATTCCACCTGCAGCCCATGGAGGACCCCACACCGGAGCAGGTGGAGGCACCTGAAGGAGGATGTGACCCTGTGGGAAGCCCACGCTGGAGCAGGGGCAGAGTGTGAGGAGTCCTCCTCCTGAGGAGGAAGGAGTGGCAGAGACAGCGTGTAAGGAACTGACCACAACCCCCATTCCTCGTCCCCCTGTGCCACTGAGGGGGGAGAAGGAGAAAAATCAAGAATGAAGTTGAGCCCAGGAAAAAGGCAGGGGTGGGGGGAGGTGTTTTAAGGTTTGGATTCATTTCTCATTACTCTGTTTTGCTTGGTAATAAATTTGATTAATTTTTCTAAGTTGAGTCTGTTTTGTCCATGACAGTAACTGGTGAACAATCTCTCCCTGTCCTTATCTCAACCCAGGAACCTTTCGTTATATTTTCTCTCCCCTGCCCAGTTGAGGAGGGCAGTGATAGAGCAGCTTTGGGGGGCACCTGGCCTCCAGTCAGGGTGAACCTACCACACAAATGATGGTTTACATGACGAATGGAAAGAATTCCCATGCCCAAAGACAGAACTACAGAGACAGCCTGGAGAAATAGGAATTATCTTTTGGGAGTGTAGAGAAAAATGATCCTCTGTGGCTGTTTTTCATCTCTGAAAGAAGTTTTTTTTCCTCTTACCAGCATAAATGTATAAACCAACTGGCCAATTTTTCTCTAACAGAGATTCTAAAACAGTGGTACCTGTCAGAGAATCACAGAGTAACTTAGGCTGCAAGAGACCTCGGAAGACCTCTATTCCACTGCTCTCCTCAAAGCAACATCAACTTCCAAGTCATTCATGGTCTTGTTCAATTTAGCTTTGAAAGTCTTCAAGGGTTGAGATCCCACCCCACCCTGACCCAACTCTCAGCATTGCCCAAGCACTGCTTCTCAAGGGAAAAAAAATTAAAAAATCCTTATATACAATCACAATTTTGCTTCCTGCAGGCTGTCCCTTGTAGGAACTCTGAACTTGAGAAGAGTCTGGCATTGTCTTATCTACGACTACCTCTGGATAAGGCAACTAGGTCCCTTCTCAGCCTTCTTTTTCCAGGCCTGGCTCTGTCAGCCATGTACACCACGTGCATCTGAAGAGATACTAAGATCAAAAACCAGCACCACAAACCACAGGAAAGGCTGTACTGCCATTTCTAGATACAAATTGCAACTCCTGTTCTTGAAGCTCTCAGGGTCCATCAGCCTGGCTGTCTTCCAGGGTTGGATCTCTAGCATTCCCTGTCAGACTCCTGGGAAGAACAGATGCCCAGAAAACACTTTCTTTGGATCCTTCTTCCTCTTGTTCCCACTCTAAAGGGAGTTATCTGGATCCAGGAGAGACAAGAGGGGCGGATCTGGGGGCTAGATTACATTCAGGGTGTGAGCTGGGACAAGAGACCTTTTATGATAAGGGCTAACAATGCATGAATTAGACAGGGAGAAGCAACACAATGCAAAGTGATTGTCCTTGAACTGTAGGGATGCATCTTATCTCTTCTCACCCATATGTGACTCACAGGGACACAAAGACCCTTATTCAAGGCCACAGCAGAGCCATGAGTACTGCTAATTGAGATTCCCAAGCACTTTTGGAAATTTTGCTCTATTCAGCAACTACCAGGAGGAAGCAGAGAATATGCACCCAAATACTTCAAGCTGCTCTGAGAGGATTTCTTTAGATAGTAGGAAAAAAAGAGCCCATGATACTGCTTCAAAAGGAAAATAAACCGGATGGAACCAACTACTGCCGTGCCATCTATTAAAGATAGTAAGTATGATTAGGCTGTCTAGGCTGTTTCAAAAAGATGTCATCATCCTATGACCCTCAGATCTTTTGTTATTTTTGAAGGTTGACACAACTGTTTCTTAAACTAGGACTCTCCCAGAAAGAAAACACACAAGGTCAATGTAAACAACAATAGAGCAGAAGTTGTTCTTGGCCCCTAGCCCCGAAATAATGCAAGTTAAGCAAGGTGAAAGGTCAAAGTTTCAAACTGTTCCTCTCCAACTCTCAGCATTCATGCTCTCCTATTAGTATTAAAACTCAATGCAAAAGGATCAAATCCCAATTCAAATTAATCTATAATCAAAAGGTTAAGTGCTTAATGTGAAAATTCTGTTTTCTTTTCTCCTGCAATGTAGGTCACACATTCCCAGTTTACTTACCTGATTGTCTGATCAAAAGAAGCACTAAGAATTTGGCTGCTGTCTTTAGAGAAACTGAGGCATGTAACACCTTTACTGTGTGCTCGTTCAAATCTTCTCAGACACTGACCGCTCTGGATTTTCCACACCTAGAGAGGAAACAGCAAATGAAATACAGGTGTCTACTTTGTCACGAGATCACAGAAGCTTAATCATCAGAGCCAATACCTATGCATCACTAAACTTCATTTGCTTTTACACGGAATTTCAACATTACTGCAATTACAAGTGAATCTTTCTGGTCACCACCTCTACCAACATACCATACAAAAAGATTTGTACCTTGATCTTTCCATCTTGTGCTCCAGTTGCCAGCATTTCTGTATCTCTGCTGAAGCACATGCACAGCACTGCATCATCCATCATCATAAAATTATCTTGTGCCTGGTACTTCAGATCCTGAATGAAAGAAGAATAGCCACCAGTCAAAATAGTGAATTCAATGAAATATATTTTAAGGCAAAGTACAAAAGGGCTAGAAGTTTTAACTTCAGTTGTATTTTATAACCTATCATCAAACAGACCCCACAGCATTATACAACAGGGAAGTGCTGCTGTCACCATTTTAGAAGCAACAACAATGATCCAGAAAGGTAAAAAAAAAAGTTATTGCAGAAAGAAGTCCATGACAAACCAGAGAATTAAACCCATGTAAAGATTCCAGACTGATATTTGAATCACCCAAGCAGACATCCTGTTCAGATTCACAGTCCCCGAGAAATGAAAACAAACATAAAGTATAATCTCAAAGAATAAAACCAGGTGGTCTGGTGAATGAACTATCCATGTGAAATTAGGTGCAATTTACCTTCCTAATCTTCCCAGTAGTAAAGTTCCATACTTCAATGAAACCATCAACAGAGCCAGTAACCAGATACTGTCCGTCTGGGGAAAACCGAGCACACTCCACATGCGACTTCTGCCCAAACTGTTTTAAAGGAGAATACAAATTAAGCTTAATAAGCAATTTAAGAGAAGCAACTCATTAAAACAAAACTGTAGTCTCATTTTGGTGGCAAAAATACAGTATTTTCTAGAGGTATGCATTCACAAATTTAACGTTAAGGTACAAAAACCTCTGTCAATACCTACATATTAGCACTTGAAACAGAAACCACTCTCCTTTTAATACAATAATATCTGTAAAACTTGTATCAAACAGTCCATGCTTACAGCAGCAGTTGGGTTCATTGTCTTCATATTTTTGTTTTTACGGCGAATTGTGTATGTCAACAAACACCTTTCCTGGACCCAACATATATCCCTAGCAGACTTCAGAAATTTCTAAAGTACTACAACTTGCTTCACTTGGAATGATGTTTCTCCAGTGAAATTCTCATGGAGAATGTTTGGTATTTTTTATATACAATTTTTAAATTTTAAATTTTTAAATACAAGTGACCATGACAAGTGAGTATAGGAAAAAAGTTTTCACTAATCGATACAAAAATCCAACATCAGTACTGGTAAACAAAACAAGTTATAATACAGCATTTTCACCAAGCTGCTACTGAACACAACAAATTGATGTCACAAGTTCCAACTCATGACTTCTGAAAAACATTTTTTTCCATTCATTATGAAAACTAAGAGAGCTACTACAGTGAACTAACACTTCTCACTGTACAGAACTGCTTGGTGAAGTTGAAAAGCCTTCACAGGAAGAAACTGTCTATTCCATATTGTGAGTGCTGCAGGACAACTACGCCATTACAGCACAGCTTTCTGTCTCTTTTGTAATCTATATGATAAAATCCTTAAAAAGGAGATACTGATAGTATTAGTAGACCTGGTAAGTAATAGTTCATTATCGAAATTTAAGTGATCCACAGAAGCTAATTGCACACACAGAGGTTTAAGACATGAGTATTTCCTTGCACAAATAAAGGGGACTAAGCAAACCACTTTTGAAAGTTGAATGATTCTGAACTGTGAACTCCAAGAAACAATTAATACATTTATCATATTCACAAATACCATGAGCACCCAATCATGATAAGAGACTTAATTTCAGACTCTCATGAAAAGTCTCCAGACGAGATAAAGCACGGAGAACTTTAAAAAAAAAAAAAAAAGAAAGAGAGAGCAATGACTTAAAAAGAGAACAGAAGAGTTCAGGTGGTTTACCTCCCAACAGAAAGCACGGGAGGGAATGAGCAGCAGTAACACACATAAAAGCAAACACAATGTCACCTTAATATGTCTGCTCAGCTGTGTGGGGAACTTTTCTTCTTCTACGTCTTTCACAGCTGCTTTGCCTCTGAACAAGTCAATTGTCATACCAGGAGGAAGCAGGCCCTGATGCTGCTGCCATTTCAGTGCCTTTTGAGGAGTTGAAAGCCATACCATTAGATATCAGTTAACATGTCTTCCTCATCAAAACTTGCTTCTAATTAAGAAAATACAGCAAGAGTTTCTTGGACCCTTATAAATTGTACACCTGTAGAGTTTGAGACAAATACACTGCAAACAATTACTTGAAACAAAACTTAGCAGATAATGCTTCCTAACTCGTGACCACAAGCAGAATAGAATATTATCCCCAAATGTTTTTTGCAAGTGAGAACGACTCCGGCCCACCCTTCTCATTCTACCCTCATTACAAGGCATACAGTATGTACGCAGTGTGAGTTCAATCTTGTGTTAATTTAACTTACCCAACCTGTTGTCTATTTGTCCAGAACTGCATACATTAAAATTGACACATAAACCTTCTTGGAAGGCACAAGTGAACCTCATTCAAAAGACAGAATCTTATACAACCCCTTCAGCAGAGAGCTGCCTTCAGTCACATGACCCACCTGTTATGCCAAGATAATTTAATTGGCATACTTACAAGCTTAAAAAGGAAGATGTAAGCCATAAAACAGCAAAATACATGAAATGCTGTCTGCATAGAGTACCAATTAATACATTCTGAGAATAAAAGAAAGAGTTGTAAGTACAACAGAAACAGTGTGTGTTAGTATGTACTTTGAAAATAATCTGCTCTATGCACTGAGTATTTGTTCTATGGGAAGAAATCTACTGCTGGAGCACTGACTTTTCCTACAACTGCTAAATGCTTGCCACATAGAGAAGATATAATTTTTAACTATACCACATGTAAATGCAGTATTTTTAAGCTTCGCTTTTACAGAGTTGGAAAATCAACTACCTCATTGTTAGTTTTATGCAGCCAAGATCTACAGAAACTGACATAGCTACTAAAATATTTTTCAAGAATTACCTGCCCCAATAGCGCCATAAGACGAGATGGAGGAACGACACTGACTTCTCCAGCTAAAGCTTGTGCAATAGCAGCTCTCCGCTTCTCTTTGCTGCTTCCATCTGGGTATGCCTAGAGAGAAGTTATTTTTATGAAGTGATTCTTCTAAACCATTTTCCATAAAAACTTTCATTGCTCTGAATTGAAGCCTTTCCACATTAGGCCTTCAAAACAGCCCTTCTCCTTAAACACCAACCCTTGCAACCAACATTTGGGATATGCTTTCACTAAAAATGTCAGATTGACATAATCAGTTAGAAATTATTCCTTGTTATTATACAACAACAATTTTATTTACAAAATGCACATTTTCTTCTCCATATATAAGAAAGGAAAAGCAAGGCACAGACGTCATCCTGTGGCAGGATACAGGTATAAATCTCCAAACTCCCACCTGCAGTATACTTCAAAACCACTGCTCTGCTGCTTTGTGATCAAGTGTTACACATCATTTCCCAAACACTTCACAAAACACGTAAAATCATCAAACTGGGGAGCTGCGTGGCCTCACTCCCAGAATGGAGAAGAAAAGATGCCGTACGCTGCTAGCAATTTGGACTGATGCTAGGAGTCATGCAAAACAGCATTGTGCAGTCTCTAAGAAAAGCGTAACATACCTCACGAGGATCAAAGTAAGATCTGGCCAGAAGGTTTTCAAGGTGGATGTAACGCTCTGGCTGAGTTTGTTTTAACATGATCATAGGATCTGTTTGTCTCAGGAGAGACCTGGCAGCACCCAGTTCCCGGAGCTCAATCAACTCCAGCACGACCTGCATCAAGAGACAAACGTCCGCATCAGCAAAGGGTAAGTGGAAAACTCCACAGAGGGGCTTCCACCCAGACCAGAAAAGGCTGCACGCAGCCTGCACTCACTCACCTGCTCATAGAGATCAATGAGGGTCTTGTCGGGCAGCTTCAGCGACTGTATAGCTTGCAGCACAGTGTCCCAATGCCCGCTGTTGATGTCAGCCACAAAGCTCTCTATACTGTCCACAGTGTTGAGGGACACAGTAGTTTCCTCCTGAAGGGTGGCGAGGGCTCGGTGGAGGCTGTTCTCCTTCAGATACTGCATGATCAGCCGGATTACGCTGCAGGGGAAGCGCGCAGTCACGGCACCAGCCCCACGGGCCGCCCCTCCCCGGGGACCCCTTCCCCAGCCGCCGCAGCCCTCTCCCACCCGGGTGCCCAGCCGTGACGAGGCGGGCATGCCCCCGCGACCGCGATCGCCCTCGTGTCCCCCCCGATCACCTCAGGGACAGCCCTTCCCCCACGGCCACGCCGCCCCTCAACAGCTCCCGCGTCGGCCCGGCTTCACCGTCCTCTCCCGGCACCACCCTGCCGCCAGAACCGGCAGCGCCCCCGCCAGCCCTCCCCGCCGCCCCCACACGTACTCGGAGGACTCGATTTCGATCGACATCTTGAGCCGCCGTCACAAGTCACGACAGGCCCTCCTCAACCTCCACCACGACTTCCGCCCTCACGCTCCACCGCTTCCGGCTCGCGCCACGACGCACGGGACCGCCCCTCTCACCCGACCCGGGACTCCCATCACGTAGCGGAGGGGGCGGGGAGCGGGCGACAGGCATGCGCGCCGGGACAAGCCCGCGCCACGCCGGGGATAGTGCGCCCCCTGGTGGTGGCGGGCCGTCACTGCGGCGCAGTGCTGCGGGCCGTGACGGGGCCTGGGCCGCGCGCAGGGTGCCCGAGGTGGGGCCTGGCTGGTGCCCTCGGGGTGGGGGTCCCGGGGCCCGTCCTCGGCAGCTGCAGGAGACGCGGCAGCGTTCCTGCCCCCGTTGTTACTCGTAGGTAAGTGGGAAAGTGTATTGGGCTTAAGGCCTGCGATGAGGCACAAGCCAAACTCGGGCTTTGTGGAAGTGGAACTCCTGATGAGCAGAGTGCAGCGCTGGTGTGGCCAGGAATGCTGAGAGAGAGCACGTGAGAAAGAAAAAAAGAAAAAAGTTGGGACCGATGTTCTTCCAGGAGTGGCCATCAGTTCTGGGAACTGAACGGGTTTGGGTTTTTTCCCTGTCCCTCAAAATAGCAGCACTGCCGCTTTGGTGGTACAGCAAGTGTGACATCAAGGCAAGAGCACTAATATAAGTCAGCCTGCATAGTTACTCTGCAAGTTGACTTTTCAGTGTTATCTTGGAAGTCTGGTCTGTGCCTTCAGTGTAAGCCTTGTTTGAGCATTCCACAGTTTGAATACAGAACTCAGGTTTTCCAGTTGGTTTCCCACAGACCTGCAGTCCACCCACTGTCCTTCACTCATCAGGATTCCAGAAGATTCCCTGCAGCGACACAGACACGTCAGAGTGTGGGTCAGGCTTGGCGCAAATGTGGAACAGCTCCTTGCCTCCTGCTTCTTTGCATGTGCAGGTTTGCAGATGCAAACCGGGGATCTTACTTGCTGTTTGCAAGCTTTAAGCCAGTGTAAGCTCAAACAGTGTGAGCCCCACAGTGTGAGTGGGGTCCTGTGTGAAAGAATGACACTGCATAAAGTAGTATTTCATTAGTAGGGAAATTAATAGCATATCTTGGCTGCTTTAATTATAGACTAAGAATTGGAAAAATGCTGCTGTACCAGGGAGAGCCTTCCAATGGTGAGGGGAGACATGAGAGACAGCTGTCCTTTAAACACACAAAGGGTGGCTGTGGGAGGTCCAGCCGTGCTGCTTGGACTCTGACCGAGGCCAAAAGCCTTGAAGCTCTGGTTAATGCTAGCAGAGGAGTAAAGCTGACTGTGTCCCTTCTGGCTGCACGTAGGCTTAGGTGGTCTTGCAGGGAAGGTTGCGTCCCAGCGCTGAGGATCTTGATGCTTGTGTCTCCCCGGTGTGGGGCACTTCCCACCTGTTCCCGGTGAGTGCCTGGTACCGGTGCTAGACTGCCAGCACATGAGGATGTGGAATCTGCTGTACTCAGCCGCTCTTGGATGGACTTGTTCCTTGCTGTTTTTTTAGGCTTAGCATACAATTTGCTGGATGAGCCATGGAAAATAGAGCCGTGTGTGAGAAACTGCCTGCCTTTGCCAACGAAAGCTGTTCTTCGCTCTCTCTGTCCCCAGAGTGCTTAAGAAACTAATCCAATAGACTAAAGTTGAAAAAATAGGCACATGGCTAACATTTTGCATGCTGTTGTTTCTTCTCTGTGATCCCAACTCATTTTTTTAACTGCTATCACAGAGATGCAGGGATTACTGCTGGGAAATATAGGTTAATCTTTCCAGGAGTATTTATTGTTAATGACAGGTGTGTTTATGTCTGTTGAAGGTTGTTTTGAAAACAAGGCTGATCCAGACTGTTACAAAGCAAAGCCTAAAATCCAGAGATGGCAGCTATTTTTGTGCTGGCAGAACACAGGAATCTGGCTCAATACATCAGTAAATTCAGCTGGTTCTCTCTGCCTGCCTGCCCTCCCTCCCGTGTTACTCGCCCCTAGCAGGAAGAGCCAAACAGGCAGGCTACTTGGTCCTGAACTGTCACAGTCCTCAGGATGGCAGTTTTCTGAAAGGTGCTAGCGGCACAAGAACACACTAACAGCCTGAAAGGATGTTGGTGGTGTATACCCCATCTGGCTTTCCTTCCCTGATAGCTGCAGAGGGAGGTGGACACCCCAGCTGAACCTCCTGGTGGGGTGAGTCAGAGCTTGCCATGAACTTCATCTGAGAAAAGGGTCCCAATGCACCAAGTGCTGTGCAACACATGAGAAGCAGACTTTGGCTTTGTGGCTAGACGCAGCTACGGCCAACCTGATCTGCTGGCAGCAGTCCTGCATCTGGAGACCTCCAGAGGTCCTTCCAGCCAACACTCACAGGATGCCAACTCTGGCTGGCAGAACATTAAATAAGGGGAGGAAAGGTTTTCATTTTATATTTTGGCTCCACTGGGAAATAGATGCAAAGGGAGATAAACAATCTTGATACAGTTAGGCAGCACAGATGATCCGCAGTAAAACTGGGAGTTTAACCCAGTCCTCATTGGTCTCAGACCTGGTCTTTTGGTGAGAGCTGAGCGAGTGCCTTGGAATCAAAATTTTTAAGGGAAGAATTTTACCTTTTTTCCTGGCAGAAAATTTAATAAAATAATTTTCAGATCGCTCCTGATTCAAAAGCAGTTTTCTGCACTCCCCTCCTGTATCCCTCCTGCTCTCTTGCTTGCCTGGGAGAGCAGCTTGAGCACCAGGCCAGGAGTGAGCTGTGCCTTATGCTGACCAGGTCACCTGTCTGCAGTGGCTGGGGAGCAGGATACAGGCACCAGCTAGGGTGCAGAATCACAGCCCACAGCTTAGGGGGCTCTACACCCGTGAGGACCCTCAGTTTCACTGCCAGACAACCGTCTGGCTTCATGTGGGACTGGTGCCTTAAGCTGCAAGGCTTAGTTTCCTATGGTCCAGAGCTGTGCTACGGCACCAGGAGGCCACATAAGCTTACGGTGACAATGATGTCCTTTCTCTGCTCTCTGAATTACAGCCTACTGACCTGCAGTAGAGTTTTGCTTTTCTCAGCTTTCAGACCACAATGCCGGAAATGAGTCCTTCCATTGAAGTGCATTTGCTGTAGTCTCAAAATAAGATGCACCCCTCTGAGGCCAGCATCTTGAGAGAGGCTGCACACGGGAAACAGCCTGTGTCATTTCTGTCTCTCTGTTCTTGAGAATATTTTTTATGAGTCCCAAAAAAAAACCCCCACCTCAAGAACCATGGCTTGCAGGGAGACACGTGTGACTTGAAATCACCGTGCAGTTCCAGAGAGTCCTTAAACCCGTGCAAAAGCAGGCTTTGCTTCTCATTGTTGGTGAGGCAAACCACATGCTAGGCCATGCGAGGAGACACAGATCAATGGACATTATTATCCCCTGTGCTGGGCATCCATCAGGGAGAGATGCGGAGAAGTAGAGGGGGTCAGCAAACAGCTGCAAGGCGGGAAGGGGCATGGGGCATGGGGCACGTGGCCTGCAGGCAGAGCTGGCAGGAGCTGGGCTTGGCTACCCTGGCCGAGGGGAGGCAGGAGGGGGGTTTAACATCAGCCTAAAACTGCTGGAAGGGCAGCTGCAAATCGCTGAAGGCTTTTGGTAGCCTCAGCCAATGCAGCAAGGGGCAATAGCCACATGTGCTGTGGGGTTGTAGTGGGCACAACTTCACCAGCAGCCCTGGGACAAGGCACCAGGGAGGTGGGGACAATCCCTGTCCTGGGGAGGGGGTTTTAGCTGTGGCCACAGGAAACCTGGGGGCTGAGAGAGCCCTGCCACTGGCTGAGCTTGGGCTGAGAGCCCCCTCTACGAGCCCTGGTGCTGCTAGGACCCTGCAAACTGCAGACCACGTTCTGGCTTTATCCAACCCTTGGCGGCACGGCGGGGAGGATTGGTAATTTGGGCCTGTCTCTGAGAGATATCCAATGAAATATGTCTTGGACTAATTAGGCTTTAGGGCTCAGGAACTCCGTTCCAGTTGCCTGGCCTCTGTTTTGACCCCTCTTTTCTTTGAAGTTCATAGAGAAGAGGGGAAAGGAAATGAGAGGAGAGGCCCTGCTTTTCCTGTAAAATGCCTCATTCCTTATAAAATAGTTTGGCAGAAATCTCTTTCAGCTGGACAAGCTGAATACTTTAATACATGCCTGCAGTCATTTTCCTCCCTTGTCTCATTCCTCTGGCTGCTCAGTCACTGTTCCGCATCAGTAAAACTGTGGATGCACAGATAGAAATACTCCTTGAAGAGGTAGCAGAGAAGATCTCCAAAAGTGTGTTAGGGGGCTCTGAGTTGCAGCAGCTGCATTATTTCCTGGGCTGGCTGGAAGTGCACAGCACTGTGTAGTACAGCAGGGCTAGCTCCAGCTCAGCTCTGGGTTTTCAGGCCTTTCTTCCAGGCAAGCCTGCTGGGACACACAGCTTCCAGCCTTTGCCAGGCCATGGAGAAACCACACCAAACATGCTCCCGCCTGCCTTGTTGTTGCGCAAGGAGGAAAGCAGCCCAGGCACGGTGAGGGAGAGGCATGTGGTATCTCAAATCTCTCCTGGGGACTAGGGATGTTTCAGAGCAGGGGGCAGCTGAAAGCCCCAAAGAAAGTCAGCCATATTACCTTCCTCCCGCCGTAACACAGAATCACCAGATCTTGTTAGGAAGGCAGCTCTGAAGGTCTGTAGTCTAGCTCCCTGGTCCAAAGCTAGATCAGGTTGTGCTGAGCCTTGTCAAGTTGAGTTCTGCGCACCTCCAAGGATGGACATCAGGTCTCTGAGATGCACCACCCTCACGTGGAGGAATTTTCTCATGCCTAGCTGGAATGTCCCATCCTGCAGCATGCACTCATTGCCCCATGTCCTGTCCTTGTCTGTCTCTAAGAAGAGGCTGGCTCCATTTTTTCCAGAACCACCAGTGGATGACCCCTGTGAGGACCCCCTAGTTGTTTCTTCTCCAGGCTGGGGAAGCCCAGTTCCCTCAGCATATGTTTGTACACCCTGTGCTGCAGCCTCATCACCACCTTTGTGGTCACTGCTGGACTCTCTCCAGTTTGTCAGTGTTGTCTTTGTACTGGGTAGCCCTGAACTGGATGCAGTACAGAGATGAGTCTTGAGCAGCACTAAGTGGTGAGGAAGGATCACCTCTGCTGTGCTGAACTTCATGACCTTGCTTCTGGCCCATTCCTCCAGCCTGTTGAGGTCACACCGGGTGGCAGGCCTTCTTCCCGAAACATAGCAACCACTCCCGCAGTTGACATTAGCTATGGGCTTTTACTCATCTTTTCTCAGGTTGGCTTGAAGCCCATCTTTGCACTAGATGTGTGTGCAATGGGTTGACAAGGGTCCCGGGAGCTGCCTGAGGTTTCCTCTTCTCTCAGCGGGCATCTAGGGCAAACCGTGGGAACCGCTGTTTTCCTGGAAGGTGGCCTTGCAGCAAAAGGCAGCTTGCACAGAGTGTGGTTAGAGCTGGAGCCACTCTTACTTCTCCTTTTGAGAGGTGAAAGGATGGCCTGAATGCGGTCAGAGATTTCCTGCACCTACGCTTGGTGGCGAGCCACCTGCAGTCCTTGAGCCGGAAGTTTCACATCCTCTTTGGGACCAAGCCTACCCCACTGCTGCGAGGACGAGGACCAAATCTGGTTGCAGCAGGGCCTGAGCTCTGGTTTGGGTGAACAGCAGGTGATGGGGAGTCTCCAGCTTGCCCAGTGCTCTTCACGCGTACCTGGGGGTCTGAAGGGGTCTGCAGCAGCATGTAAAGGGCCTGTTTTCACACTTTCCGCTGGCTTCGTCTTCGCCCTCTGGCTTCTGGCTTGGGCATCGCAGAAGCACTGGCACCTTCCCTAGGCTGTGAGGAGCCACTGACCTAAGGCAGGTTAGGGAAGGAGGATGCAGGAAGGAGGAGACCAGGGAAGGTAATGCTAGTACTGGGCTGTGCGGGGAAGTTTTCTGCCATTTGCAGTGAGGAACAGCAGCTGAGGAGCGTGGGGAGATCCAGCACAACTTGCAGATGGCCAGGCAGTTGCTGGAGTTCCCACAGAGCACAGCTTTCAGCTTCCATTCCTGTAGTTTTCCACATGCAGTTAGCACAAAGTGTCTGCGGAAGCCATGCATGCAATTATGCACCGGTGCGGGGGGCACGGGGGTGCATTAAACCACTAGAGCTGCAGGCACCCCTGCACAGTTTTCATAGAGGTGTCTGCTATGCTTCTTATCTATCTGCATGGTTTTTGAAGTCCTAAAGTGACATATGAGGACAGCCAGGCATTTATTTGGGTGTATACAGAGCAGAGGAGGCCTCCTGAAAGCAAAACATGTCATGGTGTACTTAGGCTGTATCATCTTGGAGGGGGAGACCACGTTACAGATTTATTACTGAAGCTGGACCTTGCAGCCCGTTGGAGTGATTTTAATGTGTGACTCATGTCAAAACTGCTTCAAGTTCAGAAGTGAAATTAGAAATTAGGCTGAAAGGGCTGTTATTCACAGGAAAAATTGATTCAAAACATTTGCCTTTCATTTTTAAGGACTGCAGGCAGGGGAGAACTGTGAGAAGAATAATTTCTGTGTAACTGGAGACTAATCATGAATAATGACACTCCCTGGTGACGTTAAATAGGATTGATTATATTTAACTTGCAGGCTGTTATATTTCCAAGTCGTAATCTTGGGCTAGGCTCTTGGACACTTTTACAAATGAGACAAGATGCGATAACACGAGCAGCAGGAGTAAGGAAGGGACAGGGAATGGTGTTTGCGGCTTGGCAGGAGGGAGCCTTTCTTCGGTTAGCCCCAGTCCCGGTCCTGCCTGGGGATCATCATCATCAGCAAGACACTCAGTCTGCGCTCTCAGGAGCAGTGGTCTTGCTGTTCTGTCACCAGTGTGAAATGCCTTTGCCCATGACTGATGCTTGGCTCTGGAGCAAAACAAGGGATGTGACAGCACGGCGAGGCTCATCTGTGCCCAGGTTGCAGCGTCAGAGGGCTGGGGTTCGGTATCTTGTGCTGGCTACTGCACTTTCCTATGCAGCATGGCAGGAGAGCATCCAGGTGGCTGGGATTTCAGGCACCAGTGGCATGAGCAAAAGCTCTCTCTTCAGGCTGTTCTTCCCTGACACACCAAACAAAAGCAGTTTTAGTGCCTCAAAATGTGCAAGCTGCTTGTCCTTCATTTGGCTGTGTCTCTGTCTCTGGGTGTCTCTTGGGGGTGCAGGACAGGGGACCAGCAACTGTCCCTTTGAAAGGGCAGCATCCCACTGGAGAAGGGTGCTTTATCCTAGGTTAGGTGAGTGCAGGACAACCACAACTCCTCTCACCCATCTGTGCGGGAGGCTGGGCAGGGATAAAGCTCACCATGCTTTTTCCCCAGCTGGCACAGGAGGGCTGGGCTGATGGGAGGAATGGCTGCCTGGACAGAGAGACACTCCAGCAGCCTGTACTGCTGCCTGCCTGGTGGCAGCACGGGAGCTGGTGTCCTCTTGCTGCTTTGTGTGCAGCCTGACCATAACAAACCTCAGAGTGGACAAGGTACACTTTGGAGACAAGCAGAATATTCCAATTAAAAGTGATTTATTTTTTATTTTTTATTTTTTTTTAATAATACCTGCAATTTCAGTGTGCAGCAGGGTGGCTGGATGAGATCCCCAGGTATCCTTTCCCTGTCACTGAGGAGCACACACCTCACAGGGGCCGAAGTCAAAGTTTAAGAGTCTTGGAAATATCTGCTGGGACCCTCCCCTTATTGTTTTTATAGCCAGGAGCCCAAGCTGAGTGGGGGGAAGCCCAGCTCCTCCTGGCAAAGGGAGAAAAGCCAGCTACTTGACATTCAGAAAAATCAAAGCTGACTCTTGCCTTCAGAATACCCTCTAAGCCAAGATGGGAACACCACAGCCAAGGTGCGTCAGCTTGCACCCATGTCTCCTAACAAAGACATATTTAGCAGATATTTCCACTGAAGCAGGATTTCCTTTTTATTTGTTGCAACATGAGAAGCTATAGGCATTGCGTAGTGATTTAATTTGTTACGTACCACAGACCATGTTTTGTGCTTTATTGACTAATTTAGTAAAGCACCTTCAGCCCCTGCTGTTTATGAACAACTTGCTTCACCCAAATGGTTTCAGACCCCCAACAGTGCTGGTGGTGGAGTCTCTGGGGGTCTCGAGCTCATCCCCCCCATTCAGACCAAGGCTGAGTGTGCTGAAACAGCTCAGCTCAGAGGTGGCAGCGGCTGGAGATGTCTGTAGGGTAGTGGAGGTGAACACTCAGGGCAGCTCCTGGTTCACCTCCTCATGCTTTCATGTGTCCGTGCACAGACTGGCAGGGGGATGCAGCTGAGCCCAGGGTGACATGTAGTGTTGCACAGGAGCCAGCAGGACCCTCTGAAGGTCTCCAACCCCAGCACACAGCAGGTCTGTCCCCAGAACGAGGTCAGGACAGCTGTGGCTTTGTGCAGCTGTGTTTAAGAACCCCCCCCAAGGATGGTGACCTCCTCCCTCTCTGCTGTCCTGTCCCCCTGCCTGTCCAAGTTGTGGTAACTCAGGCAGATTCCCGTGCTCATAGCAGTGGCAATAAACACATCCACAGTTCCTGCGTATGCTGAGGGTATCTGCAGAGGCACACCATGCGGTGAGTGCTGGCTGTGCGTCTGATGTTTGCACTACAAGGCAAGGAGACCTGCTGGAGACCTTTGAGATTTCCCAGCTTGGCTGTACAATGCCTTGAAACTGTCCTTGCTGTGAGCAGGGGTTTGATGGTAGGCACCACTGGAGGTCCCTCCCAACCTGAATTTTCCTGTGATTCTGCTGTTGTAGGTTTGCTTGGCTTTTGGTCATGTTCCTCTAAACAAGAATTTGTTGAGAACAAATTTGCCATAACTTGAGCACTGTTGTGGTGAGAAGGCCGTACAGAGCCGCCTTCTTTTATTTGCCACCCCAGAAGACCTTCCTCTGGCTTACACCAAAAAGCCAGGTTGCTACCCAGTGTCAGACCCTTGACCACATTGGGCCTTTTGGACATGCTGGCAGGTCACAGCACTACGCCAACACAGATAGGCCATAGAATCAGCAGAGGATCCAAGGATGGTCTCAGAGACTCATTGCTGGCATTTAAAGAAGAATTTTGTACCTCTGCAGTGATGTGCGTGACAGGGAGCCTCTCCTCCCACCGAGCCCCACATGGCCATGGGGTGTGTGAGGAGTCAGGCTTGGACCGCCTCCATCCTGATGTTCCTCTCATGAATAGCACCATGACAGAGCACCCCACATTCCAAAACTCTGCCCCAGGAATAGGGGAAGGCCTTTCTGTGACCAAGATGCATGGCTGTTTCCTGAAGGCAGTGCTGTGCTCTTGTTCACATGCCTAGAACCAAGAAAAATATTACAACAAATACCAACGCTGGCTGTGCTTTCCTGTGATGGGAGTATGGCTTCTTTTAAGGCACATTTCAGCTTCAGGTGTCAGTTTGCTATGTTTTTACTGAGTGCAACAAAAAGACCTGGATAAGGAACCATCCCTCATCTGGAGAAACTCTGAACACCTTTGTGGGGTAAAAAAGGAGAGGGAGAGGAGGGAAAGGAGGAGAGGGAAAGAAACAGAGAAAGGAGAAAGGAAAGAGGAGAGAGGAAGGGAAGGGAAGGGGAGGGGAGGGGAGGGAAGGGAAGGGAAGGGAAGGGAAGGGAAGGGAAGGGAAGGGAAGGGAAGGGAAGGGAAGGGAAGGGAAGGGAAGGGAAGGGAAGGGAAGGGAAGGGAAGGGAAGGGAAGGGAAGGGAAGGGAAGGGAAGGGAAGGGAAGGGAAGGGAAGGGAAGGGAAGGGAAGGGAAGGGAAGGGAAGGGAAGGGAAGGGAAGGGAAGGGCCCACCTAGATACAACCAGTGATGACATTGCTCAGTTAGAGGCTCACTTCAGAGTGCACGATAGCAAATTTTGGAAAAATGATTATGATAACCATTTCAGAAATAATTAACATAGTTCTTTTCAATTGCTTGATTAAATTGCCAGCAGCATCATGTCTCAGGACAAACCCTGCTATTCAAAGTTTGACTAGTCAGGGAAAATACTAGAAGCATTACAAGGGGTCTACAGGTAAGACAGTGAAGAAAACTCTGGCTCCTGTTGTCTTCCTTTTTTGTAGATTGTATATTTCTATTTTTACTGCTTTTAATAAAAATCTTCCTTTGCCAGGGAACATCAAAAAACAGAAGTGGTACAGCAACACATGTCTGCAGACAGAAGATTAAGCTCTGGAAAACAGGAGTTTTACATATGTGTGTATGTACACACACACACATATATATGTACACATATACTTACGTAATTCTTCTGTTTTTGTTTTTTTACAGTGCTGGAAATAATCATTACGAGGGAGTGGCTGACATGATGAAAGGCAGAGCCTCAGTCCAGAGGGACCTCTCTAAATGGGAGGACTGGACACTGGGATGCTCACAAAGCCCAGCAGGTAGAAGTGCCAGTGGTGCGTGGGGTGAGGGAGGGATAATGCTCAGCATCAGTCCGGGCTGGGAAGTGACTGGTGGAGCTGCTGTGTAGGGCTCGGAGGTAGCTGTGAACATGAACTTGAACATGGGCAAAAAGTAATTTTCATTGTGAATAATGCAAACTGCTTACTGGGCCGTATGAGGAGGAGCACACCCAGTGCAGTGGGGGGGGTGTTGGAGATTCTTCTGTTTTTGTGACTCCAAACAGCTCTTCAAGACGATACATTATAGTAAGGACAAATGGGTGATGATGCTGGCAAAGTGCAAGAAAGATTCCTTCTCAACCCTCTGTGGACCTGCTGAGGCCATAGGTTGTCAGAATGGCGGAAACCCAAGCGTTTCAGCAGGGAGACCAAAGTGAGCAGGTGTGATGGCAGAAGACGGCAGGCAAGATGTTCTGCTGTGTGTTAGGCACTGGAGCGCACACTATACAGCTTGCTGGCATTGCTTATATAACTCATCCTCTGGACGGGGCAGCCACGAGAGCTGCGCTGGGGTGCAGCGTGCCAGCAGCACCATCCCTTCTGCTTCCTCCTGGGGCCATCGCTTCTGGCATGCTGGAAAGGCAAAGGTTAGGGTGGGTCTTGCGACACAGCCTGTTCCTTTCTCAGTCAACATGGGAGTTTTTTGGCACTCTTCTGTCCTTCAGCTTGTTCTTACTTTTTGCTTCTGCTAGGCATTGTTTTCTCTGGAGGCCAGGGATCCTTGGCCACACCATGTTTGCAGTGTTGCTCTTGCCGGCATCACCATGGTTTCTGCTGGGTGGGTTTCTGACTATCGTACCATCTCGTGTTAGCAGAGCAGGGGTTACTGAAACACTGGAGCAGTCTCTGCCATGAGCTGTTGGTGCAGCAGCAGCAGCCCACAGAGTTAAACATTAGCAGGAGTTAGTTATTTCCCCTAAAGGAGGCTCTTTATAGCTCTGCCCTTATTTTGTATTGTAGTCCCAGCAATACTGTAACTCTGACAGCAGGGGTTAGAAATTTGATTTGTTAAGACATTGCAATGTCATTATGTCTGGTGCTTTTTCAGAGTTTCCTGGATGTTACTTGAAACAGGATAATCACTTACTCATGTGCAACCAACGACCACATGGAAGCCGCTCACAAAAGAAGCCGCAGCCTTTGCTAACAAAGGAACTCCTTTCTGTTTTATTTTTCCAACCAAAATTCCCAAAACAATTCCTATGTTCTGGCTTTTGTGCTTGCTCTCAGTAACAAGCAACCCCAGCAGGGGTATGGAAGATATAGGTCTTTGGTCTTAGAATAAGTACCTTTGTCTGCATTTTTTTCCTGTAGGTAATTATTCCTAGTCTAGAAATGTCAGAATGGGGAAGATTTTTATTCTTTGGACTCATCTGTCTAGTGCATTCACATTACCATAGATGGAATACTTCAGAGAAGATAGAAGGATTTCAGTTTAATCAGGTCCAGGCATAAATTTTGGACCAACAGCTAATACAGCAGAACATCAGCAACATCTGTCTCCTCTCTGCACTCAGATCCAAGAGGACTCAAGAGCTCTCCAGGCATTTTTATGACAGAAAGATTTGCTTAGTCAAGAACCGTCTCCCCTTTTCTCCTCTTCAGTTTTCCTCTCGTTCCCTCCCAAATGCAAATCAGTAACCTTTATTTACACCAGGTCTGAAAAACATGGCTATGTTTAAATATGAACACAGATGGGCGTTTGTTTTTGGGGATGTCAGTCAACCAGGAATGCATAATCAATGTGAGTAATAAATTACACACAGCACCTCCATCTGCTCAGGCATCCCTGGGAGCCCAGAGCTGAACTGGCTCATGATTCCCAGGATTGAGAGCCCAAAGCAGGGGCAGACCAGGGACAAGTCTGCTTCCCAGCAGGGAACGGAGCTCTGGTGAGTTGGGGTACAGCAGCTGGCACATCAGCACAGCTGGAGCATAAGAGACATGGCAGGAAGAAATGCTGGAGCAGGGACACATTACGTGGTGGCCGAGTGGGTCTGCAGGATGGGTGGAGGGACTGATGTGTGAGGTGGACCCGAGGTAGGGTGGGGGGTGCTGCATAGGGACAGCTCATCCTGGGACATACCAGTGGGAGGCACCCCAGGGTGAAGGGCCAGACCATTTTCCATCAGCCACTGTTCTGGAAATGGGGTAGAGAAACAGATGGGGCCTCACCTGGCGACTCTGTGCATCTCCTGTGTTTTTGGGCGGGAAGCAGCTCCTCCAGAGGTGAATGGGGGAGGGGGAGGGGTGTTCAGTCTGCCCTAAGGCTGAGATTAATTTTCTGTGGGAGGTGCCCAGGTTGCCTTTTCACAGCCTCAGCCCCTGGGAGTGATGTTCTGTGGCCTCTTGTCTCTCCCTCCACCCTCACCTTTGGAGATCATACATGGGCCCTTGCCAGAGGCAGCCAGGACTACATCCATCTGGTGTTAAGGATCCACGCCGTACGTAGGTGCCGAGGTCCTAGAGCTGGGGGACTGTCAGCTAAACAACTACACAGCTGATCACTCACACCCTCCCCAGTGGGACGGGGGAGAGAACTGGAAATGGAGAAAAAGTAAAACTCCTGAGCTGAGATAAAGGCAGTTTAATAGAACAGAAAAGGAAGAGAATAATAGTAAGCAGAGAAATAGAATATACAAAACAAGTGATGCACAGCAGAATTTCTCACCAGCTGAAGCCAATGCTCAGCTAGTTTCCAAGCTGCCCTACCTCCTGGCCAACCCTGTTACATACAGAGCATGACCATGACGTCATATGGTATGGAATATCCCTTTGGCCAGTTTGGCTCAGCTACCCTGGCTGTGTCCCCTCCCACGGGAAAAGTCCTTGACCACTTGGCAACAGCTAAAACATCAGTGTATTACCAACATTATTCTCATCCCATAGCACTAACCAGCTGCTAGGAAGAACATTAACTCCATCGCGGCCAAAACCAGGACAGGGACTCTGCAGCTTGGTCTTTTGCAGCCACAGTGAGCCACTTCTCTTTCTTGGCCACATCCTGATATGGTGAAACATTACATTATTTGACATCAGCTGTTGTCTCTCATTTGTCTCTCTGGGGAAGGCCACGAGGCTAAATCGTAACCCCTCATGAGGTCATCTCTTCTGGTAGGTTTGCTGTGACGGGCACCTTCAGCAGCCAGCAGCGATCAGTCACTCAGCAGGACGCGTCTTGCGTCTTTACAGTGGTGAAGTGGCACATGTGACATGCAGCGTTCAGTCACTCCAGTGGGAGGGATGACCCAGCTGAGTGTTGTGCAAGTAACAGTCCCGAGCGTAGAGAATGGGGATCCTACACAGGACAAGTCCTTCAGAGGTCCTGCGAGACGTAGACAACCAGCTGGCTCATACTACCAGGAAATCAGAGGAACACTTAAATCAGAAGGGAGCTCTGGAACTCTGTAGCACATGCCCTGCTCAAAGCAGGCTAACCCCAACATCAGGACTGGTTATTCTGAGCCTTGTCAATTTGGGTTTGGAGTATCTCCAAGACGAGTTACCCTGCCAACCCTCTGGTCCCCGGCTGCACCCCTCCTGTAAGGAAGCAGCTTTCCCTTGCATCCAAACAGCATTTCCCCCGTGGCAACCCATTGCCCAGAGGATGGTAAAGTAAACACGTACATCCACCTTCCCGTGGGCATCCTCCATGGGCACACAGGGACAGCCATGAGACATGAAGCCACCAAGCACTGTGCACCTGTTGGGAATGGGTCTTTGGGGTGGGGAGGCAGCTACGTGCTTGTCTGACTGCACAGGGAAGCAGCAAGGAAACTCGGTCCCCAAATCTGTGGTGGGGATGGAGCTGACACAGGAAAAAAAAAAAAAAAACTTCTTGAAGCTCAGTCCTGCTTCGTTTGCCCTCCTGCTCTGCCTAGCTGTGGTGAGGCCAGCAGGAACGACGGTGGCACGGATGCGGCTTTCTCACTGCCTTCCACAGGCAGCAGTGCCAGGGCAAGTCCCTGCGGTCTCAGCTGGTGGCAGTGGGTTGGAGCTGTGCCTCCCAGGCGGTGGTTCGGTCCACGGCTCATTTTTTCCAGGGCTGGCAGAAGTTAGTTTGCAGAAGGGAGTATGACAGCATTTCAGGCATGATGACAGTGGTTTCCATGACAACCTGAAGGCATGAGTTGGCATCTCCCTGCTGTGGTGGCCGGGGAGCACACAGAGCTGCCTGTTCCCAGCTTCACTCTAGGTATGGCACATGACAAGGTAATGCCGGGGCAGCAGAGGGGAGTGTCTATAAGGTCTGAGCTACCCTGAGAGGAGGAAATACCTCAAAGAGAGGATCTAATCAGTTTTTATGCCAGCTAAACATGGGGATTCCTTTTGCAGAATGAGGATTGCCCATACCTACCTGAAGGATGCATGTTCTGCTTAGCATGAAGCTCCTCTTAACTTTTTCCAAGCATGTGTGCTTGTGCTCTTGCCATGTGCTGGCTGGGGCTGTGCAAGTGTGCAAAACGTTGTGTCCAGATACACAGTGGTTCAGACCTGTGGGCAGGAGCAACAGGAAAGCTGGAGCACTGTCCTTCCGTAGGCACAGTTGCACAGTCTTTGCAGCTGCCACTCGACAGCGGGAGCCACCTGTGTGATGGACCAGCAGGCACCAGGGTGTGCTGTGAACATGACCCACTGCAGCTGAGGCTCTCCATGGAGCAGGGAGCCGCAAATTACCATTAGCAGCAGGGATGTGCTCCCACAGCTCTACCTTCTGTGTCTGTGGGAGTCAGATGCTCCCAGGCAGTTCACCATGCAGCCCTGGCCTGTGAGCATCTGCTTGTAATGAGGAAACAGGAGGTCAGGAGAAAATCTCGCTGGAACAGCAGGACTTCACCCAGCACGCACCCACCCATGCTGAGCCTTGCTGCCCAGGCTGTGCACCCAGCAAGTATCCTCGGCATCACTGTGCAGGGTTTGGGTACCAGAAGAGTACCCTGATATCTTTGCTCAGGATGTGCAAGGAGCGAAAGCCAAGCCAGTAAGAAATGGAGATGCTATTCCCTCTGCCTGGGCGAGGAAAAGGCATAACAGCACTAGTTATGCAAGTGGTGTCAACCTTTCTGGCATTCAAGGTATGCTTCAGTCTTACATGTGTGGCAAAATATATTTTCTTCACACGCAGATTGTGTGAAGAGAATCACATTACTAGTTCATTGTCCCTACCTGGGCAGCAGGTCTGAGTGACAAATGGTGCTGTGAGGATGTGGGGAAGTCCCGCAGTGTTTCTTTAAGTGCTCTGTTTTGCAGCCAGTAAGTGCTGTGTAAATACTGGTGTGGTGGGAGCAAGCTGTGCTTGAAACATGAAACTCCTCTGAGAAAGGTCGTGTGCTTCCTCCGGGTGCATCGCAGGATTGCTAGCAGGAACCAGCCCAGATGAAGCACAAGGTGGAAAAACCTGTCCTGGCGTCCGTCCCCCAAGGCATTGCTGCCCCCCACCCCCTGTTGCCCTTCTTGGCTGGGTGGTCCCTGTCCCTCTCTGCTAGGAACGCGTTGGCACTTCTGAAGGACCATTGCCCTCAGCCTGCTGGTTTCACACTTCCCTCTGTCCTGATACATGTGAATATTGAAATATTAAGATCAATTCAAGCAATTAGAGCCATTGCTCAATAGATATAACCAAACAAAAGGGAAACCATTGTAACTTGGAAAATAATTAGTTGTAAGATAAGGAGCTCTGGAACAATCTCATTTTAAACAGCTCGGCCTTGGAAGAACAGATGCACAAAGATAAGAAAGTTACAAGGTGATCACAAAACCAGCCTTGAGGGATAAGGTATAGCTGATACCAGGACTGAGTCTGAAGACCACCACCCCTGCCACCACCCCCCTGAGGACCACCCGGAGGTGCCAACAAACATCCGCGAAAGACATTCGCATATGCTAATGAGTTCCCGGAAAAGCCATGAATGTGATAAGCACTACTCAGAAATATAATGAATAGGTATATTAACATAGTATAAATACTTGTTAGTTTTGTCTTTTGGGTGTGCACGTTAGGTGGAGTTATCCCCCGTGCACCCAGCGCTGCAATAAAAAATGCCTGCTTTCTAAAACTTCAAAATAAGTCTCAGTGAATTATTTTGCTGCTTTCTGGTAACAGTCCAATGCTGTGGCCAAACTGCTTTGAACACCTGTAACCCACGAGCGGTCTCCTTGCCCCATCTGCCACAGAGGACATCTGTCCCGAACACCAGCGGGGCCTGCCCTTGGGGCCAGAACAGCACAAGCTCCTCTCCTCAATACAGCCACAGCTCCCCGGACTCATCAGCTGTCTTGCAGTATGTTTTTAAAGCTCTGTGTTTGTAGTGAAGTGCCACTAATTTATTTCCTGGAGGTTGCCCAAAAAATGTTGCAACTCAGGCTTTCTCTGACATATGATTTTGGTGTTGCGCAGGGTGTTGTTTCTTTTCTATGCATTGACCCACAGGACTGACCTTCCTGTGTGTGGGTTTGACCCTCCACAACCACACAGATTTGCCTGGAGCTCTGTAGCCCAGCCGCCTTATTTTCTGTCCTGTGGTGCAGTGCAAGATGTCTCTGCTGCCTTTTTATATACTAGAACCTTGCAGAAATGCATATGTGAACAGACATACATGATCCTCAGGATATTGTTTTGCCAGGTATGGTAGATCCAGGGTAAGATACACACAGACGTTGCTCCAGACACAGTGTGGACCCACAGCACAATGCAATATTTGGGCAGCTGAGAGTGTGGGCATGACCGTTCCCATGCTGCCCAGCTTTTTGGGCATCCTGCAGGCTCACCCGATTGGGTCAGTCTGCAGTTCAAAGAACTTGCCCTCTTACTTTAAGGACCTTCGTGGTGGATGAAGTGCCTCTGTTGCTGAAGAACAAGCCCACAGGCCACTAGAAGCAGCACAGATTTATAGCAGGCAGATTTTGGGGGTCCTAGCAGCAGTGTCTCCAAGTGTATAGACATCTCCACAGTCTCTGCCAGCAAGAGGTGTGCACTCATTGGACAAGCATAATGACAGACCTGGATGTCGATCCTTCAGCCTGCCCAGGGTTTCAGAGGTAAGGAGGTGTTTTGTACATGCTGTGCCATGGCTCTGTCCTGTGCATGAGCACATTCAAGTGTCCTGCTCTGCAGAAACATGGCAGAAAAGTCCCCGATCTGTGACACTGATCTGCTCTCCAGTCAGGCAAGCTATTGCTGACATCAGGCTGAGGTTAAGAGCACAGGTGTTCACTTTGGTGCCAGCAACCCTTTCCTCCATCCAGTTCCCTTTGAGCCAGGATGTTCCCTGTGCACTTGATTTGCAACTGTGTCTTGAGGGAGCCAGGATGCCAAGCAGCTGTCCAGGGGTGAAAAGTGTACAACCATGCCACAGCCCCTTTCCCTTTCTTGATTCTTGACTTCCCAGGATGCAGTTTTCAGCCCAGAGACTAGTCTCCCTCTCAGTGTGCTTAAACACAGGCCAGGAGCCCCTTCATCGCTGGCTGTCCTCCAAAACACCCATGCTCACAGACTCATCTGCGATTGCATGGCTTCCCTCAAACAGCTGAGCTGTGAATGTCTTAGTGGGCAATAACATTAAATAAAGTATGGTGGCCAGCAGAGAGAGCAAAACATGCCAAAGGGCCCTTCTGCTGAGCTGCAGGCCTTCTGCCATAGGAAGCACTTTCTCATTTGGCTTGCACAGTCCTGAAGCCAGGGCAGGGATTAGGATTTGGGGCAGCAGGGATGGAAGGAGTGGGCTGCTCTGCTGTGCCACCACCGCTGCGCAGCAAAGTGCTAAACCACAGAGGGACCATAAGTGATGGGACAACATAAACCATATGCCTAGCACCTGCAGGTTTGGGGGCATTGCTTCCGCCAGCCACCCTGGTGGGTGTGATGTGAGTAAATATGGGCAGCCTGTCACACAGGACCAGGACAAGTGCAATCTCTGTCCCCATCATGTTCCCTCATCCTCCCAGATTTTTAGCCTGAAACTGTTCAGGAGAGGAATTTAAAAAAAAAAAAAAAAAAAAAAAGTTGCTATTTGAAGAATGCAGCAGGGGGGAGAAAATAATCACAACAGAGATAAGGAGAAGTCAGTCGACTTGACAACTGCACCAAACAAGCTTCTCTGAGGCTCCGGCTGGTTTAGGATGGGATGCTGCAGCCCACTTCCCCTTGCCCCAGGCTGCCGGTGCTGCATTAACATCAGCTCTGCTGGTGGGGGCTGGGGAGGCAGCTCTGGGGCAGCTGCAGGGGAAGAAGAAATACACCAGCGGGGTCAGGGCGGCAGGGCAGCATCTCTCCCCATCCCCTCTGCCTGTGAGCCACACCAGCTCCTCTCCTCCGCAGCCGTCTGCCGGGCTTCCCTCTGGCTTTGTGGTCACAAGGCTGTTTTGCCAAGAGCACGTGTAGGTTTCAGGCGCCACCTCAGAGGGCTGTGCAGCTGTCCTGCCCTGTCTTCCCAGTAGGATTTTTGGGGGCTTATCTGCTTTCCTCCCTGTCGTGGGCTGTGTTGCATTCAGCTGCCAAGATTCCCGCATCCTCGCCACTGCTCCCTTCGAGGACCAGCTCTGTTTAATGTCTATCTGGCCACGTGGCACTCCTCTGGCAGACTGCTGAAGGCCTTGTATAAATGTTCTGCTGGAAAATATCCGAGGTCTGGGGTCTAGTCCCCTCCTCCCAGTGACAGAGAAAAAGCTGCATTGCTCTTGGCTTAGAGTTCAGGAGATCAGTTTTGCCAAAACCAGATGTCTGTATCCACTTTTGCTGTCCCCAAGCTGGGGCTTTTGCACCTGATGCTTGTGGAGAGGCTGTTCTCTCACTGACAGGCAGTAAGGGATTTGGCAGAGCAGAGGTTGGTCTCCCAGGACTGTGCACATCTGTGGCTTGGCAAATAAATAGTGAGAGAAAATAGGTCCCTTGGCTGGACAACCTGCAAAAGGGAAGATGGATGGACAGTGCTTGGGCAGGTGGATGCATGGCATTCGCCTGGCTGTTCCTGACACAAGTGATGAGGCTCACGATGTGCACCCAGAAACGAAGGGGGATGCCCTGAGTGTTGAGATCTGGCAAGAGCCTGTGCAGACAAGATTAGGAATTAAAAATTTCATCCCCTCAAGATTAAATCGTCCACCCAGAGGAACAGCCTCAGATGTGCAGGTGTATCCCAGCTCACAGGAGTGCTGAGCTTTGCTTGTCCACCCAGCACCATTTGAGCATCCTGCACACGCTGGTCATTTTAACTCACTGCTGTGCCAAACTTGCTCAGCACTTTCATCTCTGATAAAATAGTTGTGAGGGTTTAAAACAGAAAATGCAGTTGGCCAGGGAAAATGATATTCTTCCTGGCCCTTGCAGGTATCCAGCTCTGCAGCCTGAGCCCTGGTTTATGGTCTCTGTCATAACACAGAGCTGCAGAAGTTACCTGCAAAATTGTCGATGCCATCTCCCCAGAGACATACCCAGTGTCAGGGGAAAAAAAGGAGCAAAGCAGAGACCGTTTTGATGGAGAGACTGAAGGCCAGAGGGGACCGTCAGAGCATCCCTTTTGCTGTGCTGTACCTTTCAGCAGGGCTCAGAAACGCTCTCTCCCTTTTGGATATGTGGCACAAGGTAATCTTCCTGCTGTGGCACTCCTTGCTCATTTCTGCAGCTTCTTTGAATATGCGTGTTTCCTTGTCCCTCTGAAAATACAAACAGCAACTGAGTGCTTTTCCTACCAGGAAACAGAAGCAAGATCCCTCTGATTCAAACACTGTTACGCGCTTACAGCTGGAGGTTGCATTATCCCTATTAACTGCAGGACAAAGAGTTCATGGTGTGACCCACAGATACGCTTCAGTCTCTCTGCAACACTGCCTTCCAAGGCAGATCTTACATCTGGCATTATTGGCCGCTGGTTGCATTTCTGTCATTTATTTATTAAAGTTAATTTCACCAGACTGTAATGATTTATTCAGATCCAGAGCTTCCTGTAACAGAGCGCCATTATTTGCTATGCCACCATGTTTCTGCCATCTGCAAATTTCATAAAGGTTTTGTAACAGCTACTTTTTCAAAGGTCACTGAACCACTTTTTAAGCTGTTTCTTTTGCATAAGGCATGGATCTTACCAAAGCATCAGGTGATATTAAGTGAAAAATGCTTTGAGGAAATCTGATTATGTAACAGAAACACTATTCCCTTTATTGGATTGAAGCAATAATCTTGTGCTGGTAGGGTTTTTTTGAAGGAAGAAAAATAGAAAAAAACAAGTTTGTTTAACAATGCTGTGCCTCATGACTAACTTCAGTAGCAGTTTTCAGCCTCTTTGTTGATCCTGAGTGCCAAACTGACATTTGGATAAGTAGCCAACTGTTCCCTTGCCCTTCTTTTATCTTCATGCGGGAAATACTGTGCCGGTTTTCTTTTTCTGCAAGGAACTGCAATGAAAATATTGACTGGTGTGCATGGAGAGTGCATGGGTATGGGAGCACCTGCAGGAACAAGTGGCAGGATGGGCAGCCACAGACAGCACCTGCATTAGCTGATTACAGGGGTTCTGCTGTTTTCCAGACCACCCCAAAACCAGGGATGGTCTCAAATACACAACTTCCTAAAGGAGGCCATACTGAAGCCATTAAAAATAGTGTTTGGAAGAGAGGGAACAGGGTAGAAGACATAAAATGTCCTGATAAGGAGACAAAGTGCATCTTAATGGTTCCCAGAAGAGGAGCAGGATGGAGACAGGAGACCACAATCACCATCAGCTCCTAATGGGTAGAAAAAGGCAGGACTCAAACGCAGCACACAGCTCCTGTGGCAACAACCCAGGAACCATGGTAAAACCTTAGCTGCCAGTGTCCCTTTTACACTGCATTGCCATTAAGTGTCCCTGGACAGCATTTTGGTGCTTACACCCTGGATAGACCACTCAGATGCTCCCATCTTGGACATTCTTGTGAGTAAGGGGAGGAGGGGGGTTGGCAGCGAGGAAACCAGCTTAGTTTCAAAGCTGCCGCTGTCACCTGGAGCTCCACCAGGAAGGACATTGCTGCTGCTGGTAGCAGCCCCAGTCCTTATGCTAAAACAGCGGATGCTCACTGCACCAGAACCCTGCCCTGTACTGTTGTACTTGTTGCCAGCTTGTCATAGTCCCTGGTGTGTAAATTGGATCATGGTACGAAGTGTCTCTTGTTATTAATGTGCAATGTAAGTGTCATAGCAGTAGAAGCCTTGAAAGTTTTGGAACAGGTCAAAAACAGCAATTCCAGAACTATAAATAACTTCCTGGCGGTCGATTAGGTGTGCAGCCTCAAAAGCTGGGAAAAGCCTGTGTCAGGAGTACCAAAGAAAAGTGGCAGCAGCTGAGCAATGAGAAACACATCTGAGCAACAGGGTCAGGCACCTGCTGCGGCGTGGGAAAGCAACACCCGCCGGCGCCATGCAGGGAAGGGAGGGGGGGGAAGCCAAGGGCTAAGAGCTCCCTAGAAACTCAGACGCTTCGAAGAAGTGCCAGGATGCTGAATGTGGTGTGTTTCTGGGGGTTCTGTCCACAGAATCACCACTGTAGGATGACTGTGGGGCTGTGAGGGCCCCTGCTCCATGCAGCCCTGCTCTCCTGGGGACCGCATGCAGCCAGAGAGTGGCTGAGGTTAGAAGGGACTTCTGGAGCTCATTTGGTCCAACTCCCTGTTCAAGCAAGGCCACCTAGAGCCAGTCACCCAGGACCATGTCCAGATGGTGTCTGAACATCTCCCAGGATGGACATTCTTCCCATCTGCATGGTTACAAACCCTTACAAAACACTTTTGAGCTGCCAGTGTCACCCAGGCTGCTGCATGGTGCTATGAGTGTGTCTGAGCATGCATTTTTGTGCACATTTCTCCTATCCAGTGCTCCAGTCCTCAATGAAGCTTTATTATGTATCAATTCAATCACAATTTTGGGCAGCATTATAATCTAGCACCTGTGGGACAGACTACTCCTTAGCAAAACACTTCAAAAGCAGGCCAGTGGAAGTGTTTTAGACATGCTGATTTTTGAAGTATCTAATTTTGCAGAGGGAAAACTCCCTGGCAGAGTGCCACATCAGCGGAGTACAGCCGTGCAGTTTGCAGTTGCTACCACTGACTGTGATGTTCAGCTGCCCTTTACATGTTAAGGGTTTGTACCCTCACTGATTTCACACCACCTCTGCAATCAACTGGTTTCTTTTCCACTAGAAATTCTCATTTTGGCAAAATCACAGCTTTGAGGGCTGCTAGGTGGACCTCTGTGAGCAATCCCAATTTCCACTCATGTTCCCCATGTTATATGAGCAATCCTCATTATATCAATGAGGCATGCTGAGACCTTTTGTTTTTATAGCATTCCTGGTGAGAACTACCACAGTGTTCATGCAAGTCAGAGGTAACCAAACCACAGTCAATTACTGCCCCAGCAACTGTGTTTTCTAAGGCAATGATGGTGTTTTAGAACAATTTAGGCAGGGAAGGATCTCTGGAGGGGTCTTGCTCGATCCATTTGCTCAAAACCAGGGTAAATCTGAATTCACATTAGGTCACTTGGGGCTTTGTCCAGGTGAGGTAGAAACTGTAGTCTTCCCCTTCCTATCCCTCCAGAGACACTCAACCCATCCCCTCAGCTTTGTGCTCCGTGGTAAGACTCCTGCTTAGACCAAACTTTGGAAAACCACCCAGACCTGGAAAATACATGGTGCAAACTTGTAGCAGCTGAGTGAAAAAGTGAGTTGTACAGACACATGCAGAAAGTAAGTGTTTTCTACCTGAAATGGGCAAAACTCAGATGTTCTGAGAGCACGCTGCATCCGTGGACTTGTTTCACCTCCACACCCCATCTCACATATTGTCATTGATGTCCTCACACAGGCTTTCTCATTTCCTTGTCTCAGGCGTGTCCCCAGGCATTGATGCTTAGTGAGTGGATGAGCTGGGCTGAGCTTAGCACTACCTCCTCTGCAAGAACACATCTGCCCTGGTTGTACTGCAGTCTGAAAGGCAAAGAAATTGGACCACCAACAGAAATATGATCTCTTCTCCCTTCAAAGCTGATTTTCTCCAGTGCTGGTCTCTTCTCTGGCACATCATGCTCTTCGCTGGGCCCACGTATCTCTGAGAGTATTTCTGAAAATGGGGAGGACAATAGTTATGTTGCAGAGATGTCTCCTTCCAGACTGATCGAGCACATCCTGCCCCTGGAGTGATGCTCTGGCCCCAGACCTCCTTCATCAACACTGCTCTTCTATGTGAGGACTCATCAGTGAATTTCCCTTAGTGCAGCCACTAAATCCCATGGGAAAGAGATATGGTGATGACGACTTTTCAATTTTTTTTTTTTTAATTTTATTTCAAATGAATTTTTTTTCTGTTCCAGACTGTGGTTTGGAAAAAGAAAATTGGGGCATTTGATAGGTGGGGTGCTGCTGGAGGGATGACTTTTCAGCCTGTCTCTGTGTCACACGTGAGCCTGCCAGTGTTTCCCATTTTTTGACCAAGCTGTTTCTCTCCCTTTCAAAAGTTACAGGGTGTAAAAAAAACCCAGTCAGTGAGCTCCTACTGCAATGTCCTGCGTGCCAGCAGCCAGCACCTCCACAGACGCCTGGAAGAAATGCTCAGTGTCCCTTTGCCAGCTCCTCAGTTGGACTCAAGCGTGGAAAGCTTCACAGCTCCTCCCTTTCTCTCTTGCAGCCGGGCAGCTGGTCACAGTGATAAATACCATGCTGAGTTTTGGCTTTTGAAACACAGTGCAAAGCGGGTTTGGAAAGCACAGGCAAATGTTTGGCTCCATGCTTTTTCCCTGGCAGTGCCCTGCAGGCTTCTCCAGGCTTGCTGGCATCATCCATGGCCCTAGCTCCTGGACACCAAAGCAGCAGTGTCCTTTTGCCCAGCTCTCCTGCTGCTCCACTGGCTCTGGCTTGGTCCTCCCGAGGGGCTGGTTTGTTGCTATATTGGTCAGACAGCTGGGGAACGACTGACTGACCCTGGAAACCTCTCAAGTATGGAGACCCCCCCAGCTGCCACCCCAGTACGCTGTCCCTAGGCTGCACCACCCTTCCGCGGAAGGGGTTTCTCACGGTGTCCATCCTGAACAGCATGTGAAGGGCAGGAAGGTAGCCAGGAAGAGTCCACAGGTCCAGGCTCTAGGACTTAACCCCATGCCTTGTCTTCCGCACTCAGCTCTTCACTGCAAGATCTACTGCAGGCTTGAGAAGTCAGTCACCTCTGGCTCTGCACAGATCTTGTCTCTGTGCCGAAACCAGGACACATCTGCGTTGCTGGTAGTTAACACTGAGAGCAGTGGACAGAAAAGGAAAACAGGCCCCAGGAGCGGGGCTGCTGCCTTGGGTAGACAGAAGAAAGAGGTCTTGAATGGGTGCATCGTCCTCAAGTGCATAGACATTCTGCAAATGGGATGTGGGCAAATAAGGACGGATCCAATGTCAGCACTGCTGTGCTGAGACACAGAGCAAGAGCAAGGGGTGAGCACACCCACTTCAGGCTCCTTCCAAGGGGGTGAAAGGGGTCAGCAAACTCCAGCTTAGTTCTTTTCTTCCTTCTAACAACAGCCTCCTTTCTTCTCTTTTTTTTTTCTTTTTTCTTTTTTCTCTCTTCTCTCTTCTCTTCTCTTCTCTTCTCTTCTCTTCTCTTCTCTTCTCTTCTCTTCTCTTCTCTTCTCTTCTCTTCTCTTCTCTTCTCTTCTCTTCTCTTCTTTTTTCCTCTCTTTTTTTCCCATGGGCTGAAGAACAGAAAGGTGTAGCGGGGTATGGAATAAATGTCAGAGACATCTGCTAACCCATCCTGGCCACTGGCAGGCAGGTGGAGCTGCAGGTGGGAATGGAAACTCTGCTAGAGCCAAGTATGGTCTCACAGCAAAAGAGGCAAGGGATCCTTTACAAAATGACATGCTGATCTGGTCCAGGGAAACCTTGGTAAGCAGTGGGGACAAGGGTGAAAACCTACTGACGCTTCTTAGCTGCTTCTTTCAGCAAGGGACAAAATTTCCACGCAGGGCTTCTTCCAGCCACTGTGCTGTGTGACTCCTGCCCATTCCTCACCCACCCAAGCAGACAAGGGGAGGAACAGCTCAATACTCTGGGGACAGAAGTAGGAGAAAGTGGAAGGTCCCTCTCAGACCATTTTTCTACCCATAGATACCAAACATAACACCATGAGAAGAAAACACCTGAGATTGCTGTGCAATGCCTTTCAGGGTCCAAAAGCTGATGAAAGGTGCCAGAGGGACCTCCTACCCTCCCCCAGCATGTCCCTGTCCAAGCCCTCTGCTGCAGCTCAGTCTGGTGGCCACTTCCATACAACGATGCTCCTGCACTGTCCCCAGTGCACTGGTAGCCAGCCCTTGGAGGGATGAAACAGGCAGGGGCCAGTGCCCTCTTCCAGAGCTGTCAATATGGTCTTCAGAGCACGCCTCCAAGCAACCGTAGGGGCTTGAGGATGTCCTGCCCACTGTGCCAGCCTGGGCCCCAGAGGCTGGTAGCTGGTTACAGCTGGGAACCAGCCCACCTCTCCCTGGACACTGCTGGGAACCTCAAGCCAGCTGCCTAGCCTGAGCCACAGTCTTGCAGCCAGAAAGATCTCTTCCATGGAAACTGTTTCCATGAAAAAGTGCTAAGGAAGACAGGCAAACATTTGCATCAGTTTCCCAGGAATGACTTCTCAATTTCCACACTCTAGCCAAACCCACAAGCATCCAAGGAGCAAGCAGCAGCCTATTTCCCCCAAGCAGCTGACAGCCTGGGTGAGGGCTTGTGTCCCCTGCCTAGTTGCAGGAGGGCTTTGCATGCCGTCCCCCTACCCACAAGTAAACGAAAAACCCTACGGTTTTCTGGTGTCATCTACAGCAGTGTCCTGGACCTGCTTCTCTAACACTGGTAAAAATTTTGCAGTGCAGAGAGAGAAATTCACTCAGAGCCACAGCCAGAGAGGGAGGAAAAGCTGGAGAAAGCTCCTGTAAGGAGGCTAAGGCATGGTGCAGTCCACCCCATCAGCCAGAAACCCACCCAGCCAGCGGGGTAATTCAGAGTACTGCTGCCAAACGTCGTAACTGAAAATACTTTATTTGACATCAATAGTAAAGTAGGAACATTAGATTATACATCCATTGATATATAAATGATATAAATGCAAATGCAAAACCATCTACAGGAAACCCACAAGCAGTCCAGTACACAAGTAACATCCCAGGAAAAGCCGCATGCCAGGATCCTCCCTCATCCTAACAAGCAAACACTAATCCCAAAGAAACCCAGCATTAGCGTTTCCTTTGCAGTTATTTGTTCTGGGTTTCAACCGTTATACACAGTATCACTTTGAGTGTTGCTACCAGTACAGGAGAGGAAAAAACACCAACCACCACAGGTCATGGCCAGAATTCACTTCTGTGCACCATGAGTGTTTGTAGAAAAGGCCCCCGAAAAGTCCCAGGGAGAGAAATTTCATGGCCGGGTTGAGTCAAGAGCATTTTGTGAGTTTGACTGATACAGTTTACACAGGGACAATGAGATCTGGAAATCACGGGTCAGCACCGAAGGGTGAACAAGCAACCAAAGGCAGCTTTGGTTTTGACATGGCTTGTGGCAGTAGCAGTAGCAGAGAAACTAAGTGACAGTTTCTTGCACTGCTAGCATCTCTCTGCTGAAAATGGTTTTCAGGTTTCCTGATTTTCCAGTTTCCATTTCTCCCCTCTTTCAAGGCACATGTGTAGAAACCTTTGATTGCAACAGCTGGAAACAAGTGCTCAGACCACCTCCATGACACTCAGTGATTTCAGCATATAGCAAAACAACAAGTTGTTACACTAACTTTTTTCTAATCTTCAGAGAATCCTAAGGGAAGGAACCTCCCCAAACCAACCACTCAATTACAACAGGTAGCCCCTTTGCCTGTTAGCAGACAGACACCACTACAGCTGACGATCCCAACTCTCTGATTCAACTTACAGAAGGCTCAGCACAACATCGAGGTGCTCTCTGCAGAGACCTGGGATTTTCAGTGTGGCCTCGATGAGTTTTGGTGCTGGTCTGCCACCACTGCGGGAGTGGGGCCCTGCTTCTAAGGCACCTTTTTTAAAAAAAAAAAAAAGACAAAAAAGTCCTTGCCTGTGTCTCCATGACTGGTGCAGACTACAGCTACACCAATGTTTTACAGGTAGACATTTGACCTGACTTCTGTAACACATCCTCTTCTTGTACTCCTTTGTATCTGCAAGAGCTGGAGCCTGGCCTGCGAAAAAGGAGTCATTTTTTTTAACGCAACAATAAGCACAAGAGAGTGGCTCTTAAACACAAGCCTGCTTCCTTGCACTTTGCTGCTGCTCCATGCAAGGTCACCTTCGCTCAGCTCCCGGCACGACTGAAGCAGCCAATCTGGCCAGAAACAGCTTTTAAGCGAAAGGAGTGAACACTTTTTCAAAGTGACACTGAAAGAAAAGGCAGCTGGGTGTCTCCCTAGTAATTAACGTCTGTGTGCATACTTTGAGCCTCTGCTGGTGTAAGAAGGAACACACTATCCCCCAGCCTCTGCAGGATCCCACCCCTGCAGTGCAAGGGTTCAGCAAAATCTTCAGGTCTCAATTGGAAAAAAACCCAAAAAAACCAAACAAACCAAAAAAAAACCAAAAAAAAAAAAAAAAGAGGCAGTGCTGAAGATGATCCCCAATACAATGAGCGTCCCTGATTTCAACAGCCTTCAGCACAGGCCAAGGAAGTGCAAATTGCTGTGGTCAGAGCTGGTGGCAAAGTACTTGCCAGAAGGAATTCAGTTCTCATTTCTGGCTGAGCTTTAAATCACTTAAACCAGCTCCAAGGGTGTCAGCACTTGAGGCTTCCATACCGTCATGGGAAGGAAAAGCGGGGTGTCTGTACAGGTGGTGCTCTGACAAAAAGTAGTACTCCAAAACGTGCATGTCCCTCAGAGCCTGAGAAAACCAGGAGGGAGTTTCCGGACAGAGGACACACATTGCAACAGGCTTTAGGCAAAGAAAAATCGACTGGATGTCAGCCCTGCTGTGAATATCTCAGCACCGCAGGAGATTTCATGGACAAATACACAGAGCAAATATAATACACAGCTTATATATAATGATGCACATAAAAAGCCTACTAGTCTGAAGATAAAGGAGGCCTTGAATCATATCCTATTATGCTGCACCCTAGATTAATCTGCTATTAAATATATTGCTTATGATACACAAATTACTTTAAAAAGTTATTAAAATGTTACAACAACAACAAAAGTAAGAAGTGAATTCAAGTTTTATGCATGACATTAAAAGAAAAATTTTGGGTTTAGGAAACGTCAGAGAATGTTTAAATAGTGTGGTAACTTTCTACGACTGTTAAGAAGTGTCAGCAAATTTTAAGGCCACGATTTCATCGTGCAATTAAATTAATTAATCTTTATTTCAGGGGAAAAAACCATAAAAACCCAAACCCACCTCCCTCCGCCCCCCTAAAAAAACCCAGGTGGTGTGCTGAGGCAAAGTCACTATCACATCCAGAAGTAAGTTTATCTGAAGCCAGCAGTTTTTGCTGATGCCATCTGTGTAGCTCCCACCATGTGCAGAGAGCTCACTGGCAAATTCTGGCTCAACTCACTCAAAGCCTCCTTTGAGATTAAAAGAAATAATGACATTCATTGAATCCAGACTTGATTATTCAACACTTGCTCTGCACACAGAGAAGATGTTTGTTTTGGTCACTATGAGAAAAAATGTGTGATATTGTCCCTATTAAAAAAATAATCTAATGCAAAGCGTAAACTTGTACAATTTTAGCAGCATTTTACACTCCTTCATAAAGTAAAACCAGGAATTAACTAAAAAGAATGTTTTCATCCACCTAATTTAAAATATCAAAATATCACGGGCAGTAATTGCTGATGCATCACAGTTGTAATCAGTAAAATTTGGGTCCAGCAATTTACTCAACATGGGGAGCACTGCAGCAAACAGATCAGATTCAACATTTTGTGGCAAAGTAAATATTTACAACTCTTATGTACAGTTTCTGGACTTACAAAACAATGGAGCTAGAAAGTTGTGTAAAGTGAAGTTTTTTTTTAAAAAAAAAAAAAGGAAAAAAAGCACTTGTCCAACCAATTTGGAGACACTTTGGCATGCCAAAAGAGGTCTTTTTTTTTCTTTTTTTCTTTTCATTGCAACTGTTATAAAACCAGCAGATCTAAAGCATCACTGAGGCCAGATGTCCTGGGAAACGTAGGCAAGGTCTCTCTGTGTCTGTGATGTTAGCTATTTGGTGAGCCAATATCCACTGTGATCTTTGTATACAGAGGATACTTGTCAGTTTTTAACACCTTGTAGGATAGTGTATTTAAGCCGTCAGAACTCATTGTCTCCCTTGTGTGAGCAATTCGGTCAAACCTGTGGAAGGAGGGGGAAAATAAAAAAACAAAGAAAGAAAAAAAACGGGGAAAAAAATGTTTAAACAGCCCAAACTTCGCATGACATTTTCATAGCCTCTCCTCTCAGGCGGCATCTCCGGTGTTTTACGAACAACCCGAGTATTAGTATGGGTCCCATAAACTCCCAGATTTGGCCAGCCTGAGCATTGGGCAAAGGCATCCCTAGGGGGTCAAATTTTAGCCAGAAAAAAGCAGCCAAGCTTTTAATTCACACGGGTCCTTTTCCAGGTTTTATACGCCAAAGACAAGCTGGAAATAATTGCTCTGAGCTTAATTTGCTGCGTTTAAGAAACAAACAAAACAAACCAAACAAACAAAAAACCCCACAAAAAAAACCCCCACACTGGTGAGACGTGTTTCTGCCATAGGGAAATCTTGGGAAAAAGGTCTGCACTCAGGTAATAAACTGGAGAGGGGAAGGGAGCAGCTTACAGTGCAAGGAACAGAGGTCAGCAAGGGAAGAAATGTATTGCAGGCTTTCCACAATCGGGCTTTTTGCACAGCAAAGAGCAAAGCCTAGCAGCTGGAGCAGCAAGGGCAGGAGGTACCCCTTGAATCTGCACGGGATGGAGCAGACGCACCTCTCGGGGTTGGGTTCGTTCTTCCGGTCCCGGGAATGCCGAATCATTCTGCACTTCCCAATGATAGCATCTGGACGGGATATCCCCATGCCTTTAAACACCAGCCTGTAAAAAGCAACTTGATTAGACACCCATGACAGGCGACAGATGTGGGATGCTCTGCCACACCTTCCACAAATAACCATTGGTTTTGGGGGTTTTGCCGTTTTCTTTTTTTTTTTTCTTTTTTTTTTTGAGGATGCCTCTAGTGCATTTGGAGGCTTGCTAACACCAAAAGTGGGGAAAGTCAGTCCCTTTCCACGTGGACACGTCAGCATGGGGAAAATAGATGTCCCCCTGCCAACACCAAGGATGTGCTAATTCACCACACCCTCACCTGCACTACCAGCCCCTCCAACACCCAACACCTGCATTAACCTTGCTCCAGGCTGTAGACTAGAATTTGAATGGAAGGCATCTAGTTTTTAACGCCTCTGGAAAGGAGCCAAAAGAGCATTTTTTTCTGGATGTGAAGGCTGCAGTGCTGCTGGAAAATGAAGTGAATGGTGGTGAAGCAGCATGGGGGACACACACACATGGTCAGAGCTACAATGGTCTCAGCTGGGACCCATCAGGCAAGGGGCAGCCTGTCTTTGTTTGCATGCTCTCTGCAAGGCAGCTGCAGTTCATGGACACCAATGCTGGAAAAGTACTTGGTTTCTTCCTCTTTGCATCTCCCTTTTCATTTCTATATTGCATCTGCTCCTCAAAACCTGAGAAGAAGCACCACCTTGCTCTGAATGCCCTGCCCCACTGGCAACCGCCCTGGGGCTGTGAAGATGTAAGGCAGCACAACCCCAAGTCCACCCTCTGCCCCAGTCTTCAGGCAGGCGTGGTCCCAGCCTGCCCCATGCAAACACCTCCTCTCCACAGTTTTGAACCTTGCTCCTCTTCCTTCCAGGCAGCAAGCAATGGCTCACCTCATTATTTAGGGCCACTTACAGCCTCATAAACAAAGCTCCCCTGGGAACAAACGGAACCAGGCTGCCGACCTAAGCAAACCTCAGGCTGTATTGGGCTGGGGGGGGTCAAAGTCTTCTGCACCCTGCATTGTGCCCTGAATCCCCTTCCTTCAGCCAATGCTGGGTGATGCAGAAGAGCACTGCTCCAACCTGCGCATTGGCGTGGATGCTTGCAAGGCTGCGTGGCGAATGAGCGATGCACGTGTGGGGCAGGGGTGGGATTTTTCCAGCTGAACCCACTCCCCAGCACACCTTGGGAGCTGTGAAATGGGGTGCGAGCACCCAGCAGGAACATGCTTTCGCTGAGCCAGCAAGTCGCCCACACGCCACCTCTGTCCCCCTCCCGGAGGGGAGGCTCCCACAGTTGGGGTGAAAAGACACCCTCCACCCCCTCACACCCTGGTGAGAGCAGCAGGTCTGTGCTCATCCCCACCCAGAGGCACTCAGAGTGCAAAAAGGGGGTATTCATTTACCTGTTATAAATGTCGTCATCTTCACCACCCCAGCCCCAGTAATTGTTTGGGAACCCATTGATTTTTGTGAACTGCTCTTTGCTCAAGGCAGACACACCTCCAAAATACTGATTGTAAGGCAACCTGAAAGCAGGGAGAAAAGGCCATTAGAGGAGGAGAGGTGCTAGCCAAGGAGCAGCCAGCCTGCCCAGAACGGGCTTGCCACTGCCCTTCACCCCAGCCCACTGCAAGACAGCATGCCTGCCTGCAGCAGGGAGCAACACGTGTCTTGGTGGCCTGGACTCGGCCTAGGCAGAGGGAGCTGGTGACCTCAGTCCCAAATACAGCTGGGAAATATTTTGCAACTGCAAACGGCTGCAGCCTTTCACTAAGTACACTGTCCTCAAAGGACAGGCTGGTGAGATGCACATCACTTTGCCAAAGGACAGATGGGTAACATGCATGCCCCGGGAGCAGCAGGAGCTCAGCAAGGCACTGGAGATGCCACAGAGCCTTCTCTTCCAGCAGCTCCACCACTCACCTCCACGCTCCCCAGTGCCCCAAAGGAAAGCTCACGGCCCAAAACTGAGCTGGCAATATGACCTTGCACACACAAAGCCAACCAGCTCCTGCTCGAAACACGGGCTGATTCACCAGGGGATTGGGGACAGATGAAATTCAGACCCACAGCACCAGGAGAGGGCCCACGCAGGGATTACCAGGACCTACGGCAGACCTTGTCACTGCTTCAGCAAGCAGAAGAAACCCCTGGGGCCTGCATTTCTGCTCTAAGCTTCACCTAGCTGCAAGAAAAAACTGCAGCTGCTGTGGTGCTGGTGACAGTCCTGCTCCAAGCAGGGCTTGGGTCTGGAGTGGAGGGGTCCTGCTACCAACACCACTGCTGTATCTTCAGCAATACTGGTCACCATGGGGTCACAACTGGTTTTTGCTTTAAAGATGAGGTTTTAAAATCCCCCTTGGGGATTTGGAACAGGAAAAATTAAAAAAAAAAAAGGAAAAGCAAGACTTTTTTTTTTTGCAGTAGCTCGCTGAACCCAAATGTATGCTGAAAGGCATTTCGTTTTGTGTTGCCCTGAGATACCAAGGCAGGTCCCTCAGTGGCCCAAAATCGAACAGCCAAAAATAATTCGTTTTGCTCTTAAAATAGTGTCTGATGCAGTCTTCTAAAAGCTGCACATAATTCTCACTGTGTGAGAGTGTCTCATTTTTCAGACTGGGTGGAAACACTAGCTGTCTTCCAGCTTCCACCCTGAAACACAAGAAGGGATACGTGGGCATCTACAAAATGACGGGCTCTTAGTATTTCCTCGCCCTACATTTCACTTTCCAGAAGCTGTGAATTTTAATAAACTGCTCAGCTGCATTTCTCCGCCTTCCTCCCCTCCAGCCGATCCCGCTCGCAGCCACCCGCTCCCTGCAGGGATGCACACGCCAAGACAGGCTTTTGCCAGAGACATTTTCCCAGGCTTTCAATGGTAGGTGGGGATGTGTAACGCTGTGCCTGGCCAGCTAGGCTAACGGTGGTATTAGAAACAAAATGCCCCTCCAGAAGGTGTCTTACCGAAATCCAAATTTATCCATGGATACAGAGAGGTGCCGTGGTTGGCTGTAACATTTGTAGGTGTTCCTGTCATCCATTGGGATGAGGTCTACGTCACTAAACACAAAGCAATCATAGTCATACTCTTTCAAAGCCTCTGCGAATCCTATATTCAGCAGTTTAGCACGGTTAAATTCTTCTTCTCCATCCTAATTTAAAAACAACAAAAAAAAAAACAGTTAAGTGATTTAAATTTACAGTTGTCATGAGCAGTTTCTTACCTGTCGCCATACGCTGGTGTTGCCGCACTGGGTTGGCACGTCTGATGGACTGAGCTCGAGCCCAAGCATTCCCCCCGCAGCGCCCATGGGACATCTGCAGCGAGTCCCCCTCAGAATGCCGCCCATGGGACGATGGCATCCCAAACAGCTGCAACCATGGACGCAGCCGAAATGGTGGAGGAAGGGCTGGACCTGGCTCAGCTCCTGTCTCCTGGTGGGAGGCTCTGAGAGGGCAGGTTTGATGCTGAGCAGTCCCCCCATCCCACTCCACGCACAGGCATTTTGGGTTGAATTTTGTGATAAAGTTTACGGACTGCCAGGGCAAGGAGCTGGGCCTTCCTAGAGCAGTGGAGAAAAGCAAAGAGAGATGACCTCCTCTGGAAGAAGGGACCCTTGCTACAGAGAGAAACCTTGGTGATGCTTTAGCTTACAGCCAGGACAAGGACCATGGACTAAAACCTTTCTGTGGCCACGATTTTGGCCCACTCTTCCTAAGCTCTGCCACAACATGGCTGCAGGACTGTGGCATGGCCTCTGCTCAGCGGCACATGTGACCATGCACCAGATCCCGATTTGCAAAGCACGGGGTGGCACCAGGAGCTAAGGTCTGCTGCTCTGCCGCTCGCTCCTGCTCCCATGCCAAGCCCTGGGCAGTTGCGCACACACAGGAGCAGGATGCTCCCCAGACCCTGGAAAGGGTGCTGCTGGTTCAGCATGTGGCAGGACACACAGCATTGTTTACTGGATGGCAGGTTGGTGCGAGCCGCTTCCTGCAAGGGCCACGGCTTTGTGCACCGTCTGCTGCGATGCACAGCCCCTTCTTTGCTGCTCCTTGGCCACCCAGAGCACAGCATGAGCCACCATGCACGCCGGGGGCCTCACTGGGAAAACGAAACCAGGAGGGCTGTCACCATGATGGGAGGGACCTGAAAAGAGCTGACACGGCAGCAGGGCACGTTTATCCTAGGGCAGGCGCAGTTATCAAAGGGACCTGCAGAAAGCAGGACAGGAAATTCTCTGCTCTCCTCCCCGAGCAATGATGCACCCGAGGAGAAATTAGTTTGGCCTCTCTCAGGCAGAAACATTTCAAAAGCACACGTGGCTTTGAGCACAAGTACAGGCTCGCAAATTGCTCGAGTACTTTTGAAAAACAACGGGATCATACCCACAAACCTGAGAATACCAGTGGTTTGAAAGTAAGGATTTCCAATCCAGGACCCAATTTTGCAGCACGAGCTTTAAACCCAAACCCTGTGCAGGGGAACCAAGCAGGCGGAAGGGAACTCATAGGGCATCGCTGAAGGAGGCTGAAGTTTTTTGTCAGCCTGGAAACCAAGACTGCCAAATCCTTTCTTTTCTACCACCTTCCACCTTTCCCCATCCACACCCTTGGAGCAGTGTCAAGCCAAAGGACTCCCTCACCATGCAAGCCATCCCCCGACCCTGCAGTACCCACACCCGACGTGGGATGCGAAGCGAGGATGGATAAAATACTGTGCCCAAGGAGCAGCAGCTTAAAATATCACCCTTCTCCCAAATGACTTTGCCTGGTTAATAAATAATCAGTTTGGAAACTGTTTAATCCAGACTGGTTAATGGACCTGTAGCTGGACAGCCAATACAGGTTCTTGAAACAGCCACAAATATCTTTCAAATGAAGGTTTTAACAGGCAAGTGTCAAACCAAGGTTTTCAAAAGCATTCATCACCTGCCTCAGGCATAAATGACTTCACAGGGAGGAGTGAGCTTTCGTGGAGGAGGATCTGAGCAAATTCTCAGCATCCTCACCCGAAACAAAAGGGTTCACGCAATAACTAAGGTGGTGGGAAGATGATCATCATCATGCAAAAGGAAGAGCAGTAAAAACCTGAGTGCAGAAAATGAAGGCAAGTCATGAACAAAGAGGCTGGGGAGAGGGAGCGGCTGAGGCTGTGGGATTGGAGGGTTTTCCTCCCCCAGTGAAGGGGACTGCCCACACCCAGCTGCTGAGCACTCCTCTGGTCCCATGGCACCAAACCCAGGCTGGCTCCATAGTCCCACGGGGGACTTTTCCCAATGCTGGTGCAACGTGCAATGTGCTCACACCCCAAAGCATCTGCTGGGTCCAGTCTAGGAGAGTGTCCTCATTCCACACCCTTTGGCTGCTCTTTTCAAAATGAAATTCGAAGGCAAAGGACACTTCACACGGATTTTGTTACCAGCAGAGGCTCAGCCTTAATTAACCCAAGCCTTCAGGTAGCCTCTAACACTTAGGGATTAACAATGCTACAAGGAGCTGTGTTTTTAAACCTCTCTCCAAAAAACCCCAAAGCACAGCGCACTGACTGGACCAAGAATGCACAAGACCCCTCTCACCACGTCACCCACTGGCCCCGCGCGTGGAGAGGGACCAGACACATGCAAACACTCCACATCGGCACCACTGCTCTGCTCCCAAGTGGCCACATAGCTTCATACTCTGCGATCCAAAAGGCTTGGGGGTGGAGGGGGAATCACAACCGAAAAAGAAAATAAAAACACCTCTCAAAGCCATTTTTTAGTAACTTTACAGAAAGCAGGTAGCTGATGCAGCAAACCTTGCAATGCTGTTAACAATTGCGGCTTCTTGGAGGGCAGGAGGCTGGTTTTCTGTCCCAGACAGTATGCAGGGCTTTACAACGTGTATCGGAGTGAAAAAAGAATGACAAGAGGTTTTGCTTTTTGCAGAAAGCTCTGTTTCTTTACCTAAGGCAATGTGGAAGCACCAGCATGCTTGCAGTATCTGGGATTCAAATCTCTCAAATCTCAGAAACATGCTGCAGACTTCAATCTTTGATTGATCCCCAACTTTTTGAAAGAAAACAAACAAACAAAAAAAACAAAGCAGAGTTGGGAAATCTCCTTCCTATGCTGCTGTCCCTTCCGGGTCAGTGCAGGGCACAGTACCACAGGCAACCCTTGAAAGCAGATAAAGCAGCACTGAAGAAGCCTCCAGCCCTCGCCTCTGCTTCGTAGCTCCTCATCCCGTGGAAGCTCCCTGTTATTTGCCACAAGGAAATGGGTAAGTTTGGACTTGCTTGGACAGAGGAGCAGCATCCTGAAGATCTAGGCAGTGCAAAGGGGACTGCTGCTTTGACAGTGCAGCCCAGCTCTAGATGTAGCCTCCACGCTCATTCCCTAGGCTTTCAACCAGAAAAGATGTAGACCAAGCACATTTTTGCTTTTTTTTTTTTTCCCTGACAATTTTTTCCCTATGTTCTCTTGTCCTGAAACTTAACCTAGGTCTGAGTTCAGTGCTGGTGCCCAGCACCTGTTTTTGGGTCTTGATTTTACTCCCTATGTCTCTCCCAGCACAACCAATTCCATCCCCATTCCCTGGTCTATAGGAGACTGGCTAAAGGGCAACAATCCGCTGCCTCAGTCCTGCAGGGTCTGACGCCGACTCCTTCTCATATCTAGAGATGATCAGCCTGAGCAAAACCAGCCAGCCTTTTTTACTTCCAATCCCTTACTTTTGCTGAATCTGGTTTGCTTAGCCAGACTCACCAAAGGATGCTACTTTTTTTAGTGCCAGACAGATAAAACTGAGGGTTTTGTAACTGTCACTTAAGCTAAAGGGTTTGCAAACCAGCAAGAAGCCATCTGTCCCAATTTTATCCTGCCTCCCACTTCCATGTAGGAGGCAACTCTGTTGTTCCTGCTGCAGACAGCACAGCAGTGCAAAAGACCCGTGACTGCATCTCTCTCACCTGGATCCTAAACTCACCGGGTCTCGGAGAGGTAATGGTGAGGATACGTGTTTCTGGACAGCTCAGAGAGAGCCATCAGCTCCAATGGGAGGTTGTTAGCTAAGTCAGGGATTCCCCAGGACAGCCTGAAGCACACGCACAATGTCCATGTGAAAGTCCACGCTCTAGTGGACTTCGGAGGTAGAAATAGATTTCCAGGGCCACGCAGAGACCCTTTGCTGTTTCTCTGTCAGAGGGTGTTTTGAGGCCTCAGCACCACTGCATCGGGCAAGAGGAGAGAGCAGCCACAGGGGAAACTCACCCCCACAACACTGTGAGGGTAAGCAGGAGCCAAGCACGATTCTTCCCTCCTTTGCCTGCATAGCTGGGGGTCCTGAAACCCCCTGCAAAACAACATGAGTAAGTGCAATGCCCCCAACCACTTCGCACTCACACATGTGCGCACACGCACACACACTCTGAAAATTGCTACCGAGGATGTTGCAGGTAACGCCAGGGGCCAGTGGAAAACAGTTGAACTACTACACAGTTTTCAGGGAATTTGCTAAGTCTCCCCTTTCCCAAACTCCAGTCTGGTGGCACAGGTGTTTGCACAGGCTGAACTGCAGCAAGAAAACTCATTGCTAGACAGGAGCACCCAGGTGGCAACAGCTAAAGGTGCCGGAGAGCACGTGGGTAACAGCGGGAACAAGCGAGACGCCACAGATTTGCCGCTGCCTTCTCATTTGATGGAGTCAAGCTTGCATGGCATCAAATGGGTGCTACAAAAAGCACACCTAGCCACATCCTCATCTCAGATTTATCTGAAAGATCCTACAACTGCTACTCCATGCATCAGGTTTGGGTTTGGCTAGGGGTGGGTTGCGGAGGGTGAAGAGTAATACATATTTTCCACTGGCTCCTGTTACACATCGGACATTTGACAAACATCATCCCCCTGACTTCAGCCAAGTGCTACTCTGAGGCATTCAGGCACGCAAGAACAGCATGGTGGAGAACACAATGGACTCGTGACAGAAACACATTGCGCTGAAAGGAAGAAGTTTGACATTACCAGTGCAGCAGTAGCAGGGCTCAGCGCTCCTCTTTCTTTCTATGAGATGCAGAGCACAGAAGAGCACGTAGGCAGCGTGTAAGAACCAGATCACACAGTAATTCTCCTTGCTTCAGTGATTGCTTTGCTATAGACAGGATTAACAAGTAAAGGTAATATTTCCCCACTAGAAGGAAAAATAAAAAAAAAAAAGGAGGGCAGATGCAAAGGGAAGGACAGACAAGAGAAAGAGAAAAGCAATTGTCAAGACAGCAGAGAAATCAGACCGTTTTCCTTCTGTACTTCTGGCAGAATTAATACATTTTCTGCAACCCTCTCTATTTAATGTTCCCACTCACCCTTGAGAGATGCATCCAGTGGGTTTACTAGCACTGACCACTCTGCCTCTTCAGACACAGCTCGTTAGAGGCATGCAGAAGGAGCATGTTTATTTTACAAATCAAGTAGTCTTACTTGCTAACCTACATCTGACTGCTGGATGTGTCCAGGATACATATACCCTGCGTACTGGATGTCATTCCCATTCCAACTTTGCTGAAGGGATGTGTCTGAAAAAACATTTGCCTCAATAATCTTCGTGAGGGTTAATTTGAGAGCACACAGACAGCCCCACAGCCCTAGAACTGGAGGACAGGACCAGAGAAGAGGAGCCAGCAACGCGGGGCAGTGCAAGCCAGCATGCACCATCGCAGCAGCAGCAGGAACGCCACTCAGGCTTCGGACACTGCCTGCCTTTACAGGCACCGGCGCAGCTCCACATGATCGGGCTCCTCGCTTTTCTTACCCTGGAGCACTGCTGATGGGGAAATACCAGCCTCAGCTGCACGGCCGGCTCTTTGCGATGGAGACAGCCGGTCGTCCACAGGCAGTGCCCCCAGACCACGGGCAGGCAGCTCTCCCCTGGTCTCCGCAGAGCCGGCCAGTGAGCTACACCTGGCCAGGAAAGCAGCAGCGCCTGCCGCAGGACAGCTGCTGGAAGCCACATCACACCCTCACTTCCGAGCCACGGTCAGACAAAGGAGGCATGCTGCTCTGCCACCTTCACCCACCTGCACCCCAGTGACAGGTGGGGACCATGGCTCAAGCAACCTTGTGGCACCAGTAACTTGCACAGGCAAACGCTGCAGGTGCAAGGAAATGCAGCCTGAAGGATGAAGGGCTGGGGCTGGCCCCGCGTTGCTAGACCACAGCAGCACCGGCTGCTCTTTGCATTACGTAGGAACGATCTCCTTACAGGGCTTAATTTTAGGGCACAGCGTGCCAGTCCACCGGCTGCAGAAACACCTTGTGCCCTGAGCAACGTGGCCACCAAGCCACAGGCACAGTTGGCTGCAGACACTGGAGCATCTTGGCTGCTGTGCTTGGGAGCTACTGCTAATTCCCCAAAAATCACTTTTGCCCAGATCTCTGGCACCCTGGAAATGAGCAAACTAAGAGAAATAGTAGTAACAGAGTATTGGTTTTCTCTCTAGAAAAAGTCTCCCCTTACTTTCGATTCTGTGAGGAAATTTTTCACTTGAGTGACCATTGTAAATATTCATGGTGTTTGATATGCCCAAACACATCAGGTGATCCACAACTTTAAGGAGTTACATTTAAAGAAGCATGTTATTTCATCTCAGTTTTTACAGAGCTGAGAAAACAGGATATAAATACATATCCAAGAGAGAAACTGCACTGTGAGATTGTCCAGCCAGTGGTCTCTGCTGGGGCTCTCGGAACTGCATCTGCCTTTTCACATTGCAGCCCATACAAATGCCTACACATTTTAAGCTTTTCCAAGTGTGAACAACACCCACTTATTTAACCACCACTATGGTATAAATTAAGACAGCTTGTTTGGAGTGAAACATGTCTTTTTTTTTTTTTTTTAAAGACAGGTCTAAGGCCATCAGATATTGAGAAAAAACCCCAACAAAGCCCCCCCGTCACTACTTGTTTCTTTTCTGTTCTATTCACCTGAAGACAATCACTCACCAGCTCCACTGCCACAGCTTTGCTTTCTGCATCCTGACACTTAGTGCACTATTACTAACATGAACAGAAGTTGCTTGAGAAAGTAAGTGAAATCCTACAGCTTTATGGCTTGATGCCAGATTAAGCATTAACGCTACCATGTCACCTTAAAGATCTCTGTATGCAATTCCTGCAGCAATTGGGAAAAAGGAACATTTGGAAAGAAGTATTAGAGTGGGTTGTGCTATCAGGGACTTTTTCCCTCCTCACCAAGTGCCTTCTTTAAGCAGAAGCTCTTTAGAGTGAATCGTGCCTGACAGGAAGATGGGACCTCAGGTTTTCCATTAAAATCATCGAAGCAAAATTGCCTTTTTTTTTTTTTTTTAAGCAACCTTATCTCTGCCTGCCAGCCCATTGTTGTTCAGGATAAAGCAACCACTCCTCTGTTTTAGGGAGCACAGACACTGTTATGAGAGTTGTATGAAGCCCTGTGTCTTTAGCATCTTACCTGGTTGATAACATATACTCCATAATCTAGTTGCTGCCTTTGGAGAATTGGGTGCAGGTAATAGAGCCAGTACTTCAGGTGCTCCTCTCGGTTCCTGAATGGTATGATTATTGCTACTTTCTGAAGTGCTATACAGTCCTTTGGAGCAAAACGACCTCCTGCTTTGACCTCTGGATTTATTCTCGCCACTTCATCCAGGTTCACAGGCTGGGAAAACTCCACACGCAGTGCACCAACTGGAAGAGAGGCAAAGCACAGAGCAAGTTAGCACATACGATCCATTTCTCTGAGCACACATCCTTTACACATGTTTGTTACCTGTCTTGTTTTTTAAAAACAGAGGTTTGGATCCAAACATAACCCCAAAGTGGATGGAGGTGTTGAAGCTTGGATCAGCCATACCCAAAGCAATTGCAAACACCATTCAGAGCAAACTGCAAACACTGGACCCTTTTGGCATCAGATCCCAGACAAGTCGCTGATGCCAAGTGAGTCTTGAAAATCCTCTTATCTGCATGGCAAACCAGCAGCTGTGCTCCCACTGGCACGTGCACCACAAAACCAGCCTAGAGAAGAGTGATGACCTCTGTGCTCTCACCCACCTCGCACAGCGTGAGAGCTGAGCACTTCAAAAATAGCCCTGCTCTCCTACCGACGTAATTACTTACGCCAAGGCTAGCCACATGCAAAGTGAATAAAACCCCCTTTCTTGTTTTTTTTTTCTCTTGTAGATACTTTCAGTGCTCTATAGGCATGCCCATTGTTTATTAAAAGTCCTGTGTTAGAACTGTTAAAAAAACATATCGAGATTTGCATGCAGGTTGGCAATTCCTGCACATGGTTTCAACAGTGGTAGGTTTTGAAACCACCAAAATAATCTGTGCCAAAACTGGTACGTAAAACTGAGAAGCCCTCTGGCACCACAGAGAGGATGGCAGCCTCTGAGCTGCTCGAGGCCGAGCTCAGGGAGTGAGGGCAGTGACAGCTCCGGGCACTGATACAGTCAAGGAGACCTACTTTGCAAGATTTTGGCTCACGTGTCTGCACGAGTGCTGTGTGCTTGCCTTGAGCTTCTCTGCTCTGCCACGTTGGCTCCGAAGCAGTCCCTCCCATACAGCTGTACGTGGGTCCGGGGCTAAACACGGCGTTGCCGACCAGAGCCCTTTGTGGATGCCCTCTCTTAACATTCAGGCTGGCCTTTCTGCAGTATTTGCTCCCAGCTGCTCCGGCCCTGATGAACAGGCTTGCTGCAAAAGCCTAACGAGCACGGCGGCTGCCCGCAGAAGGACATCTCTTGCTGCCATGTCCTGCTCCCAGCAATGGTGAGCTAATAAATTGGGCTTTGCACGCATGCTCAGTTCACACTAAAATCTCTGCACTGGGTGGGGATTCTGAGGCCTCTGTGCATAAAGCAGAGGGTCCTCACCATAAACACTAGGCTGGGGATGACTCCTTTGAGATTTGTCTGCTGTCCCCTCCCCCTCTCCTCCATCTTGGGTGTCCACACACACACGTGCGTGCATGCACGCACTCACACACGCGTCTTAGAGCTACCATCTCCTCTTTGCATTTGCTGAGGAGACCCCCAGGCCCCTCCGAGGGCACGCACAGTGTGCGCCCTTCTGCGTGCACATGCCAGTGGTGGGTACACTGCGCTTACGGAGCCCCTTAAGAGAGAGGTGCAAGTAATTTTTAGAGCTCTAAAAGACTGTGGCCATCACAATTGAACTTGTGCATACCCCAGCATGTGACTACCACAACAGCAGAAATAATTCTCCAGGCTCACGGCCCATTCCCTGGGTATTTATCTAGAAGAAGCTAGTTTGGTTGTGCTGCTCCACAAACCTGTGCTCACTCAGGCTGGAGATGGCAAGAAGGAGACTGGCCAAACAGGCAGAGGTGCTCAGTGTACCCCCAGAGGCAGCGAGGAAGCTTTGCTGCCAATTCACTGCCTGCACAGAGGAGGCAAGATCTTGCAGAAACCGGCATCATGAGCAGGATGCGCAGGGATCTCCCGATCTCTGCATTTTGCACAGGTTAAATGGGCAAGTTTACATGTTTCCCTCTCACTCAAGGAAAAGGCAGCGATTTCTCAGACCCCAGGCACTGGGATCAGTCCGCCCATGCTCTCAGCACTCCAGAGGTTCCCAGCTGCACCCCCAACGTGCCTGCCTGGTTGCCCTACGGCACAAGCCAGGTCCTGCAGATGCCTGCCCTGCAGCTGCACAGCTGGGGCCGAACCCTGTCTGGCTGAAAAGTGGCTTACAGGGAGAGCTGGAAGAGTGCTCTGCAGCGGGAGGAAGAGGCAAGAATGGGAGGAACCGGGGGCAGGAAGGAACATGCAGAGGCATGACTGGGACCGGGGCTTGGCAGTGGCAGGATCCGGGGGCCAGGCACAGCCACCCCTGCTGCTGGTGGGACAGGCAGGGAGGGGACAGGCGCCAGAGCAGCAAGGCCAGCGGAGTCCGGAGTGGGGGAGAGAGCGCATTGTTTCCTCCAAATGTGGTTATCGCTTCCCCGCCATGGTGGTGAGTGCCCTCCCAGAACAGCCTCTGGCGTCGACCCATCTCCGTGCCTGCTTCTCCCTGCCCATCCCTCTGCCCCCCAATGTCACCTCCGTTAGGAGACTGACACTCAGTCAGGATGATGCTACACTTCTGTGCATTCAAAACAGCCAAAGGTGTTGCACTGGGCACAGTTCACCTAACCGGTACCAGGCAGCAAATGAGATTATGTTGGGCATCTGCGCCCAGGGATGTTATTTTCCTGCCTTCCTCGCACCCCGCCGCCGGCAGTGGGACCGACCCGGTGGGACGCTGCAGGAAGCAGCGGGGCGGAAGCAGCACATCCCTTCATGGGGCCCTGCCAGCCCGGCCCGCTCCCAGGCGCCGGACGGCTGCCGTCCCACTGAGCAAACCCCTTCCTGCTAGGGCGGGCTACGTTCTCTGCTCCCAGTTGCTGCACTCTCTGCTCCCAGTTGCTGCTCCTGAGAAACAACTGCGAGCCACATCAGCCCAGGGGATGCTTTCTGGTTTAATGAACAAAGGCTCTTTTAATACCTCGCAGTCGCTTGCACAGCATAAGGGGGGAGGAAATGAAAGTTTGCCATTTAGGCGAATTTACAGGGGAAATCTCCCACTGGTGGCTTGCGAGCTCTAGCTGGGCAAGAACAGCCGCAAGCGTCTGGATGCTGCAAGCAGGGCTTTTTGCAGGCTGACACCCGCCAGCCACCTTGCCCAAATGCAGACCACTCATCCTGCCAGCATTTGCTCTTGTTTGCCTTCAGGAGGCTGGAAAGTCAGCAAGGAAAAGATAGGAGAGGAAAACACATTCATTATAAAAACCGGCTGTGGAAGACAGAAATTTAACAGCTTCAGTCTTGAAGGACCTTCGTGAGAAATGATCTGTACTGCTCTGACCCTCCAGTTAATCAAATCAGTTTTAAAGGCAGCACACTTTCTTGCAAATGGACGCAGCCCACACGCAGGCCAGAGAGGAGACCCCAGGCACTGGCACTGTACGTGTACAGAAGGCAGCTGCTTCTGAAACAGGCTTGATGCAAATCACCCTGTTAATACATTCACTGGCAGCAGTAAGAATACAAAAAACGTAAAAAAATTTGAATAGGCTGCTTTCAAATACAGAATGGCTACAACAAACTAGACTTGGTAATGCCATGTGGCTGACAAAAGCAACAGCAACATACCACCCTCTGCGAATCCGTGCTTTCAGTTCACTTCCCAAGCAGGACCAGGCTAAAGTCATATCTGCAAACACAGGCTTTCCAACTGGTGGCAAGAGTCACAGTTCTAGTTGCTAATTTTAAATCATTTTGACCAAAATTTGACTACCTGGATAGCAAGCAGCCCCAAAGTTGTTGTCTCCCAAGGATGCTGACTCAGGACACAATCTGTGGATGCCAAGAAAGCGTGCAAAGTTTGCTGCGAGTGCGGTCCCACTGGCCAAAACTGTATCCCTATTGGTGTTTACTAGGTAAATGTTCCAGCCCGATTCACTCCATCTCAATTTTTTCTGCTTCTGTTCAAGGTGAATGCCTGACATAGGAGCCACTGTATATTGAGCCCCTGCTAAAAACATCCAGCCATGACAGAGCTATGTGAACTTGCAGCTCTGGTCACCCATACAGCCCAGGATTTCTAGGCAGACACCTTTTGGGTTACAAAGCTCCCAACACAGCAGCTTCACAAGCCTCCACCATACATTTTTAGCAAAATAAAACGTCAAGAACATGAATAAGCAACTGCCAGAAGCTTGTAAAAGACACAAAAGCACAGCATCACATCTGAATACTTCAGAGATTGTGAAAGGAGATTTTAGCTGGCAGCGGTAGGTAAAAAAAAGCCAACCCCCTCCCACCCCCATCTCTGACACTCATAAGCATTTCTGCTCAAAGGGAAGGTGCACAGGAAAAGCATCGTACAGGCACAGATAATGGGGGGGCCGTTGTGGTGCACACAAACAGGAAGCAGTTTCTCACATGAAGCAAAAGGTGATGCTTGCAAAAAGCCAGAGGCAATGCAGTGCTCAAGCCTCAGGAACCTGGCCCACAGCCCCAGTGATTTTCTTGAGCCCCGCTTCCCAACAGCCACGCTTGCCACAACAGCAAAACCTGTGAGGCTGCCAGCACACATCCTCCCTGGTACTCATCCAAATAAGAGGACCCTCACACAGAAAGCCCGGAATCTGCTCAGCCTAATGCTATAATAAATCCAGGGGTTGCTCCAGCCTCCCTGGACCACAGATACCAGAAGTGTTGGGAAAACTCAAGCAGCAATGCCCCGTAGAGTAAGAACTGTATTCCTGCATCCCCAGGAGGGCTGCGAATGGGACGGCACTGCACTCCATCCATGAAGGTGGTAGCGGGTGATACAACATGGGGCAGCAGCCACCAAGGGCAGCCCTGGGGGGCTCAGGTGGGACAGGGTAGGGGGGAACCCCTTCCCTAGGAGAGTGTGCAGCCCCAGCAGAAGGAGGGCAGCTGGGTTCATGGGCAGGTTTGGAGAAGTGATCCATCAGACTGAACTGCCCTTCCAAGCACTTCACTGGGAAAACCAGCAAAATTCACCTGAGTGCTTTAAGCCAGGCGCAAATGTCAAATATTTAATTTAGTAAGAACGAAAGCAAAATCATGTAGTACAGAGGCTGGAAAAAATCTCTCCTCAAACAGAGCAGAAAAGAACATTTCCATCATCCTGGCTGAGAGCCGGGCACTACTCTCTAGCTGCTGAGCCACGTGCACACCCGTGCTGCCATGCTCAGACAAACCTCATGCAAAAGGAAACCTGGGAAAAGAGAAGCAGAACTCGCAGAAAGGAAAAAAAAAAAAAATCTCTCTTTGCAGGGGCCCAGCAGAAGAGGGAAGGGCCTGTTGGCTGCACCAAGTCCGCCCTACTTGGGAAAAACAAAACCATCTCCACCCCGGAAAATGCGGGGGCAAGTCCCCCCACCCCAGGCTGTCGAGCAGGGGTCGCTCCAGCCCCTAGACCCACGTGGCAGCTCCCGGGCAGGCAAGTAGCTGCATCCCATGGCTCAGCAAAGCAAGCATTTCCTATTAAAATCAGCTAAACTTCAGAGCCATGCCAGCGCCTACGCAGGCAGCACCAGACAGGCTTGAACTGGGGTTCAGCCCCATGGTGGTGGAACGAGAGCAGTGGAAGAGACAGCCCCAGCATCCCTTGCCCAGCTGGGTCCTCTGAGCAGCTCCCTGTACTGGCATGCGACCCACCAGCCAAAATGTCCACTGGGACATCTCCGTCTCCTTATAAACTGGCTGGGAGCTCCTGCCCCTTGCTGTCTGCAGCTCTAGCTCCCCTATGAGCATTTAAAAAAAAAAAAAAAATCATCCTTAGGTCTGGCTAGAAATATTCCAGTGAGGAAGAAAAGCCTTCCCAAGGACTGGGATACATTTTCTTTGGCTGGTCTACACTTGCAAATTTGCATCCCCTTACAGATGTCAGCTATGCTGATGCAAGGCTTGAGCCTGCTACACCAGCACATGCCCTCTCTTGGCCACACTCACACAGTGTCTGGCATTTGTAACTGTGGACCCCAAAAGGAAACAGGCTGAAAAAAATGAGGATGCATCACACACACCCCCCCACACACACCCCGCTGGGTCTGCAGGATGGCAGGCTTGCATGATTAACTGAGTGACTACAGCCAGAGGAAAAAATTTCTTAATCCAACACCAAACGCTGCCTATTACAACACAAGGTCTCACACCAGCACATGGCATCTTTAAAAAAAATATAAAAAATATTGTCGTTTTGACAAGAACGTATTTTGGGGAGAGAAGCAAAGTCCTCATCGGTGGCTCAAATCCAGCGCGGCTTTGAACCATCTCCCTTTGAGCCGGGCAATCTGCATGTGATTAGCCCTGCTCCCTGCAGCCGAAATTAAATTCCAGGCCCTCAATCAGCAAACACAAAACAAATAAACAGAGAGGCCCCGATCAGAAAAAGGCTGAGCTGCCCCCTGCCATGGGATGGGTGACAGGAGCTCTCCCAGCCTGAGTGGCAGCCCAGTCGCAAGGCAGCCCCCAGCCCCCCTACTCCATCCCACCCCACCAGTGGTGGCTGCACCTGGATCCCAGTGCCGCCCTGGGGCTGGGGTGCGCTCCCCAGATAGCGCGGGGTGCCAGGTGGGGCAGAGGTGCAACTGTCTGGCCGAAACTCAGCCAGGGCTCATGCACCCCCGAAAGCACAGGGTGCTGCTGGGAGCGGGGGGGTGCGGGAGGTGAGGACAGGAGCAGGGCACTGCACGCCTGGGGAAAGGGCCGCTGGAACCCCACTGCCCCCGAGCACACACGTTTGCAGAAACCCATCCTGTAAGTTCTTTACAGGGCCGTTTGCAGGTAAGCGCCCTCAAAGCAAGTCCAGTGACACCCCAGGCTGGCGACCAGAGGTAGGGGAGGTGACAAAAGCAGCCCTCTTTCAGACAAACATCTGCAGGGGCTTGGGGACTGCCCCGAGCTCTGGCAGCTCAGCTGCAGCCGGGAGGCAGCTGGAAAGGCTGTTTGCCATGCCCCAGTGTCACCAGCAGCCACGGCTACTGCTTGCCCGTCTGGAGGTGCTAATCCATGACTGGCTCACCAAGCACCTCTCCTTGCAGCCAGGGGGGCTCTAGGCACTGATTTGCACAAAGGAAAACGCTGTCCCGGTGGGGATGGGCTGAGCAGCGAGACCTTCTTCAGGCCAGAGAGACAGGGGCGAACTGGACACTAACACTGCTCCATCCACATCCCAGAAAACCCCAGATCTTTGGCCCCACCACTGCAGCACTGCTGTGGACTGGCTGGCTCTGTCCCAAAAACCTCTGCAACCAAAACCCCTCCTGCCCCGAAGAGAAGGGTGGGCAGGAGGGAGGCAGGGGAGCAGTAGCTGCAGGATGCTGGCTGGAGAGGAGGGTCCACTGGCAAAGAGAGGAGGTGAGCAGTGGAATCCAGCAGCCCAGTGCCTTGGGCTTGCTCACAAGGATACCAGACCCAGAGCACCTCCCTGCTGAGGACCATGCACCCCCAGCATGCCACCCTTTGGGGTGGGGCCCTCAACACAGTGACAACGTTCTCCATCTGCTGACTGAAGTCAGACCAAGGAGCTCCACACCAGAGGAGGAAAGTTGAGAGCTGAACTGAATTCTGCATCCAAGTGTAGTTCGGGAAGCTGCAAGCATCTGTCTCCTTCCAAACACAAACTTGGCCCAATTTCCAAAGAAACTAGCTGTTGCCTCAGATCAATGCTGGCAGAGAAACAAGCATGTTATAAAACACTAGATGCACGAGATGGAAAACTTTCCTTTTCTCCCCAGCACATCTCATCTGTTGCGCTGTGTCCCTGAAACAGCTGCTCTCCAGGAAGGCATGGTACCTTTCCGAGTTAGTTTGCAAGCCCAATTAATAGTCCTTGACCTTCACTTAGGGCAGATAAGAGGATGCTAGGGATGCTCTCACCACAGAGGCTGCTCCCTGCCCACAGAGCAAGCCTGTGCTTCAGAGGTGTGACATGCTCCCGACCGCACGGGTAGCTATGGAGCCATCGGTGGTGTTGCCAGGATCACGCAACGGCTCCCTGCCAAACATCTTAAATATATTCTTTGGAGAAGTTTAACACAGTTTCTCAACCTCTCTTTTGAGGCCAAAAAAGCCTAACTTTGAGCAAACTGGTCCACGTGTTAGGTCCCCCTCCCCCAGCCCTCTCCATGCTCTTCTCTTTGAGTTTCTGTTTTACTTTTTCAAAACAAGGCAGTGGAGGGACACCGCAACACCCCAGCTTGCAGCTACGAGCAAAGTTAATGCCTGTAGCACCCAGATTGGGGGAGAGGCAGGAGGGAGCAGAGATAGCGGCTGTATCAAAAAAGTTAAAAAAAAAAAATTAAATTAAAAAGCAGACAATAGCAAGTTGAGATGAGGAGGGAGAGATGCCACATGCAAAGCAAATGCTTTCCCCACCGCTTGGTATTGTAAGTGACCCCACAGGTTCAGAGGCCCTCAGTTTCTGGGGCAGAAACCCACCACAGGGAGATGAGAGCCCATGACTGCAGGTGGGCAGCGTGACAGGAACCAGACCCCAGCCATTGCAAACCTACCAAACCCCTCCAGCACAGTCACCACCATAGGTCTTCTTAAGAAATGGCGTTTCAGCAGCTCACAGATTTTCACTCTCTCGCCCCAAATTACACTCTACTAGGATTCTGCCAGTGCTAAAGCATCCTCTACGCCTGTGCATGTGATGTCCACATATACACGGGCCTCAAACTAGATTATGTGTGAATTCACTGACCTCCCAGCAGCACATAACCTCTAAAAACTTGTGTAACACAGGCACTAAGCATCACCACCAATTTGACAGGCTACCTCTGTCTCCTCCAAACAAGCCTCAAAGCACCAGAATACTCTCATCACTTATCTCCAGCATCTACAGTCTGCTTGCACTGACTACACAGGCATGAGAAGCGGTGCATCAAAGAGAAAGCCCATGCCATAGTTCCTTCCCCCTCCAACTGACTATGGCGGGCTCACCCACAACCCACCCAAGGAGCTTCTTTCTCTCGATCCTCGCTTTTTTAAACATTCCTCGCTAACAGTGGGAAGCATCAGCTTCTATCCGTGACTCTGGGATCTTGAAGAAACAGATGTTTTTCTTGCATGCCCAAGGTCTCCCAGCAAACAGCCATTTGGAAACTGCATTCCTTTTTAAACACAAGTGAAAATGAGTGCATCTGTAGTAGTTTATGCTATGGACAGTTCACTGGTTCATATATTAACCTCAATTTTTTTTTGTTTTGTCAATATCCCTTAATTATTTGGGTTTAGGGTTGTGGGTTTTCTAAATTTAAACCTGGGGGAGAAAAGCTATTGAGCCGGACACCTGACTGCAACATGTTTAGTGCATTTGGGTCATCTTTGCCATGAGATGCTCACAGGGCTGAGGGTAAGAACACATCTCTTCGGTCTGCCATTCCTTACCAGCCGCACCTGGTATCTAAACTAGCGTCAAAAATGTCTAAGGAGACAGCTGTATTCTAAAATAACCTCCATAAACACCACGTGATCTTGATCAGGCAGGACTTGAAAATAACATCCCTGAAAATGATAAGCCTGTCCATGACATTCTGCTTTGCAGACTTCTGGCACCAAAAGATTAGTGCTGCTTTAAGATGAGCTCTTTTAGAGAGGGATCTTACTACCAAAGAACATGCTCCCTTCCGCACTCCCTCCTTGAAACAGCAGGCACATAACTACCTCATGACCAAAACACAAAGACCTCATAGAAAAGGTAGAAGAAAAGCATTTGACTTCTATAGAGTAATTTTTTTATTATTATTTTTATTTTTTTTAAAAAAATACTGTTCCACAACTCCTAAAGAATATAACAGTAGTTTGGGGAATGAACACCTGCAGGATATATCTGAATTTACTTGCTTTTGGGCTTCTCAGAGGCTGAAGTTTCACCGCAGCAAGCGGAGTCTGCTTCTCAATACCCCATTTAAGATACTCATTGGCACGCAGCTCTCAACTGCAGCATAAATCCAAAATACAATTTCCCTGTATTAGAAAATTTCATAGCTGTTAAGGACTTCTAATTCAAAGTTGAATTACGGTATTATTTCCCCAGCCCTGATTTATGCTTTTAAATTATACAAGCAAGTGAACCATAAAAGCATTTTAAATTTGGCAGCTTCTTGTAGAGATTAAACCTCATTCAGCTAATGCATTTGCTGCAGAGCCAGACAGCAGAGATGGTAAACTGCTCTCTCTAAACATCGCTAGAAAGAAAACTCTGAAATAAGTACCTGGCTATTTGACCGTTCAAAAAGCCTGAGCAGCTCAGTCACACATACACTGCGTGATTCATCACATGCTTCCTGGCGACAGCAGAGGGGAGAAGGGGAGCAGAAAATAAAAAAAATACAAGGATGAGGTGCGTTTCAATAAACGTAGGTTTATGCTGAGGGAATGGGGCAGTTGGAGCTACCTGAGCACTTCTCCATACCTTTGGGAAGGTGGGAATCACAGGAAGGTCCTTGCTGGTTCCAGCTTATTAAGTTCATACCGATAAGGAGCTTTATACACAAAAAGAAGAGGCGTTTTTTAATTCTGGGTGGGTCAATTGTCAGAAATGCCTGTGGAGTGTACACCTGTCTGTCCCCCACACTGGCCTTAGAGATACATGAGATATTGATCAGGGCACACTCAGCTCTGACCAACACCTGAAGCATGACAGGATTGTTTTACAAATGCTGTTTGCTACCAAAATCTGAAAAGAGCAGGAAAAAAATAAATACCCATGAGGTTTCTTCCCTACATGCTGGCTACAAACCTTGAAGCTGTGACGGTGCCAGCCTGCATCCGACTGCACCACCCCACAAGTACTGAAGCTAACACAGCTAGAAACCATTTGCTTACTGCCTTGTAAAGAGCTACTTTCTACATGGCCCTGCAGCTCTCTGAACATCTGTAACCACTTCCAATAGCCTCATTTGGCCTTTGGCAGATTCTGCAAATTGCACCGAAGATGTTACAGAGACGGTATAAAATATTTTAATTCATTCTTCAGCAACTAACTCTGACAATGCTTTGAATCTTGGGGACTCTAAGAGCATTTCTCTAAACTCCAGGAATTTCAAAAGCACATGACTCACTCCTGAGAGGATCAGGGTAAGTGGAAACCGTTTAAAGCAAAGTCATATTCATAAAGGACTCCCACATCCACTCCATGAGGACAGGATTGAACAGCCACTTTCAACTTAAAGTGATCTAGGGGAAAAAAAGCGAAAGAGATGAATCAAAAAGAACAACAAAAAAACACAGCACAGTTCCTTTCAGTGACCTCAAAACCGCCTTCCTAAAATAACAAACCAGTCATTTGTTATTCAGATGCATTGATCCATAAACAGCTGACCAGCAAGCACCAAGAGAAACTATGAATTTCTGTGTTGGTTTCGTAAATTGAAAACCACAGGTAGCTTCTTGAAAGTCTCTTCCCCCGTTGTGATCTCTGGTCTGTGTCTGTGCTAACGTGGCACACTGATGAAAAGGGAGATGATTCCCCGGCTCCAGGTCCCAAATGGCTTGTGGCCAGGTTACTACCAACTGGGATGCCAGCAGGTCAAGGTAACCAACTCTACCTACACCATAGGAAGGTCTATTCAAAAAGCAGCAGCTTACAAACAGCCAGTTGGGTGAGAGCCTTGTAAGGGGAGGAAAAAAGCTGAAAATCACCTTGCTCCCACTTTTGCCTTGCGACAAAGACAGTCTGTCAGAACAGCTACAGGCGATCAATGCAAAAATTAAGACCACCAGCAGGCAGTAAACCTGCAAACTGCCTGCCAGGCCCCCAGCACCCCAGCAGTCCTGGGAAAGGTCTGTGGGGAGCCCAGCTCCAGTGCAGATAAAACACACGCCAAGCTGCCACGTATCAGGATACTACATCACAGGACCAAATACGTGGGAAGCGCCGTTGGGATGCATAACAACTATATTCATGACCCTGCCTCACAGCACTTGTTAAATCTATGCCGCTCATCGAGCAGGTCCGCGCACACAAAAGACTGCGAAAGTCTGCATTAGCACAAACAGCCCGTCTGATCCTTCCTGTGACATTGCGCAAGAGGAGTATTTCGGGTAGAGTTCCCAGAGGAAGTTACCCAACCTCTCCGGCAACCAGAAAGAAACCTAGCCAGACGGGGAGGGAGCGCTCCCCGAAAGCGCCGGGGCTTTGCTTGCCGCTGCCTTCCTTGGGAGAGCATCCGCGCCTCGGTCCCCGCGAAACACCGGCTCCCCGGGGATTCTCCCACAATCCCCCTCCGCCGGGCGCTGCGAGGCTGCGCCGGCCGGCCGGCGGCACGCGTGGGCAGCCGCGCCGCTGTCACACCCGCCCCGCGGGGACAGACACCTACGAGGGACACCAGGACCCAACACGCGGCGGCGGGACCCGGCGGCCGCCCCTGCCGTCGGGGCGGGAGGAGGCGGCCGGCCGCGATGCCCGCGCCCCCCCGTGGCCTCGGCGGAGCGGACGGCGTCGGGCACCCGTCGGGCGGCAGGAGGGGAGGAAGCGGAGCCCCCGTACCCCCCCCCCCCCCCAAAAACCCGACGAGGCGGCACTCACCGAGCAGCGGGGAGGGGTCGGGGCAGGGGCCCGTCGGCGGCGAGGCGGGCGGGGGCCGGGGTCGGGCGGTGGGCGGCGGCGGGCGGGAGAGCGGCAGCGAGAGGTTGGCGGGCGGCGGGCGGCGCGGCGGCGGCTCGGGGCTGCCCGGCGGCCCCAGGGCGCTGCCCGCCAGATAGTAGAGCAGCGTGGCCGAGAGGTGGAGGGCGCAGAAGGCGACAAGGAGGCGGCAGGCCCGCTGCAGCGAGGTGCCGGGCAGCGACGGCTCCTTCATGCCGCTGCGCTGGCGGGGAGCGCCGCCCGCCCCGCGCCGCGCCGCCGACGGGGGACGAGGACGGGGCGGGGGCGGGGGCGGCTCCTCCCTCCGGGGGCGGCCCCGCGCCCCGCGCCCCGCCCGCAGCCTCCCACCGCCCGCCACCGCGGGGGGCACCGGCGGGACTCCCCTCGGCATCCCGCCCGGTAGCCCTCCCCACGCCATCCTGCCCGGCACCTAACCCCCTCGGCGTCCTGTCCGCCGCCGCTGCCAACGGCGACTACGCAGCGACTCCTCCTGCAGCGAAGCGGGCAGCCCCGCCGCGGGGCTGGCCCCTGGGCGCGCACCCTCTTCTCTGGCTGGCTCTCCCGGTAACACCGTGTAGTAGCCGTGGCTGCAGGTTCATGCAGGTCACTGCAGCAGCAAGCAAAAACGCTCGGGTTTAGCAGATGGCGTAAGAGGCAGCTGCGAGCTGCTGGGTAGTGCAGGCTGTATTTGGGTTTGTGCCCCTTGGAGGGTTGCAGGTAGTCTTCACTTGGCATGACTGTGTGTAAACTGTAGTTTCTGTCAGCTCGATGGAGCTTGTTTCAACGCATTTTGTGCAAGGCGAAAAAGGCCAGGACCACCTTTTTGTTGCATAAATCACAGGACCCCAGCAGTGCCAGTGGCAGGGCCTTTTGGAGGTCTACAGCCAAACATCCTCCTCGGAGTAACACTATTGCCAGCAGTAGGTGAAGTCAGCTGTGGTTTTGTCCCACTGAGTCTCGAAAGCTGCCCAGCATGGGGATCTCCACCTCTCTGGTACCCTGTCCCACATTCCTGAGGAAGGAGTTTCCTCATGTCCGTCATCAAGCCAGTAGAAGTGCCTGGGCAAGCAGGTCTGGGCACCATCCAGTGTCCCTCAAAGTTACACGTGTTTCCTACGAGTTGTGAGTCCACGAGCATGGAAAGAAACTCCTTGGAGCTGCCCTGTAACCCTGTCTTAGCCAGCAGCAGTGATGGTGGGAGGGTTTAGTGTTGTCCTTCGGTAAGGGCAGTGACAGTCGGAAAGCCAGTACTAACCTTGCTGTTCCCCTGGGCGCTGCAGGCACCCTGCTCACAGCTGACTGGAGAGGGGTCAGTGGGCACCAGTGACTCATGGGATAAGCAAGACTGACAGCTGACCAGGCAAAATCCTGCTGGCAGTCTGGCAGATTTGCATGTATCTGGTTAGCCCTGTGAGCCTCAGAGTGCTTCAGGGACACCGGGTGACACTCAAGTGGTTTTCAAGTCCAATAAATAACTCCTGCCAGTAGTGCTTAATGCTACTATTTAATGTTACTGTTTATTTTGTCTCATGAAAGCAAAGTTACTACAAGGAGAAGTGAATCTGTCTTCTTGTCATTGGTTAAAACTACTTCCCAACACATGCATACACCACTCCCACTTCCCTCAGCCCTTGTGGTCTGCTGATTTCAGCAGCCTCCAGTGCTGCTTGGTGGATCGCCAAAGTGCTGGTCTGTGGAGCTGGGCTCTCGTCCAATGTGTTTGGATACTCCTTCGGTGTTCATTCAATCACTGCTCACAGGTACTCTTCAGATTAATATGCCGTCTGTGGTCTTTGAAGAAGTGTACCGTGTCCCATCCTTTGACCTCTGACAACATGGCTGTTTCTTAGTCTCAAGACTGGCACTCTTCTCTGAGATTAGACGCTGCATGTGGCTGTTTCTCTTGGTTTGTGTTGAGATTTGGACTAGCTGGACCTCACCAGATCAATGTTTTGTCATCTAATTCCAAGGACTGTAGCTGTTCAATGCTACGCACAAGGAAATGCACATGCTTTTCGCTACTGGCTGTGGTAAAAACCAACAGGGCATGGCTTCGGTTTGTGATAACTGTGCTGAGAGAGCAGAAGCAGGAAGAAAATGCCCAGGAAGCATAGCTGTTGCTATCAGTGGGAGAGTCTGCACTTACTTTTAAAAAATGAAGTGGTCAGCAATCTCCGGGAGTACTCTTGAATCTGGACAAATCTACCTTGCTCTGGGATGAAGGAGTTTCCTTTTTCTGGCAGGTCAAGGAGTTGACTTCAGGTCTCAGTGTCTCTTTGCCCTTCCCAAGTGGCTTCCGCTAACCACCTGAGAGCTCGTTTGGAAGATGAGCATAGCTTTTGCTATGAGGAAGCTCAAGGAGAAAGAGTTATTCTGCAGTCAAGGTGCATGACTAGAGATGTCTGCTTTCGCTTTTCTGTTCACTTGCATGTTTCTCAGTTCTTTCTGACACCTTCTGCCAGTCATTCTAATAATCATCTTGTGCTTTGGTTAAACCTGATTTTGTGAGGTTCATGATGACAATGCTGGTGTCCATGACACTAATGCCATCACTGCTGGCATTCTCAGTCAACATTCAACTACGGACCACCTCATAAATTGCCTGCTTCAATGAGCAAACCCAGCTTTCAAAGCCTCCAGGCTCTCCAGACGTCTTTTATGGATCAGTTAGCAGAAGGCAACCCAGCAACATGACTCTCAGCAGACAATCCATTCTTCAGAACTTGTAGGTGGGTCCAGCGTTTCCATGTTTCACTGCTGTCAGCAAATACCTGGACTTGTGCTAGTGAAATTTGTCTGTCTTTCAGCTTTGAAATGGGCACTTGTAGGGAAAGTTCCCTGTGGTGCATTGAGAGTCAGACCTCAGTTGTGACTCAAGGTACAGTTAATTTGATTTCCTGTGACACTAGTATATATGTCATGTCTTAATTATAGCAAACAATAGCAAAAGAAGTTACAGCACAGTGTTTAGTACAAACATCAGAGGGTTAGGAAGTATCTAACTGTGCTGGTTTTGGCTGGGATAGAGTAATTTTCTTCATAGTAGCTGGTATGGGGCTATGATTTGGATTTGTGCTGAAAACAGTGTTGATGACACAGGGATGGTTTCATTCCTGCTGAGCAGTGCTCACACAGAGCCAAGGCCTTTTCTGCTCCTCACACCACCCCACCAGCGAGTGGGCTGGGGGTGCACAAGGAGTTGGGAGGGGACACAGCTGGGACAGCTGACCCCAACTGACCACAGGGATATCCTGTACCATATGATGTCATGCTCAGCTTATAAAGCTGAGGGAAGAAGAAGGAAGGGGCGAGGGGGATGTTCAGAGTGATGGCGTTTGTCTTCCCCAGTCACCATTACGTGTGACAGAGCCCTGCTTTCCTGGAGATGGCTGAACACCTGCCTGCCCATGGGAAGTGGGGAATGAATTCCTCGGTTTGCTTTGCTTGTGTGTGTGGCTTTTGCTTTACCTGTTAAACTGTCTTTATCTCAACACACGAGTTTTCTCACTTTTGCTCTTCCAATTCTGTCCCCCATCCTGCCATGGGGGAGTGAGTGAGCGGCTGCGTGGGGCTTAGTTTCTGGCTAGGGTTAAACCATAACACTAACACATTTTTCCACAGGTCCGTTGTAGCACCCTACCATGAATGCCCGCTATGTTTTGTGTGAGTGGCATAAAAATAATGCCATTTTTTCCATGGGACCCCTGTCTTGCTCACACTCAACACAGCTCTGGAAGTAGAGCAGACTTTGTGATGAAAGAAGCCTCTGTTGCAGCCAGGGATCATTTGTACTCTGCACACATGGAAGCATGCAGTGATGTGTGTATGTGTAAATATAGCTATATCAATCTAAATACACAATGGCACACCTATTTTTGGTATAAGGGTAAGATGTCTTACTGAACCCATGAATGAGGAAATAGAAATACAGGCCTTAAAGGAAAAATGCCTACATGCATGTCCTTAGGGAAGGTCTGCCTGCGCACACTGCACGTCAGCACTCTCCAGCTTTTCACTATTGCAGTCTCCACCCCAGCCCAACCCTAGCCCAAGCTGTGAAGAGTCCTTGGAGATCTCACTTTACCAGTCATACCCAAATCAACTTCTAGCTCCCTGGCTTCATTGTGGTGGTGATATTCTTTATGGTGAATCTAATTTTAAGCCTTTTTCTCCCTACAACAAACTGCTGTGTGACTACACTGCTTTGCTGCACATGAATACATCTGTCCATCCACCATGCCTAATGACTTGTGAGTCTGATTTTAATCAAACTTGGCAGTTGGAAGAGATCATAAACAACCAAAATACTTGCTGAAACAAGCCATCAGGGTGGGACAGAGTGAAAGTTCACTGGTAATATGGAGACACATTTGTAGCTAGGCATCAAAGTATGAGGGGGAAGAGGCAGGTTCTAAGCCCTGTACTCTTAGAGGAAAAGCAAAGTTCTCAAGGAGCATGGCAGAATCCAGGAAAGGATGTGAATATGTGCCAGATGAGGGTTAATGAATCCTGCAGCTCATGGAAGGATTTGTTTCAGAGTGATCTAGCTTTCCAGGTCCACACTGAGGTCAGTGTTTTAGCCATGGGGGTAGCACCCACTGCTTCCATGGGGCAACGACTCCTGGCCTGAAGAGCAGCGTGTGGTCATCACCAGCAGTGCAGGGCTGTATCCACATGGCTGATCCACAGCAAAACGTGGCCTCTCTGAGTGCATGGCCTTGGGGAGTTGAAGGTGGCTGGGACAATAGGAGTGCAGGAGTTGGTCTAGCCCTTCTGAGTATCTCTGTGTCAAGTCTCACAAGCCCTTTTCTGGCAAGGGAGGGCACAGAGAAGCACAGCCCCGCTGAAGCACTTCCACCAGCTTATCCCAAGCTCAGCAAGCATCCTGTTGTTTGCTTCTGCAGGGAGAGTGCAAGTTTGGGCTTGTGACCCTGGTCTTCAGCGTGGTCACAGCAGCCCTGAGCATCCCTGGAGACAGCAGCAGGCTCTGCACGTGTAAGCAGCCTTGGATGGCATGGGGGTGAAGCCCACAGCCCCAGGTTGTTCACAAGAGCAAAAAACACGCACCACACCTCCCCAGGGCATGAAAGAGGTGCCCGGGATGAACGCGGCTCGGGCAAAGAAGCAGACGAGATGAGAAGTAGAGAGGTAAGGTCCAGACTTGGGGAAGGGCCAGACGAGGAGGGCTTGGCGGACAGCGGTAGGTGGCAGTGGGGCCCTGCGCTGCGTGGGGGGGGCCGTTCGCAACTGCCCTCTGCTGGCACCGTTCACGCGCAGTGCTGGGCACCCACCCTGCGTGGGCACCCGCCCTGCGTGGGCACCCGCCCTGCGTGGGCACCCACGCCGCGGGCTCCGGCCCCGTGCGCTGCGCTGTGCAGCTGCGCGATCGGGCAAATTTAGTGCAGCTCCGTTCATAGAAATGCTGCTTCCAGGACTGCCAGCAGAAGAGGTACATGCTCCCTCTCCGGCGGCGTGGGATGAGGGAGACTTTCTTTGAGGTCATTGCTCCCTTTAAGGCATGCAAAACCCCTGGGAAATCCCCAGTGCCTATTTCTCTCTTTCCCTGTCTCTCCCCCACTCTGGGGCATGCTAAGCAGGTGAGTGGGCGAGCATCACTGGTGTGCAGGGCTGCAGCAGACAGCCACATTCCTCTGGGGTTTTTTTCCAGCGGCGTTGTGGCAGCGGTGTGGAGCTGCGCATTTCTGCAGGACAGGGGCCAGAGGCAAGGGCATGGCTCCATGCTGCCTGCAAGGTCACTCTGCCACGGAACCATGAGACTGAGGGTCCATCCCAGCATAGCCCCCTGCTCCCGGCATCCTGCTCCGAGAGGCCACTGCTTGCCGCTGTGTGGGCTGCAGAGCTCTCCTGCCAAGGTGCTGGTTTAGGCGGAGTGTTGGGAAGAACTGACTTCAGCTGGAGGGACAGGCAGACAGCAGAGGAACAAGAGGGGCAGAAAGCTGTGGAGATCTAATAGCAACATCCAGCTGCCCTTTGCTGAAAGTTCGGAAGAGTCAAATCAGGGACAGCACAGTCTCTGTGGAAAGAAGTCTCATGACAGACCAGACAACAAGCTTTGTCTACAATTTGCAATGCTCGTTACTTGAAATGAAGTCTTAAACTGGTCCAGCTTGGCAGAGCATGAGACTGATATTTCACATCATCTTACAAACCTGTAACTCCTTTTGCACAGTTCCTTTTTAATTTCCGCTGCCAACGGTGAATCAGTTTTGTGGGGAGGTTTTGCACAGTGCAGCAATTTGGGAAGGGTGCCAAGCAGCCCTGAAATAGTGGGTGCTGACACACACCAGCTCCTGCTAACCTTTTTGCCTCCTGAATGGTGCTGGCAGGTCCTGCTGCAGACTGTCCCCCATACTTGTGACAGGAAAGGTGCGTGAGCCCATTATCTCCCTACCAGCCCTATGGGGCTGATTCCCCCTTCCATGTCAGTTGTAGCCAATCCTGCCACAAATGCATGTGTGCCTCTCTTTTACTGGATGGTGCTAACCTGTGTATCATGTCTCAGGTCCCATTTTGTGTACTCACCCTGGCAGAGAAGTGAGAATAATCCTCTGCAAGAGGCACACAGTCAGGCCTGTCAGAGTACAGGGAGGTGGCTGTAAAGCTTCGGTTGTGTGTGGGTTGAGGAGTACAAGAGAAAAAAATAACTTCATCTGCAGAGAAACTCATCGCCAGGCACAAAGCCGTATTCTACCTGCAGTTACATTCATCTAAATAAAGAGAAACTACCATCATTTCTTAGTTACAGTCTTCGGCATTTTTAACCTGAATGGTTCCTTTATCTGTTTCAGGGGAGTTTTATAGCTAGACATGGTAGCTCAGCTCAAGATATGGTGCCATACACATCCCATTCTAGTGACTAAAATAAGATTAAATGGGCCTTGCCAAAAACCTGGCTCCAAAGCCAGTTCAGGTTGGGTCACTGCTGCATTTGCCCAGTTCCTTGCAAGGCTCATCTTCTGTTGGTTTGGGTGGCTCCTGCTGTAGTACTTCATATAACATAAAAGAAGTGTTACATGTGTTACAGCAATTTAAACATAAATCCATTACAAGGGTGCTCAGGCTTTGTGGTTGTTATTATCAGTGGTGCATTTCTTCTTTATGCACTGCTTTGCCTCCTGAGACTGACAGCAGCAAGAATAGCATCTGTCCAGAGGTGCCAGGACCTGGCTGGGCCCTTGGACAGTGTATTTTCCAGAGCAGAATCTGGGATAAGGGTTATGTACAAAGACTTGGTTTGGTGCCACTGTTGAGATCCTTTTGCCCGACAGGTTCACAAAAGAGAAACTTTGCATTAGTATCTGACTACTCAAAAGTAAGCTGCTTGCAATGCTTCTAGTTCGGCTCTGATCCACCCGGACAGATGTAGATGGCCATAGTGTGAGAATAAAAAGTAAAGCAAAGATGTTAGTCAACTGATGATATTGCTATTTCAACATAGATGAGATGTCTCATAGAGAACTTTGTTCTGCAAACCACAAAGTACACTCTGCAACTTTTAAGAGGAATAGAAACCAAAAGCTGCAGGAATGTGCTGGAAGAAAAAGTGATGGGTTTCACTGGGGGTGATGGTGCCCTTCTGTTCCATTATATTTGTTGTGGCTCCCTCCTGGTGTTAATTTGTACATACCCCAGTAGTTAATAGGTCATTTGGAAAAAATGATACCTGCACAGTAGGTGGCCTCTGAAGTCAGAAGTAGCAGGCAACCTCAAGGACACACAGTTGCGTTTTTAGTATCTGCATGTCAGACCTGCTTCTTCTTTGGCAATTTAGCTAAAGAGAAGGTGCTGAGCAGCGTGCGTGCCTGCACATTCACTGTATAAACAGCACACTGGAGAGCATTTAATTCCTTGAATTTTCTTCAGATGGATGCTGCACTCCAGGATGTGTAGAAGGAAGCAGAGACAAGCGTGAATGTTACCAGCAGTGATGAGGAAAGTTGGCCAGGCATGACTGGGTGATCCTGCTGCCAAAGATCCATGCAAATGTAGTGTTGCTGAACAACATCCCCTCAATGCACAGAGAAACAAAAAGACTTCCCTGATTCTCTTACAATGCATCCCTCTTTTTACATTAATTCGTCCTGGGGTAGCCTCAGGGGCTTTAGCAACTGGCAGACTGAGAAGACCAGGCCTTTTCTGCAAAAGCTGAGGGACCTCCTCCACAAATAGTTGCCAAGAGCAGCTGTCACTTTGAAGGGGAGAGCTGGCATATGTGCTACCCATCTTCCTCCAGCGTGGTGCTAAATGCAGAATGATGACAGCATTCAGTCCTACACAACATGGAATCAGTAATGTTGGGAAAAAAAAAGGTGTAAAAGGCTGAGGCTCAGTACAGGTTTGTTCATCCAGAAGCAAACTCCAGGGAGAAAGACTCCGAAATCTGATTTTTTTTTTGGTAAATTACAGTGAGTGCAAGTTTCCAGATAAACAAGACTGAATGTCGGTATGCTTAGGACAGCCAATATACCTACCTCTGCTGCCAGCATCCAGGTTAACCGTGTGAGCTCAGAGTAGCAGGGCACAGTCCCGCAGCAGTCCCAGCTCAGCTAGCTCAGAGCTCTGCCCATCCAGACCAGCCACACAGCCTCATCCCCTCCCTTATGCCAGCATGGTGGCTTGGTTTACCCCATACTGAGCATTTACTGGGGAAAAAAGGAAATCTGTGGTTTTCTGCTGTTTTGGAGATTTGCACTGGGGATTTGGACACCCATCCCTCATGTGGAAGCACGGGGAAAAGGAAGGTTAACACCATCCTTAAGCTACCAAGGAGCTGCAAGGTGCTTGTGGACTACAGATGCATTCAGAGCATGTCTTGCAGTCCAGAGACCAGAACAGGCAGACACAAACCCAAGGGAGAGGAGAAGCAGGCGTCCTTGGATCGGGGTGAGCCACAGCAACTTCTGCCCAGCTACAGCAACTCCAGCTGGCAGTTGAAGCGGGGCAAGAAGGCGTGCAATGGATGCTCCCCTTAGCCTGCTGCACCTCCAAGGTCCAGCGCATGGCCTGCCTTGGTAGGAAGCTCTGATCTTCTCCAGACTGATGCCACCTTGGCCCTGTCCCCTCTGCTGGTGGAAGTGTCAGCAGGTGTGAGGATTTGTCTGCGTAATCACCCTGTCTTGCGCACTCAAAACTGAAGGTGTCATTGGGAAATTTTTTGAATCATCAGAGAAATAATGAGCATTACTCACTGCCTGCCACGTGGGAGTATTTACCCGCAGTAATGAAGAGAGGAGGGAGGCAGCCAAAGGCGTGGTCTGGATTCAGAAAGTCTGGCGAAATTGCTGTGAAGTGGTGACAGCTGGTCCCTACCCTGGTTACACAGGGACAACTCTGCAGATACAAGGTTTTGGCTTTCCTGTATAGCCAAAGGAAAACCTCTGGCCACCTGCATCTCCACTTCTTTTTGCGTTCAAAGGAGAAGAAGAAATCAGTCCTTCTCCCTCCTACTTGTAGGGAGATCACAGCGTGAGCGGAGAGGCAGAACGGAGACTATCAACCTCTCTATAAAACCCATCTGGAGGCAGGGAGGGAGCTAAGGATGAAAATGAGCGTGGTACTTACCTCCTCTTTTGGACTTGCCCCTCATGCAAGAGGAGGATAGGCTGTGGGCTCTGGGCTTGGGCTGCATGAGCAAGGCAGCACTCTGTTCCCAGAGGTTTGTGGGTCCCAAGCATTTGTTGGTATGCAAAAGCCCTGGGAGGAGCAGCGGAACAGGAGTTAAAATATCGGTGTGAGCGCAGCAAGCCAGGAGGCCGAGAACAGCTGTGAAATCCAGGAAAGGCAACAGATAACAGCAAGGAACTGGCAGGTGCTGGGTGGACCAGTGACGGCACCAAGGCCACACCAGGCCAGATAAGGCCACCAGGCAGACGTGGAGCAAGGCTGATGTGTTGCAATCCATCCTGGCCTCCTGCCATCGATGCCCAGCCAGATGGAAAACCTGCAAACAGTGCTGCAGTCACCTGGGAGGCAAAGGTGTGATAAGGGCTCATAATGTGACGAGCGATGGCAGGCGGGCAGCGTGACGGGGCAGGTGGGTGCCAGCGAGTGCGTGGGAACAAGCATGAAGGCAGGGGCAATGCTGCGAGGGAACAAGTGTGAGATTGGTTTTGGAAGTAGAAGTCTTCTTCCTTGTGGCTGTCTCCAGCAGTTTCTCTGCCTTGCTGGCAGCGAGACTAAGTCTCCAGCTCCGCAGGCAAGCCAGGGACCTTCAGACCTCCCCCTCCTGCCCTTCTAGCAGGGCTACGGCTGGCCAGGGTGAGAGGAGGAGGCAGCAGAGCCAGGACCCTCACTCCTGTCCCGGGAAAAGCTGAGGGGAGTCCAAGGGCAGCCCCTTATACAGGGGACGGGGAGCAGCTCTCCCATGTGCTGCTGTACTGCTGGGAGCCCAGGACCCACTGGGGAGAGCAGAGGGGGGGGCCTCTTTGTGATACCTGCAATGCGGATGAGGAAAGCCTAGGCTCAAATTCATGACTGTCTCACACACAGCTGGAACTGCATGGCCAATGTGAGGGCAAGCAGCCACCAGAAAACCTCCTGTCCCACCCGAGGAAGAATTTTTCCACCTCTTCTTCCAGGGGGTGTAGGCAGGACTTTCGTAAGGGGCTGCAAGCCTGTGCTTGAGAGAAAAGCAGGAAAAGATAAAACCAGTTTGCAAGAGGTGATTTCCCCTTTGTCATCTCTTAGTGGGTCATTTTTATTTGCTCTGTGAAGGCATTTGAATACCACTGAGGAACCAGGTGGAGGAAGATCAAGCCTTGTATCGGCCAAAAGCTTTTCCCCAGCACCACATGACCTGCTGCCTCTGGCACAGAGGGGACGCAGACATTTCCTGCCTCCCTCCATCCAAGGAGAGCGATCTGGAGCACACAACATGTCCCAGCTGCATGACCCCAGCCCATCGCTCCTGCACTGCTGCCGGCATGACCCGAAGAGCCAGGATGTGCTTGGGAACGGCGGTACAGTATGGTTCTCTGCAGCGGCTGCAGCAGCGGCATTATGATCAGCATTTGGGGGTTTTTTTGGTAGTAAAAATGTTGAAAAAGACTGTAAAGACCCATGATAGCCCCCATCCAGGGCTGTGCTGAATGTTGGTGGGGGAGCAACTTGCAGAAGGTGGCCCCATGATGTCCATGTAGTTGAGTGTAGTCTCAGACCAGATTTGCAAGGTGGGTGCCTAAGGAAATACATCCTGGAGTGAGAGCTGCTGTGTCCCCAGGACCCAGTGTGCTGGTGGCAGGGCCCTCCAGGGCTCACCTACCAAACGTCGTGCACAGCAGGGCTTGGTCAGGACATCTACGGTACATGGCCCATTGAGAATGGAGATCTCCCGCCTCCCTGCTGGTCTGGGTTGCTAACCCTCTGGGGTAAGGTTTCTTTGCTAACTCCTGACCTGAATATCTCAGGACTGCAGTTTGTGCCTGTTGCTTGTTATTCTGTTGTCTAGCACTACCAAGAAGAGGTTGGCTCCATCAACTGCCCTTGAAGCAGTTGTAGGCTGCTATCAGATCCTTGGCCTCCCCTGTACGAGACTAAACAAGTCCAACAGGCCCCCATGTGCCTCAGGACCAACTGCTAATGCAGTTAAATATTTACTTTAGTTGAGGGATTTCCAAAGTGGAATAATAATAAAAGCCAAAGGTTTTTGAACTATGTATACTCCATGAAGAGGGAATATAAAACATGTGCACAGTCGCCTCGGCAGAATGGAGGAATGGTTCTGCAAGGGGAACCCTGAATTGGTTACTTTCTCCCTTCCCAAAACGTAGTCACAGCCCTGTTGAGTTGGGTGCAAGAACCAACCAAGTGCAAGGATGGAAGCAGCCCTCGGCAGGGCCTGTACTGCTCTGGCCACAGGGGATGCTCAGCAAGCTGTTCCCTCTTGTCTGAGCCGGCTGAGGCCAGCGGGTACCTACCTAAGCCTCAGGTAATACTGTGGGGAAGAAATGTCCTGAGCATGGTCGTGGTCAGCTCCTCAGCAAGTGCAAATGTGAATGCTGTGGGTGTCTGGAGCTCTCCCAGCCTGCTGTTGGTTTCTGTAGGACACCTACCCTGTGGCTGCCCCTTGTGCACACAGCATGTCCTACCCACTCTAGGGTGAAGGAGGTGCTCTGTCACTTCTGGCCCAGACTTCATCTCAAATCTGTCCTAGAGAAGTTTTTGGTCAACACTGGTCTTCAGCTACAACACCAAATTTCCACTCAGTGGTCCTCTTTTCCATCCTTCATCCTTCACCAATTGATTTTGATTCACCAGAGGAAGGTAGGGATGGATGTGGAAAATTCAACTTCTCAGAGGTGGTGAGGATGCTCCCACAGAAAGACTGATGTCGAGCATCCAGTCTTGTAGGCAAAGTCGCTGGCATATTCTGGGGTGGCGATGCTGAGAAGTCCTTCACTGAAGAGTTGGCGTCACTTACCACTGAGGATCCTCTCCAGCCTCTCTGTCCCCTCCCTTGCTGTATGTGCCACGTCTGCATATTTAAACTAGGAATCTATGCACACAGTCCCCTTCCATCACACTGAATCTTGTAATAAAGATCTTTTTCCTCTGTCGATCTCAGCTGCAACCGTTAAACTGCCCAAGCTGGTGAGTGGAGCAAGGTATTAAACTGCCCATGATGATGGGTAGAGGAGCACAGTTTGCGGCTGCACCTGCAGCTCCCTGCTCCCACTCAGCTGAATTTCATTCCCTCCAGCCCCTCTGCACCTCCAGTCTGTCCCATCCCACCTAGGCAGGGGTGGGCTTGCCACAGCATGATGGCAGGCCTCCTGTGTGTTTGAGATCCACCTCCTGGGGTCCTGCCCAGTCCATCAGGCAGCTGAGCATCCGGCTGGCCAGGTCTCATGGGATAATACTCAGGCCACAGCACAGCCACCCAAAGCAGCCCAAATTTCCTGGTTTTTCTGTGTGAAGTCTCCCAACCCAAATGGAGATACCTGCCACTTGTGAAGAACAGCAGCTGCACAGCTGGAGGGCTGGTTCGGGTGAGATATATCCAGAGGTAATCTGGCTGGGTGGAGCGACAAGAGCAGCATTGCCCATTTTGGACTACACTGCAAAAGGATTGTAAAGCAGCCTCCAGTGCCGGCACCTGGAGCTGGCAGGTGGCACTGGTGTGGTTTATCAGTGCATAAGAGTGCTCAAGTGATCCCTCTGGGTGCACAGTCCAGCTGTTCCCAGCGCAGATCAAATGCTGCTCAAAATGCTCCTTTTCCCAGCACTGCTGAGATAAGCCGGTGCCCTTCCCTATAAAGGCAGCCATGAGCGGAGCGAGGTGCATGAGTGTGTGCGCCTGAACCAGCCATGCCTGTGAGGGACCTGCTGCTGCTGCTGCTGGTGGTGGCACTGGTGACTTCTGTTGCTGCTGGTGGTAAGTCTGCTCTGCTGCTGGCAGCCGGCTCTTCAGTGGTGGGTTGGGAATACAGAGGGACCAAAAATGGGTGGGAGGATAGAAACTCTGGTTTGGAGAGGAGGTGAGGATGGTGAGGAAACACAGCTGCAGCATGGTGGGGAAGGACTGGAGCAAACACACCGTCCATTATTAGCAGTTCAGGGCAAGGGTTACAGACTGCTTCATCGGGCATATTGCACTCGGGAGAGGGGTGGGATAGCAGACAGGCTGTGATGTGAATGGGAACTGGGGTGTGGGAGGACAGCGCGTACACTGGGGCGGCAGCTACTGTTGTTCCTGCCTCCTTGAAGACCTGGAAGCCCTTGTAAGAGCACTACGTGCTGAGCAGATTCAGCAGCTGTTTGTAGGCTCTGGAAAATCAGTGCCACCTAGGTGCATGTAGGGGTGATCCTGCAGCAGCCTGTGTGCAAGCCCTCGTGCTCCCAGGACATTTGTGCACCACACAGATGGGCTGTGAACTGCTGCTACTGCTCTGCCTGACTGCAGAAAAGGAACCCACCAAATATAGTACTCCCTTGGGATGACTGTTGTCCAGCTGTGCGGCATCATCCAGCCTCAGCCCTCTGCAGATACCCCATGTCCCCATGCAGCACTGCATCGGTTCACATTTCCTGGGATGTGTTGGATGCTCTATGGAGTTCCAGGTCCAGAGACTGGGAGAGAGGGCTGTCTGGAGATGGATAAGGGAATGGGAACAGGCATTCTCAGTTTCTCCCAGCTGGCTCAGCTGCGAATACACTGTGCTGCTGGGAGGGTGGAGGGTGACATGCAGCAAACTGATCCCCCCTCACAAAACCCACACAGCTGATCTGGGTCCTGAGTGGACCCTGTGCAACCCTGCCTTCCCTTTGGTTTGGACATGTCCCTCTGTCAGTGCTGCATGTTCCTGCCACAGCCACAGATGTGCCATGGTGACGGGTCTCTGCTCTGTTTCAGGGGCAGAGGTGAACGAAGGGAGTGGCCTGAGAAGGGTAAGAGATTTCTGGTTTTCCTTGTTCATGGCTTGAGACAGAATTTAGTGCCTGCCGTGCCTGGGAGAAAGGCTGTTACTAACAATCATCCCCAACCTCATGGGTACTGGTGCTCCAGCATCAAACCTGCATCAAAGGTCGTGAGTCCCACTGAGGGATGTGGTGTCCTCTCCGCTCTGCTTTCCCACTCTGTGTGCACACCCTGCCCTGTCCAGGGCAGAGGGAACCAGGTCGCCAGTGGCACTTCCTCCTGCCTGGTGCTGTGGGAGGAAAATATGGGTGCTGCTGGCCCTGAAATGTGTGCTGTGGTTTCTCCTTTCCAGCCGGTGTGTGGAGACATGGTCGAGCTGCAGGCCTGCCCTCTCCTGCTCTTGCCTGTCTGTGGGACTGATGGGAACACCTACGCCAATGAATGCCAGCTCTGTGTGCAGAAAATGTAAGCTCATGCCCTTGGTGGAGATCTCCAGGGGTCTAATTTTGGCCGCCTGAAAGTGGGAGTGTGTCAAATACCGTCACTCAGGCTCCCCCATGGCTGGGGAAAGCCGTGGCAGATGGGAAGCACACGTGTTCCTGCTAGCAAAGTGCAAGAGGACTTTTATATGTTAACTGAACTGGGTGCTGGGCTCTGAAGCCTCTGTGAGCTTCACCCTCCCGCATGGCAGTGCCTGCAGATAGGTGCAGGCATGCCCCCAGCCCTTGCCTGCAGGGTCCTGCCCCATCCTTGGCACCGTGTTTAGTGACTACTGTGCAGCTGCAGGCTGAGGGATTTAGCTCGTTGTGTTGGCAGTGGACTAATCCCACAGAAGAGCTGAATATTCATCTATTGGATCAGCTTGCTAAATCAGACCACTCTGTGGCTGCATGATCAGCAGATCCAAAAGGTGAGGTCAGGAGCCTGTGGCCAGGACATCCTCTAACACTAGTGCCCGCAACCTAGCAACAAACCAGATGCTCCACAGAAGATGGGGAAGGTCCCACGGTCTGTGCTGCCTGCAATTAGAGGAAGGAGAATTGAACTCACATGGGCAAAAAGGTCAACTAGGCATCTAGTCTGGACAGTCAAATAACACCACTAAGTCCTTCAAACAGACCTCTGTGAATGCAGATGCCCAGTTGTGTGCCTCATGGCTCTTTTGGTAGAGCTTCAACCCAAAGGTACCACCATAAACTTGAGGACTATGGCAACACAGACCTCATGAGAAGCACAAGGGTTGCTTTGGGGGAGTGATTTTGTCCAGATTGGGAAGGGACTGTATGAGCAGGAGTTCCTGCTAGAAAGGAACTGAGGGTGAACATCAGGTTGAACACAGGTCAGCAATGTACTTGCATGGCAAATAACACAAACTGTGTGCTGGGCTGCGGGAGGACAGGGATGACCAGCTTATCAAGGGAAGCTGGAAGGAGGTGCAGAGGAGCTGCATCCGGCTAGTCTGGGGAAGGAGAGGCTTGGGGGGGATCTAGCAGCAGCCTATGGTTGCAAACAGGATAGAGCCACATTCTTCTTGGTGGTAGCAGGTGATGCAACACAAGGCAACAGCCACAAGCAGCAGCCCCAGAGGGTACAGGTTGGACACGGGAGAAACCCCTTCCCCAGGAGGGTGGTGCACCATGGAGGTGGGGGTGTGTCCATCCTTGTGGGGTGGTAGTTAGGGCTCAGACAAAGCCATGACTACCGTAACCTCACACTGGGAACAGCCCTGCTCTGAGCAGGTTGTGCTGGAGACCCACCACCAGTGCTGCACGCCCAGGGAGGGGCATTAGTAGGCCAGGATGGCTTGCAGTCACCTCAGCTTCTTAGACAGGAAAATGAGCAAGCCAATTTTATAATAGTCAGCTCTGTTCCACGGGCTGGTCGGGAGCCAAAGCATGACGTGGGGAGGATATTTTTGAGCTCTTACTCTTTTTTCCTACGTTATTCTAGGAAAACCAGGCAAGACATCCGGATTTTGAAAGACGGGGAGTGTCAAGATATCTGAGCTTTCTGGTAGCTTTCCTGAGCCTAGAAACAGGTGATTAATTGATCCTGTGTGCTCTGTGCTGATTGCACATTTAAGTTAGCGATGGTGAATAATAAAATGACATACACAATCTTATTTCAACAGCACTTTTTTATACAAGGCTGAGGGGAAACAGAACAAGCCGTTCCCACAAAGGGCTACTAACAGCATGCAGTCAAAACATTCATTTCAAATCCACATCACATACCAGGGCTCTGCACTGTGAGTATTATTTCATCCGCATTCCTGTGAGAAAGGCCATGTGGGAGTAGGAAGAAACAACAGATCCCGGTGAAGAAGGTGCTGAACAAGTGCAGTTGTGAAGGGAAAGTTTCTTCAGCATGGGAGAAGACAACTCCCTGGCTCCCTAGTAAACATCCCTGCTTCCAGAGCTGATGTAAACAGAAAACAGTATCATCTGCGCTTCTCATATTAGATGTTATTCCACTTTTTATCCAAGAGCTTTTCACAACAGGAATCAGCCCAGAAAACACACAGGAACATGGAAAAGCCCCAGGTGGAGATCCTGAATGCAAAGGACTCTGTATCTCTGCTCCAGCATTTGAGAGCAACCTCCAAACTGAACTAATTACCCAGAAATGCTCTCCAGGAACTGCAGATTCCCAGCCAGTTGCCAAATTTCAGGTCTAGTTTGCTCCTGTTGTCAGAGCCGTCTTTGGGACTGTGGCAGGGCAGTAACAGTGTAAGTGTGCATCAGCAGTCTCTGGGGCTCCCTCTGCTCTTTTGTCTTCCACTTCTACCAGATGGGACACAACTCGCCTTTCACGAAATACCTGTAAAAAGATTGCACAGCTTGGGTATGCAAGCGGCTCCCTTTGCTCGCAGTGGCAGAGATCAGAGGGCACTGGCTAATTCAGGACTTGCCTCCTGAATTCAGTTCAGTCCTGCACCAGATGTTGTATTTCTACAGAATGACTGGTTGAGATTTCTGATCAGCTTTAAGCAAAGCACTGGGTTGCTTTGAAAAGTGCTTCAGTGTGAAATGAACCTCTTCAAGGACAGGTCTGTGCTCACCCACGGGGGATCATGCAGCTCTGACTTGCTACTATACACACATGACTTATTTGCAGGTGTCTGGGGAAGGGTCCGCGTGCATCATACGGTCAAGCAAGCTCCCTGGAGTCAGTGACTGCCCTGCAAGTCTGGGAGCTCTGCCAGCATCATGGCTAGTGTGCTTGGCCCGCTGGTCATGTAATATATCCCCACACACCTCTTCCAGTTCTGTACCCTCTTGGAAACCCACCAGGTGGGACATGGCAGCACTGTAATTCATGACAAAGCCATTGCTGATAGATTTAATGCTGCAGCTGGAAATAGTGTTGAGGAGCATAAAATAGCTATGCTTGGTGAGATGGGAGATCCATCTGACCTGGCCTTCACCATTTTCTGTCTCAGAGGCAGCTGCTGTCATTAAAAGCTTTTCTCTCATTAAGAGCTCTTCCACAAGCTGAAAAGTCATAGCCTGGCTAGTTGCTCAGAGTTGTCCAGAGCTTTGGTGGTCCCTGTTTTCCTTCCCTGGACTCTTTCCACTTCTGCAGGGGAGGGGACACAGCTTGCCCACCTATCCACAGCTGCTGCTATTACACCATCTGCTCATTTGTCCCAGGGCTCTGGAAGCCCATTTGCCCCCTTCCAGTCCTCAGACACTGAAAGAGAGGTGGTCTGGCTGTGTGGCGCTCTCTGCGTTGCCAGTCCTTCTGTGCAAACCTTCAGATGCTGTCTCACCTGCATTGTAGGGAAAGGCTTTGGTGGGGTCATCACCCTCAAAACACTTCCACGGTGAATAACACAAATGCACTACTCTCCTGGGGTTTTCTGCTCCTACTCTTGCCAACCCAGCCGCAGGCTCTGTCCCAGCTCTCTGCCAGGGCTGAGGGGAAGGTTATGCCCAGCATAGCATCGTGTGTAACTGTGATCCATCCTCACCCCAGGGCAGGGGAGCACCAGCATCTGAGCCCCATGCAGTGGCTTGAGCAGCACAGGCAGATTTGCTGCAGCCCGTCACTGCGTATCCCCTGAGAGCCATGTCTAGTTATTTGCAGAGGCTAGGAAAAACCAACACAGGCAATTCGGGGGCTCCTCTGAAGAGGCAAACCGCATGCTTCCAGCACAATGTGGAGTGTTTATTCAGAAACTGCAAAGCTAAAGCACACGCTTGCGGGCCAGTCCTGCAAGGTCAAAGCGTGGGCAGCCTAAGGACAGGGTCAGTGTTGACTCTACATGCAGTGAATTCAAAGATACCCATCCTCCCCAGGGACCAGTGGATTTGCCTGTTTATTTCACATGGTTCAGGGACGAGTGGGAGACCAAGGGGAGGCGAAGGGAATGATTTAACACCACCACAGACCTCAGGGGCCAGTGCAGGATTGCCGGATCCAGCCTGGTGCAGAGAGCCTGACTCTGAAACCTGGCAGATTTGTGTCTGGAAAGGTCAAGCGAGACTCAGGAGGCATTTGGTGGACAGCAAGATACCTGCAATGCACTGGTCTGTGGCAGGGGGTATGCACATGGATTTGCACTTTTGCATACAGTTTTGCTTGTTGAATTTATCCATTTCCCATCTTTTCATGCTTCAGTCAAGGTAGGGGGAGGAAGGGATTATCTGTTTTCACAGGCATCACAGTTCATCACACAGAGCTACTGGTAGTCCTGCTCCCAGAGAAGCATGTTGCAACCAGGCAAGTTGCCCCCAAACCTGCCTCAAGTCAGGGAGTGAAGGACAAGCCTGAAAATCATTTCACTGTCATTGTCATGCAAGACAAAACTGGAAGAAGTGCCCTGACACCCTGCTAGAGTGACAGCAGCATAGCTTCCCCAGCTGCCCACACTGACCCCCCAGTGAACCTTGGGTTCAGGGCTATGTCCATGACTGCAAGGAGGGATAGAGAAATCTCTGTATATTGCCTTGAAGTAGCAGTGCTAGATGGGGGTAAACAGAGATACCATTGAGGGTCATAAAGAGCCTTGACTTATACATTGGCGTTGCTATGTCTGCAGTGATGGCACTCCCAACAGTGCCAAGAGACAGGCCTGGTGGAAGGATCCAGCCCTAGGTCCATCTGTCCCTTGGACAAAGCATTCCCAAGGCTTTTGGGTAGAGAAAACCATGTGGCGGACCCACACAGTAAGAAGTACCCAAGGTTGTTCCCCTGCCAATCAGCTCCAGTAACACTCAAGGACTCTCTGACACTGGAGCTGCTCAGGTTGCTGGATACCTGGTTGAGCTCCTCCATGTCCTCACCTAGGAAACTGGATACATTAGTGAAGGTGGCCCAGGGCTAGGTGAAAGGAAATGTGGAGAAAAAGGGGAGGGAAGCGGTGTCTGGCACACTGTAAAGTGTCCAGCTGCAACAGTTCATGCAATCAAGACTGGCCAGAAAGTTTAACCTACTTGCACAAATTCATCCGTAGCAAAGGGGATGCAGCTTTGGCCACATCTGCTACAGAGCTCTGCTGGAGAAGAGTCTGCTGCATTGCTGGTGCTGGTGGGGGACAGGGAGGCAACCCTGGGCTCTAAAATGAGCCCAGTGTCCCTGGCATTGTGGGCGAGTCTCTGCCTCTCAGTCCCTGCTCTTCAGAGCAGAGACAACGTGAAACTAGGTGGTGGAGCCTGTAATTTCTGCACTGTTACCCATCACCAAAGCCTTCCCATGGGATAATAAAATTACTTCTTTGGGATTTAAAGTAATTCACACACAACAGCCAAATCTTTACTGGGATTTTGGTCCTGAGAGAGGGAAGTGCAGGCTCTGTAAGATTTTAAAGCCCATCTATTCCATTAAGCACCTCTAAAGACTCTGAGGGCACTGCGACTCTTTCTTTTACACATGTTCTTTACAAATGTATTGGTTTCTACCCAGCTAGAAGGTGGCTGGAATGGAGAAACATTCACGGTACAAGCTCTGCAGTGCCATATGGCAATGTTCTGCTGAGTCAAGAGTGATTTATCAGACCTCACCAGGCTTTGGAGTGACTGAGTACATGGGAGGTGTGAGAAGCTGAGTTAGCCACAGCCTGAGCATGCACCCAGTTCCCATGGAGCACTGAAACACCCAGGGATTTCCACCCTTTCTTCTGTGTTTCATATCACCTGCAAGCTGTGCAGAATATGTCAAGCTCTTTGGAAAAGTGCTTCCACATGTGATGTCCCCCTACAGCCAGGCAGAGAGAATCATAGAATAGAATAATTTATGTTGGAAAAGCCCCTTAAGATCATCCAGTTCAACTGTTAACCTAACACTACCAAGTCCACCACTAAACTGTGTCCCTAAGTGCCACATCTACACATCTTTCAAATACCTCAAGGGATGGTGCCTCAACCACTTCCCTGCACAGCCTGCTCCAGTGCTGAAAACCCTTTTGATGAAGTCATTTTTCCTAATATCCAGCTAAACCTTCCCTGGTGCAACCTGAGGCTGTTTTATCTTATTGCTTGTTACTTGGGAGAAGACAGAGTGATAAGGTGTTGCCTCAGCCTCCTTTCTTCAGACTAAACAACCCCAGTCACCTCAGCCACTTCTCACAGGACTTGTTCTCTAGACCCTTCACCAGCTTCCTTGCTTTTCTGTGGATGCACTCCAGCACCTCAATGTCTTTCCTGTAGTGAGGAGCTCAAAACTGAACACAGTACTCACAGTGTGATATGTTTTCCGCCTCCCCAAGCACTGTATTTGCATGGTAAAGCATCCTGCCAGATACAGTTTTCAGGATGTCTGCATGAAGCAGGGTGACCCCAGGGCCATGCAGCATCACACAGTGCTGGTACACACACACCAGCATGGGACACCTTGCCTTCACTTGTGACTGAACTAAAAGAAACTCCCCTGTGAATGGCTTGGAAGCCTCACATCTCTTTATGCCATCCATGCTCCTGGCCCACCCTCCCATATCAGAGCCTTCCCATATCTGCTCTGCTGCCACCACCCTGCTGCTTCTTTGGGGGCTGTTAAACCTGCCCCACCTCTCTGGAGGTACCACGTAATCTGCAGTGGACACAGGGGAGGAGTCCTAGAGCACAGTGGTAACTCAAGGGATAAACAGAAAGGCAGCAGAGATGACCATGGACTCCCAGGTTACATCTTAAGAAACCCACATGCAATGGAATTTCAAACTGCAGCTTCTAGGGACCTAGAGAGAGAACCTGCAGAGAGCAAAGGCTGTACATTTAAGAAAAAAAAGCCTGGCAAAGACTGGAGGCAGGCCAGATCTGCTCACCCCTGAGGAGCTGCTCTGCTCCAGGGCAAGTCTTGCAACTGCACAAGGAGGTGGCATCATCCCTGCCACGAAAGGATGTCAATTCCCAGAGGATCTGAGGATAGCCACATTGTCTGGTTCTTCTACCAACCTTGCAGCCACTTTGAATTCATTGGGGAGGGGGTGTTAAGGGCACTAGCACCTCACCAGAGCATAAGCAGTTGAGTATCTCATGGAGAAAATGCTAATAGAAGCTGAATCCCAAATACTCAGGCACTGAGTGTGTTAGAAACTGGCCAAAGTGGGGACATGTCCCTGGTCCAGCACAATTGTTATGCACAAGTATAACCTTAAGCTTTTCTGTGCTATCCCGGCATGAGAAACAGTTTGCAGAGGAGGCCAGGATTACCACCTCCTCTGTCATGCAGGAAACTGAGGCAGACTGATCTAGGGGCCCAGCTATGCAGACTGCAGAGCAGGGAGCAGGATCTCTGGATTGAAGTCATTGTACCAAGCAGAAGCTTCCCCTTTGCAGCTGTACTGACCCCAAAGACGGTCCTACAGAGGCTGCGTAAGTCTGCATGCTGTGCAGGTCTGGGGCTGCGATGGGCAACAGGCAGCTAGGAGCAACCGCTAAAGGATATCCTCCTGTGGGAGCAAGGGACCAGCTAGGTCTTCCCACTGGTTTTACTGGGGCTGCCCATTGCCATCCTGCCTCATGAGGGAAATGCTTTGCTCGTAGCCTTGATCTGCCAAGTACTGGACCAAGTCATTGTGAAGATTGGGAAGTCCTCAACATGCACAGGCCCTTGGCTGGAGTCCAGGTTATTCTGTCTGGATTTCCCAGGAAGGTGGTGCAGCCCTTGGACAGGTTTGAATTTGGAAGTCTGCACCATTGGGGGTTTCCAAAGTATACGATGCCACAGCACCCTGATCTTATGCAGCAGACAATCCTGCTGTGAGGGAGACTGGTGTGGAGATGGAGGTCTCTTCCCACCATCACTGCTACGGTCCCATGCAAACACCTTTCAAACAGCATACACCCTGTTTCAGACCTCGCAAGGGGTCTTCAAGGACTAACAACAACTAACACCACCTCCCTGCATCTCCCTCTGGAAACCAGCAGCGAGCCAGTGCTGCATCCTGCCCTGCCGTGCAGTTTCTCTCTACTATAAAGGAGGGCATTTAAGTCACAGTTTAGCAGCAGTGAGTATAAATTTCCTATCTGAAGTGGAATTATTTGCTGTATAAAAGCACTAAAAAGTTTTGTAATCCACACAGTAGATCCTAGGCAGAGACTCCTTATACCTTTGCACTCTGATAAGGAGAATATTATTACCCTACTAGTGGCCTGGACAGATAAGACGTTTGGGGCGGGCAGTCTGCATTTTTTTCAAGCGCTCATTATGCTGCACCAGTATCTTCAGATGCCGTTCCCAGGGAACTAAGCTTCTTTCTGTTCAAACCTGCAAAGCGCGATGGAGAGTTTAGGCGAAGACAGTGCTTACTCGGACTCTTCCCTGCAACCCTCTGCAGCACATGAGGAGTATGCTGTGCCAGGTAATGATGAGACCACTGCTAACCTGAGTTTTTGGAGAGGGGACAGAATGATTTTTGTTACCATTCATTTCTAAAAAAAGGAGTTAGTAATTACCAGTTTATGCTTGGGGGGTGTGGAGGATGCACATTTAACTGCAAATGTATGTGGCTTTTTCCATGTTGTGTTTCAGATCACAAAGCACCTATAAAGGCTTTTCAACTCCGACAAAGTTCCTCAGCAGGCAGCATCAATATATTGTCGTTTGCAGACTGGCAATACTATCATTGTTCTTTTAGCTTGATGGATTTTTTTTCTTTTCATTTCATCTTTGTATCTTTGTGTCCTCTACTAAATAATTTTTCATCAGGATGCAGATGCTTTACTGTCATCTTTCCTGCATAGTGCTAGCAGTTGAGAGACAGCTTTGGAGCAGCTATGGGAGTGCTCTCTTGGACCAAATAGAAGTGAATGAGGGGTGTTTGCTACCTGTGCAAAACAATTTGCTTAGGGTGGGTTGGGAAGAAGACTGGTAAAAGCAGCTAAAAATGCTTTTATGGCTCACAAGACATTTTGAAAGTGAAAGAAAGTTACCTTGGCTGCAAAGGGATGTGCAAGGGATTATGTACTTCAGCAGTTAAACTGCCCTGTACAGATCCTCCTACTGCAACTTGTAGCCTCATCTTCCCATGCAGCTCCCTGCTTTTTGCTATGTGGATGGCAGAGTCGTCTGTCCTGCTGCCTCTGATACTGCTTCACATCGGGTACAGCCTCCCATTTGTGGAACAGTACAGTTTACTTTGCTGCACCCTGTGTGGTACAAGCGCAGTGTTTTTCATCCCAGAGGCTTACACTATCTCTGGTCATGCTGAGATGCCCTTGCCATGACCAAGATACTCTAGCACTGTTGTTGCATGTGGCCCTCACATCCCTATTGCATCTTGCTGTGCCCCTTCTGTTTGGTCTGGTTAGGATGGAATTTATTTTAGGAGAGGAACCATCTTCTCCTGTACAGCTCTACTTGTGCTCAGAGCAAAGGGGGCTCCTGGAACTACCATACAAAAAACAGCAATAAAAGAAGAGAAAAACTAATAGGCAACAACAGAAAGTAGCATTATTTTTTATTTTGTGGTTGTGATGGTGGCTGTTGTTAATATTAGACAGCACTTAGAATACCATGCCCAGATTTAGGCAACTCAGCATAGGAAAGAAAAAGTCTGGTGCAGGGCAACCAAGACTCCTAAAGGCTAGAGTAGACCACATATGAGGACATGCAGGGGAAACCAGGCTTGTTCAGCCAGGAGAAGAGAAGGCTGAGAGGAGATGTCATTGCAGTCATCCTCTGCCTGACAGGGGTTACGGAGAAGGGACAGCCAGACTCTTTAGGGGTGCACAGGGAAAGGACAGGATGCACCAGGTCTGTGCTGCAAACATGGGTGGATAGAAAGGAAAAAAAAAATAACAGTGAGAGTGGTGCAGAGACCAGAGAGGTGGGCTTTGAGGTAATCCAAATTTCTCTGGACAAAGTCCTGGACCACCTGATGTAATTTTAAAGTTGGCCCTGCTTTCATGAGGACATTGGAACAGAGACCAAAAGAGATCCTTTCCGAGCTAAATTTCTACAAGATTATTATTACTTATCACAAGTCTCTTGTGTAAAGATCTACTTTGGGTAGAGGTTGACTCCTGCTGTCTGTTTTGCTTTCTTCTGTCCTGGACTACTATTTTTACCATTTAACAGACACCTGGGATACAAGAGCTGTCGTCCCAGCTCAGCCTTGGAAGTCCTTCTCACCTTGCCAGTTCTCCCAGCTGGACAAGGGTATGACAAAATGACCATTCTTCTCTGATTTGACCTAATACTTTAGTGTGAGCTGAGGAGCTTTGTGGAAGAAGCTGGATCTGATTACATCTGGAAGGAACAGGTCGTAGTTTTGCTTTTCCATTGTGTGGGTTTTTTGAAACTATGAAAATCAGTGCTTTTGTGATCTCTTCACTGTACACATGGGAAGAGTCCCCTCTCCCTCCAGGCCCCAGGAAAGTGGTATTGCTCCTGAACAATACCCTTTGTCTCAAGGGAGTGGTCTTGTGCTACTCGATCGAAGTCAGGTCTTTATTATCACAGGCTGGAGTCCAAGCTAGAAAATTCATGGCTGACTGAATCAGAAACCACAAGACCTATTGCCACATCATCAGAGATGTTGCCTGTTAGGACAAAGACATGGGGAAGGAAGTTCAGTGCTGGTTTCAGTGAAGTTCAGGAATTCATTTCCCAAGGTGTGGATGGCTGAGATGTCTTTACCTCAGGAAGCCATTTGGAGCCTTTGCAGCCAGTGAAACAGGCACAACTTACTTTGGCCTAAGAAGGCATTGCACAGGGTCACTGGGACCAGGGGGGTGCCCCCTTTCCTCCTAGTGGCTGTAGGTAACCTGCACATCTTGCCCAAATGAGAAAGTCAGCTTTGGAGCTCTCTCACAGGAGTCAGCCTGTCTTCAGCCCTGCCATGGTCTTCTTCATAGCTGCAGACCAGCCTAGGGCTGCTTGTGTGGTCTTTGGGACCAGTCTTCTCACCCCCAGCAGTGCATACTAGCCCTGTTCTGGTCTCTGATTGGGTCACCATCCTCTACAGCATTTCAGCCTAATAGACATGAGTATTTGTGTACAAGAAAGCCTGTACCCTCACCCTCTTGCTCCCACAGATGAGTTCCTGTGTTGCAGGGCTGGCTGTTCTGCAGGGCAAGGCTTTCTCCTTAGTTAGTTAGTTAGACGAGCATCTTAATCGCAGCAGTGGCCAGTTGCAGCTATCTGGGGGACAGGGTAATAACAGAGCCAACACAATTATCTTGCAGCCTGAAGTGATATCTGGCTAAGGGATTTCATGGTGTCCTCATGGCACAGGAAGCCTGTCCCATGCTTCTATCAGGTCTCTACAGTGGTAGTTGGATAAGGGTCACCCCAAGGCTGCAGCAGCAGGGAGAAAACTGCAGCTAGAAATTTAGAGTAACTTTCAGCGCAGGAGCCTGGGAGCTTTGTGTGGTGTGTCATCAGATCCTACCCACTGAGGCTGAGCTGGAAGTACAGTACCCAAGCAGTTTCATATCAAGACCCACTTAGTGACAAAAAGAGTACGGCCTCTTGCATCAGTGCTCTGTCACCAGGCAGGGAGGGATCAAACTGTCCCTTGGCCCAGATGTCATGTTAGCACTCAGTTTGTCCTTGTAGATGTCATCATCACTCGCCGCTTGAGAGACCGGGAGCTGCTCCGGAAGCGAAAAGCAGAAGCCGAGGAGAAAGATTCAATTCAATGGGTTCTGAGGTAAATCTTGCTTACGCTGTGGAGTGGTTTTCTTGGTGCATTTAGCCTGAGCCCAGGCATGGCAGCCCAGCCCCTCCATCTTCACAAAATAACAAAGCCAAGCTGGGCCCCATCGGTCTCCAGTGGGTAAAGATGATCTGCAGGTGGTAGCTACTGAAGGTCTAGGCAGTGTTGGAGGGCAGAGATGAATGGGGGGTGGATTACATAGGTGGTGGTTTGGGTGGCGAGCAATCCTCAGCTACAGCATGGGGCTGGGGAAAAACTTGGTGCCCAGTCTCCTGCCCCCCCAGTGTGGACACAGAAGGCTGCCATGCAGGGTTGGGAGGAGCGCTGCAGAAGCACAGCTTCTGCTGAGATGGACTGGGTTGTGATCACAGCCAGGGGCCCAGCAAAGCAGCCTTGGAGCGGAAGGGAAAGTCCTCCACCCCACACCCAACTCTTCACCTCTGTGAAATTCCCTGGCAGGGAGCAGGAGAGGAGCAAACGGCAAAGGAGAGGCAGAGGAGCCAGGCGTGGACGGGGCCGCCAGCAGCTGGTGGAGCCCAGCCTGGAGTCAGGACCGGAGCCAGAGTCCCAGCCTGGCCCCCAGGAGGAGGCTGAGCCAGCACCTCCAGAGCCAGCACCACCTGAGCCGGTGCATCAAGAAGAGCTGCCTGTGCTAACCATCCAGGACGTGGTCAGTGAGATGCAACCAGATGAGATGGAGGGGGAGCTGGCTGCAATGGATCTGACAGCGGTGGAGCTGGCTGACAGCATCCAGGATCCCATAGGTGAGCTTCTGGAGAGCCACTGGCCCTTGGGGGCATTGTGGGGGCAATGCAGTACCGCCTCTTGAGGACTGTCAGTCGAGGTTGCCCATCTTATCAACAACCAGCCTATGGGACCACTGGGGCATGGGTCCTTACCCCACCAAACATGACTTGGGTAGCTGTGAAAGGGGTGGGTGGGATGTTGGGGCTGTGGGGGCAGGTACTGCTCTGCAAGTCATGGGGAGTGATAAAAGGCCCACTACTGTCAGTCATTGGCATGGGGTCTGTGGTCCCTGGTCCTAAATAGGTCCTTGTCCTAAGAACACCTCCGTGGCTCTGCCAAGATCCAGGTTAGGGCAGAGATGCTGTGGAGAGACGATGTGGCCTCCTGAAGCCAGAGCTTCACGGAGAGCCAAAGCCCAACCATGCTCTGTCCACAGTCCACCTGGTTTCAGGGCTGACACCAGGGTGTGGGGGAGGGAAAGGTGGGCGCTAGGGCAAGGAGTGGGTATCTACAGGGGACCACCTCTTTGGGACCTGCCAGGACTGAGGCACGGAGGACACTAAGCTGGTCGGAACAGCAGATTGCTGTCTGGGCTTGGGAAATCCATTTACAGCTAATGCAGCTTGGGTCAGCAGGAGTTGCTCCTAGATCTGGCTTGGGAAGAGGAGAGCACATTTACTTTAGCAGGCGGTGGGCCAAGCATGCAGATTGCTTCAAAACCAGGAAAACCTAGGATCTGCTTCAGAGGAGGTGAGCATTACTACATTTCCAGCAATGTCTATGCCAGGGGAGAAGAAAAGGCCTCTCATTGCCAGGCGTGCAATGCCCTCATGCCATGGAAAACAACCATTCTGCATCCTGGGGCTGACCAGGGCACATCACACCAGTCCAGGTCCCAGCCCTGAGATCTTCAAATGGGCGAGCATCAGGGCTGCGTTCATTTGCCTCCTGCCTTTAAACCCACCGGGGCTTTACCCTCTCCAGCTCCCCTCCACAACCCCTGGGACTGCCCTGTCCTTTGAAAAGCAGGCAGGCCACCAGGAGCTACCTAACATCACAGGCAATCACAGGAGCCTGGCCATGGGGGCTTTAGTGCAGCATGGAGGGGTAACGCATGAGGCCCCCCCAACAGGAAATTATTTGACTCTTACATGCCTTACAGGTGAAGTGGAGTTGCTGAAACCAGCAGAAGCAGAAATACCAGAAGCTTTGAATGCTGCCGTGGAAAGTGAAGAGCAGGATAATGATTTCAACACACATGTTCTCTTTTAATTTTGTTTGGGTTTTTAAAAAAATGTTTTGGCTCCTGCCTGACTAACTCTGATAAGAACCACAAAGTGATTTTGACCAGCTCTCTTCTTGTGAGTAATAAAGCCCACATTCTCCTGGTCATTCTGCTTTCTGTGCTTCTTTCAGTTTACGATGAAGGGGAACACGGTTACTTGCTCAAAGGCAGTCCTTTGGGAGTTGCCAGCTGCCTGTGGCTCATAAGCCCCCTGACCTCTGTGCCAGCAGGCTGTTTCACCTGGGTGGTGGTCCCACAGAGGGCTGCATGGTGCCCCACCACGCTGCAGTTTAAGCGTACAGACAAGCATCCGCCCACGTTTCTGCAAGGTATTTCTGATTTGCAGAAATGTGAGTGGCATTGTGAAGCTGAAACCCACCGTGATTTTTAGCTGGCTGGAGTTGCCCAGCTTGGGCTTTTTCCTGCACCTGATAAACCCTGCAGAGCCTTGTCTTACTATCTTCAGTCTGAAGGTCTCTCTCATGGTCTGTTTTCCTTCCCAGTAAACAGCTTGCTTTCCTAAAGCCTGGAAAGCTTTTTGTTTTCAATTTCTGGGCAACCTCACTCTGACCTTGCTGATCCGCTGTGTTAGGCAAACGAAAGATGGTTGAAAACAGCCGAGTGTGACAGGCTGAAACTTGGCTGACATACACTTTTGTCAGGGAAATGCCATCTGGGGCAAAGACAGGAGCTGTTTTGCACAGCTGCTGTGTCCCTGGCTCCCCAGCCATGCACCCAGGATTTCTCCTTAAGCCAGGAATGAATGGGGTGCCCTCTCTCTGTCTTCCCACATTTTGGGTTGTATTGGGTCTGGCTGAGCTTGAGTTAATCTTCCCCACAGTAGTCCTCAGAGTGCTGTGCTGTGTATCCGTATCTAGCGTTGTGTTGATAACACACCAGTGTGTTGGCTACTGCTGAGCAGTGCTGGGACAGCATCAAGGTTGTCTCTCCAACATTTTCACCCCCCTCACCAGTAGGCTGGGGTCAGCAAGATCTTGGGAAGGGACACAGCCAGGACAGCTTGCCCAAACTGACCACAGGGATATTCCATACCATATGACCTCTGCTCAGCAATAAAAGCTGAGAGAAAGGAGGGGGAAAGGGGGGGGCATTCATTATTTATGACGTTTGTCTTCCAGAGCAACTAGAGCAACTGCTACACATACTGCAGCCATGCTTCCTGGGAAGTGGCCAGACATCACTGTTGGGAAGTAGAGAATAAATCTTCTGTTTTCCCTTTGCTTCCACACACAGCCTTTGCTTTTGCTTTATTAAACTTTTATCTTGACCCACAAGTTTTTTTTCCATCTTATTTTCTCCCCTCAATTTGGGGGATTTATGGATTTTTTTGTAGCTCAGGAGATGTTGCTGCTGCTGTCTCAGAGCCCCGCAGGCTCTGTGTATCAGCAGTTGCGACATCTCACCAGCGACACCAGTAACACCATCTCTCCAGTGACAGGATGGACATCACTGACACCTGCCCCTGCTTCAGTCCCAGGGACATCACATAAGGGGCAAGCACTCACAAGTGCTTAGCACAGCCTCCCCACCCCGAAATCCCAGGATGACCTCTGCAGCTACACTGCCAGAAGCTCTAAAGCAGCTGGGTGGCTGTCAAAGCAGAAAGCATCCAACAGCCTTATAACCAAGCAAATGCAGCCCATTCCCCATGGGCAGTTCTCGGAGGGATGCATCTCCCACGCAGATGTCCTGGCACTGTTTTGGTCTCCATAGATATCTCAGCTAACGCAAGGTTGCGCTCTCCCCTTCAGTGACTGATACTAGTGGGAGCAGAGCAAGATGTCTCACGTTCTGCCATGAGCTACCCAAACCTTGTTCATAATCCCAAATATTTATGGCATAACTGGAGGGCCTTGCGGAAGCCCTGTGGCATGGAGGGAGCTGCAGCTGGGGAGGATGCTGACTCCAGACCAAGACACTGGGTGAAGGCAGCTGAGGCTACACTGGCCTGAAGGGGAGCGAGAGGCAGGAGGCCATGTTACAGTTGAGCACCATCACAAAAACTGTACAGGAGTCCTCCTGCAAGTGTGGTGTCCACATGACGTTGCAAGGAGGCTGGGCTGTAGGGTATGCAGCTGCCAGGCAGGCCAGGAGAGACTTCTTCCCGGTGGAACCCCACACACCCTGGTGGAGGCCAGCAAGAACTGGTGGCTCTTTTCAGCTCTCCAATCCTCTGTAGTGCTCACAGGGAGGGGGAATCAGTCACGCTGCCCACCTCCATGTCTGCAGACGTTTAGGCTCACCTCTTCCCAGAGCTCTTTAGATTTTGAGGAAAAGAAACTTCTGTGAGGCATTAGACTCATCTCACAGCTCCTGTCAGTCAAAGAGGGCACAAAACAACCATGTCCCTCCTTTTCCAGTGTTGAAGTGGAGCGGTAGGAAGTCGTGAAGGCCTGGCAAGGTGAGATCTCTCTGAACACACAGCAACACTCATTGCTGAAACACATGTGGGCAGCAGTGCTGATCCTGCACTGTGAGGGCTGGGGAGCTCCCTGGAGGTGGAGGCTCATGGGAACCAGGGAAAGCACCTCTGTCCATCTCTGTGGAGATGTCTTTGGTGACCATGAGGTCCTGCAGTCACGCTGGGTACCTTGTGCTCCATCTCAGAGCTGCTCTCACTCTAACCGGCTTCTTTGCTAGCTGGTAAGAAAGGTGTGCCTGCAAGCAACAAATCTTATCACAAAATAACCAAAGGAAAGATAAAGCTGTCCTTATCAGAACTTTCACTCCCAATGCACTGTTTCTCTCTCAGACAAGAGGACAGACAGCAGAGCTCTTGCTTGTACGGAAGGGGTTCAGACGCAAAGCTGGACACGTAGGGGTCCATGTGCATCCCTGAGGTATGTCTTGCTGTCTGAATGCAGCTGGGGATGAGCGGGCAAGGGTGGCTGTGTCTAGGGGAGGGAGGCTGCTGTTCTGCAGATGCAATGCATCACTTCCTCCCTCCCTTCCCTCCTTCCTGAGCCCCAGAGAGATGTTTTTTTACCCAGGGTCTTTAGAGTGTCCAATAAAGGAAGTTTCCACCCTCTGGAATGACAAGCAGGGTCTGGGTCTGATGTGAAGGGGAAGGCTGGGGGAGGTCAGAGACCTTTGACTGTAGCCTTGATGATAAAGAGCGGGTGATTGGTTCAGGGAGATGGCTTCTGAGCTATGGGGCCAGCACAGGGCGCTGGGTTAGTGCTTGACACAATGCTTTCCTCCTGGCTGTGCTGTACTAGTGAGAGGGCTGCGTGAGGCTCTTCCAGGATGCTCCAACCTGCTACCTGAGCCACATAGACTAAAAGGCAGGCATGCTGTTATATCCAGTGGGTATGACCACTATGATTGTGTCATCACTCATGAGACTCAGCTTGGTGTTTGTTAATGTTGACTGGGGGCTGGGCTGACCATGCTGCTGTGAGCTCATCTCAGGACCACAGGTCCTGTCCATACGTCCTGCAGAGCATGGGGAGCCATCCTGAGGGCTGATGGCTAAGGAGAGGGAAGTTGACATCATCATCTCCAGGAGAACCAGACTCTCCTCTGTCCACTGCCAATTACTTTGCAACATCCTTCCAGGAAACATGCTTCCAGCTCTATGGGAGAAGAGAGGTTGTTTCGTTTGTGCATCGTGGCTTCCTGCTTCTCAAATTGCTCTTGTGAAACAGGGTACCTTGCATTTGCAGAACGCCAGGAGTGATTTATGGCAGGCTGTTGCTGATGGGTGATGTTTTGAGCTGGGAGGGTTTTCTGGTCCTCAGCAGAAATGAAGTCATAGCTAAGCCTAAGCAGAAAGAAGTGGGCCAGAAACTTAGAGCCAAAGGCCACCAGAGGTCAATGAAAAGCCATTCCACCCTGCAAGAGCCTGGTCTTGCAGAGATAAGAATATATTCTGGTTGATTTACCAATATTGACTTGAAGCAGTAAATCCTGGTGACAGCAAATACCCACTCCCTTTTTCCGTGTTAGCTCTGATCCTTCCCATTCTGTGTTTGCTATTTAAAGAAATACCTCTCGAATACTGCCAGGGCTGCCACAGACTGCAGCTGTGTTCCCAGCTGGGCTCAGCAGTGCTCCACCAGCTGTCCTGGCTCTCCTGTTTCACCAGGAAATCACATAACTGCTGAAAAAGTTAGGTGGGAAGAGACCTCTGGAGATCTTGAATCCAATCCCTGCTCAAAGCATGACTAACTTTGACCAGCCTGCTTAGGGCTTTTTCCAAAGAAGTCTTGACCATCTCCAAGATCGGAGATCCCCCCCTTTCTGGTCCCCATCCCAGGGCTGCCCCACTCTCATGGGAAGGTTCTTCTTTATGTCTGACCAGACTTTCCCTCATCATAGCTTCTGCTTCTTGCCTCTTGCCCCATCACTTCAGAGAAGACCCCAGCTCCATCTTGTCTGTAACCTTCTTTGGGACTGCAAGTTAGACTCCACTCTCACCTTCTCTTCTCCAGGTGAACAAACCCAGTTCCCTCAGCCTTTCCTATGCTTCAGCTCCCTATCTCGATGACCTCAGCTGGGCTCCAGTATAACAATATCTTCCTTGTACTGGGTTACCCTAACTGGATCCAGTAATCCAGATGCAGGCTCATCAACATCAAGTAGGGGGAATGGCCACTTGCCTCAGCCCACCGGCTGAAACTCAATCTATGTGGATGGACTTGGGGCTGCGAGCATGATTGTGCCTTGTCTCCCTCCCTTTCACTGACAAAACACAGAAAACGCTGAGCAAAGAAACCCAGACACGGCTTGTGTGGTAAAATTTGATCCGAGCTTTGTAGCCTTAATGATGATCCTTTCTTCAATCCTCTTCTGTAGACACCATCTTCCAAGCAATTTGCAAAAGCACTAGACATGGCTTGAGTGCAGAATTACACACCGCTGGAAATTACTGCTTGTTTGTCAAAGTGTTTAATCGCAGACTGAAGGTGAAGACCCCAGTGCTGCATTTTTATAGCTGTTACATTCAGTGCAAGCGTTCGGCACCGATTCTCAGGTACCCAGAGCAGCAACACTGCAAACGCCTCGAGCAATGAACTGGAGACCGGCCGGCCGAGCCCCGCACCCAGCTCCAAGGGCTCTGCGCACGCAGCCAAGGCCGGGTGAACCCCGGGAGAGAAACAACCCCGTAGCGAAAGCGTCCAGCGGCGGCTTCCTCAGGCCGGACACCGCGGCGGCCGGCCCCCCGCCCGCGGCGCGATCCGGCAGTGCTCTCTAGCGGCAGCACCGGCCCCGCCGCCCCAGGGACGCCCGGCGGGGACGGGACACGACGCATGACACGGCCCCGGGAGGGTGCTGCGGCCGGGGACGGGGCAGCGAGGAGGCGTGCGTGGGGTCTCCATCCCCGGGGCGGACTCGGAGGGTGGTCGCAAGGCTCTGTGCTCGTGTGTGAGACCCGCCACAGGCTGCTGCAAGAGCTGCAGTGCCGTTTGCAGAAGTGATCGGTGAAGTGACGTCCTGGCCCCGTGGGAATGACTGCAGCAAGGTGAGCATTTGTCCTCGTGGCTGTTGAAGAGTCCCGTGCGTGGATTAGCTCCGGATATCCCACTCAGTTTGTCAGCGGCAGGGATGTGGTGGTTGTTAAAGACGAGGAAGGCCCCTCATTTTTCTGGATGTTTTGCTGTGATGGAGATGCAAAAGTGAGGATTTCATTTGTAACAGTGTTAACTGTTGAACTGCCGGTAGTGTTGATAAATTTAAGCCTAGCTCTTATTATGGCAGAGAGGCAGTGTATCTCATACCTGCTTAAGTGGGAAGACTTGAAACCATTTGCCCTGGTTGCTTCAAGTGGGTCTTTCTTTTGCCTTTTCTCTAAAAGGGAAGGGGAGGAGAAAACCTGCATGAAGATAAAATATGGAAGAGGTGACCCAAGAAGGAAAACCGTTCTTCGCAACATGACCTTTTTTTAAATGACTGTTCCCTGCATAAAGGTCTAAGCCCTGAATTATCCTCTGCTTCCTCCTTGAATAAAGCCACCAATATTAACAACAATACTCCAGGCACAGCCTCTCACACCATGACAGAGTGGGACCACTTCCTAGGCATCTGTGGCCAACTCAGTCATTTCTGCTCTTGCCTGGAGAATGGAGCCACCGTGCGAGGTCAGCCTTTATACAAAGCCATGTGAGGACATCTGGAGAATAAGGGATTTTCACGTGACCACCCAGTTCACTTTTCTTTTGCCCAGCCAAACTCCATCTACTACAGCCCCCAGAGCTCCTTGAGGTGCTACGTGCACGACAAAGAGCCAGGGCTTGGAGCACTTTCTGTTGCATTTTCCTTGGGTTTAGGATAATTATCACAGTCAATCTGAAGTGCATTTGGTGAAAAGCATTTTTGCTCAAGTGTATAGCTCAGACTTTACTGCACCATTGACTGTATTCAAGCAAATAATTGACACTAGCTGTACTTCACTTAGTGAAAGAAAAGGCTGGTCTCCCCATTCTGTGATTAGACTTCAGCAACCATGAGCTCAAGCAGGTCTTTCAGGGAAATTTTTTATCTCCCCTCTGCTTCTCCTTCCCACAGAGTTGGCATTTAGGGCTGTCAGGATCCCACACTGGTGGGAGTTCTCACGTATGGGGCTGCATTCAGATTTCTTCCATCCATGTTTCCTTTTGTTTGACAAAGTCACACATAGCTGATGGCTGGTCAGTAGAAAATCCACCATGAAAGTTGAGGTGCTAAGATTTCCACTGCCCCTCCATGTTTCCCCAGCTTCCAGCCCTGCTCCCAGCCTCCACCCCACAGCAAAGACTCTGCATTGATGCCAGTGGACACAACCTCAGCAGAAGAACCCTCTCCTCGGGCCACATCACTTACACCCCCAAGACCTGCCCGCTGGCAGCACAGGAGACCGGGGGCCACAACAGATGTAGAACCTTGAGACACAACAGAAAGAAGAACAAACTTTGCACACCTGAAGAGACAGTCCTCTCCCAGCCCACTGGTGTGGGGTCTCTTGATTGTGACAGTTGATATGACCTGGTCTTAAATACAGCTTGCAAATACGTTATTTCAGGGGCCATGGCTTTGTGCTGACCTCACAGTGCAGAGGATTGGGACTTGGCTGGTCTTGTATTGGCTTGAGCTAATTTTAGCTTGCTTGGCTGTGACAGCAATCAGTGGTCAGATAACTAGCACCTACATTTGTTTTCATTTATACTGATATCAATTACATATTCTGTGTGGCTTGAACTATCTATGACTCCAGGACAACACCATGGGTCCCAGCCTGTCGCAGTGGTCAGTCACTCACTGCTGCAGGAGTGCAAACCCGTGTTATTCAGGTAAAGGCAATTTTAGAGAAAATAAGGAGAACAGAAAAAATACCCACAATCTGGGAACTGTTGAAAACCAACATACATACAGAAATAAACTCAAATGAAGCCCCAAGACTGAGAAGGAAGAAATCATCACCATCAACACCATGTGCATCCTGATGAAGTGAAGGAAACCTTCACTGGGAACATCATGATCTGCTATTGAAGACATCAGGATGCTGGTAACTTGTTGTAAGACGCCCTTCCCACCACCCCTGCAGCCATCAATCTCAGGACACAGGAAGGGTGAACATAACATCAAGAAGCAGGGGTAGGTACTAAGAATTTTGTGTGTGTATAGCAATCTCAGCTGCATTACTAAGTTTTTCTGTATTAATTTGGACTATGAGACTAATAATTGGAAATATGATATTTTTAAAACTTTTGCATGTAGTAATGGTAAACTCTTGGCTTCACTTACAGTGTTCCCTTTTCTGTCCATAACAAGATTTTGAGTGTTACACAGGAAGGGACAGAGACAGGAGTTAAGAAGAGAACAAATTCACACTGGCAAATCTATGCCTATATCCAACTGGCTGCTGCTTAAACAACTGGAGCATGGTCCATCCCACGACAGCATTCAAGCAAGGGGAGTATTTGTGGAGCCAAATATTCTCTTCCAGACCCCAGCACTGGGCTGTTACTTACACAACCCAGTTTTTGAACGCTTGTAGCTAAATAATGTGCCATTTTGCCATGGGTCTGGGGTCCCCCACATGCTCAGACGAGACGGCCAGATCTTGATCCACACAGCAAGATCTCACAGTGGGCTCATGGCCTCCTCCCGCTCCTATCACAGCAGACATCTCTGTGGTTACTATTTTTTGACTAGCCTATCCCAGACTCAGCATGATGGGTTGGGATGGGGTGGCCAGGGAGCCACTGTTTAATTGGCCAGTTCTAGGGCCAGCACTCCAGTGAGCATTAACCTGATGACAGACTATGTGCTAAAAGATATGGCTATAGAAGTGATATGAAGCCTAGGACACAGTTAACCTCAGAAGGTGATAGCCTGGACTCAGGAGTGCCTTTTCCAAGTGGAAGAGGTCAATATGAGGTACAGACGGTCTCCTCGCAAGAGCCAGCCACAGGTGTGATGATTGACTCAGAGGGCTTCATGCACCAAGCGAGCTGCAGCTCTGCCATCAGAACAAGAGCTCTGGTGCTGGCTCAGGACTGTCTGAACAAAAACGGTCAGAAGCTGCTTGTTAGCTCCTTTGTCAATTAAGATCTCTTTGGATAGTTCACATCCAGGCAACAGCTTTGCAAATTCCTAATTGGCTATCAAATCTGAGCTGCCTGGGCATCAGAGAAAGAGAAGGGATAGCAGTGGGCTCAGTGAGCTGCTCTGAGCCAGCCCACAGCTACTGTTCCTGCTTACTCCATGGCCACTTTCAGCCAGACATCTGGACCCAAGCAAACAATGACCGTAGGGACTTCTAATCAGCAGAAGAGGCTAGGATACAGCCTCTTTTTCCTCTTGGCCCAAGCAGCGTGGCCAGGGTACTTCATGCTCACTACATTATCGGTCCCTATATGTCCTAGGGACCACCAGCTGCACCCTGTGTTTGAATACTGATGGAGGTGGTGGGAGATGAGACCCTGGCAGCCCTGAGCTGGGGCTCCCCGCTGAGACCCTTGTTCACTCCCTGTTAGTCTGCCTGCACAAGGAGGGGTTGGGGTGACTGGTCCAGATCCAAAAGCAGCTCTCAGAAATAACCCCAGCTTCCAGAGACAGCTGATGCCACCATCTCCCACCTTGACTTCTGGGCCTCAGACAGTGAGAAGACACAAATTTTAACAGGAGGAGTGAGTTGAGAAATCAGCTCTGCTGTCTAGATGGTGCCTCCTGTGAATCAGGGCTCCACGCCTACACCAAGACAAGCGTGTGAAGCGATTCCTCATGCCAGCATGGGCCACTGTATCCCCATACACCAAACACTCCACAGCCAGTCCCCCAAAAAGCATCAGCTTTCCTGTGCTCACATTAATTCACATCCAGGCACTGCATGAGTGGAACATCCTCTGTGATCACTAATGCTGGCATCGCAGTTCTAGGTAACAGATGCAGCTCCATCTCCAACTGCACAGACTGACCTCTAACTACAACTCGGAAAGCTTTGGACTCCCTCCAAGGTACTCCCTCCTGGCCAAATGGCAGCTGTCTCCCCTGTGTACTCTTTCTCATAAATTTAATGCACTTCTTGGCCTCTTCCAAAGGCAGATAAATCATACCGGGGAGTCCCAGAGCTATTAAAGTAGACTTTCCTATCTGCTCTTTGATAACTTAGCAGATTAAACTACCTGTTCCTATCTCATTTATAGCCCTCCAGGCAGCTTGGATTGTTGACAGAGCACCAGCTGCAGACCTCGTGTTCCCTGAAAACCCTTCGGGAAGCCGGTCACCACCCTTTTAGCAGAGGAAGGGGCAACATCTGCCATTGTCTTAGCCATGTGCAAGCCAGATCATCTCCCTGAGGCATGGAGTTACCCGAGTTGCCCCTGAAGGCTTGTTACACCCCCCATTAGCTATGGTGTTTGCTTGATGAATTGTTCCCACAGATGTTGCTGTTACACAAAGTGAACACAGTGTCATCCCACGGCTGTGGGAATTCCATCTCTGCAGCCAAAAAAACCTCACTGGCCTGGGGTGCAGGAGGCAAGACCAAGCATTTCTGGTGCTGCTGCTACAGGACAGGCAACGTGATGTTGTCTCCAGAAGTAAAACCTTTCCCAGCTGGCCCAGGTCCGTGCTGGAGAAATCAAAGAGTAATTAATTCTCCTGCCCATCTCTCAGCTTGTGTTCTTATCACAGGTAGTAGCAGCCTTGGCTTCCCTACCTGCCCCTTTTTAGCAGAGGCACCTGGCTGGGCTGGAGCTTCATCCACTGATGTCTGGGGCACACTTAGAGTCAGACAGGGGACCTTGAAAGCAGACTGGTGACTCAGGGGGTTGCAGAAGTTTGGTAAGCCACCCCTGCCCTGGCCTTGCTGCCCTTTCCCTCCCTCTGATGTCTCCAGCCATCCCAGCAAACCAAAAAAAGCCAAGGTAAGACAGACACAGCGAAATGCAATGAGCAGCATGTGGCATGCATCTTGCTCTGTATCATCACTCTCCTTGTCTTAGAAGTGCATGGAAGGCTTGAAAAACTCAGAGAGACACTTCAGTACAAACAACAGACAACAGAACAAAGATTTATTTCCATTACAAGTGAAGTAGAAGACTAAATACAAAAAATCTCAAATACATAATAAAATGTTCTCCTAGGCTGTAACAATCCACCTCTTTCTCAAACTCAGCACAGGGCCTGACCGTACCAGAACTTGGGCAGAACCCAGAGACTCTGTCCTTCAAGGAATGAGCGCTCTCAAAGCCTTTCTCTCTTCTCATCAGTGCTTACACTTAGTGTTTCCTACAGGGTTATAACCCAAACCTATTGGACTCATGTCCCAGAAATCAAAAGACTAGTTTGAAACTTAGACTAACTTAGCTAAAAAGAAGGCCCTCAGATATTTGTGATAAAGCTTCCAGAAATCAAAATTTTCCTTATTCTGGATCGTGCCTGAGAATTACAAGCAAAGTGCCAGCCAAAAATACATTGAGATCCAAATGTTTAACATATCCCCATGGCACAAGCATATGCTGAGATCCAATTGTCTAACATATCCCCATGGCATATCCCCATATCATCACAGACAGGCCCAACCCCACGGCTCCCCAAGGATGCAACAACTGTGTCTTCCTCTGACAGTGGTCACGCAGTCACATGAGACATACAGCCACATGTGCAAGTGCAGGGTCAGCACATCCCACTGCCACAGTCTGGTCAGGCCTGTAATGTTCAGCCCACCCCTTGCATCTGAGCCTGCACAACAGCTTGGAGAGGTTGCGATAGCCACAAAACCCCAGCAGTGCTGGTGGGAAGGGATCTCTAGAGTCTCCAGGCCTGCTGCAAGCAGGAGGTTGGAGTATTGCCAGCACTAGGACCAGACAGGTATAGCTTTGTCTATCTTAATCTCAAAAACCCCAAAAGAATGGAGACCCCGCATAGACGTAGAGTCCCTTGAAGGGTCCGTGTTGCTCTTCACTGGGCACAAAGATCCTGCCGAGGCTTTCCAGCTGCTCATGGCTGAAGTTTAAGCAGTTTGTGGCTGTGTGCCTCAGGTCCTTGATGCAACAGGCTCTTCACTGCACCTGCTGCAGAAAGTGTACTATCTAGTTATGTCTGGTTTCCCTAGCTTGTGGTTATAAAAGATCTGGAGAGAAATTAGAACAAGCATCTAGACCTTATCTGCCAACAATACAAAACTGAACCTTCCCAATTTGTGCCTCCTGAGTCATCAAGATCTATCATGCATGTCCTCCAGACAACAAGTTTTGCTCCCTGACCTCGCTGCAGCTGCTGTCTGAGGTCAGGGGCAGCTTACACAAGACCTGTATCATCACTGGTGACCTCTTCTTTTAGATTGAACTAGACTAGCACCAGGGCTAGAGCAGAGAATAAAACCAGGTTGAAGTAATGGGGAACAAGGGCCAGAAGACCTCTAGCCTCAGGAAAACGATCCAGTGCACATTGATAACTGCTCCTACAGCAAGGAAGGAAGGCATTAAGAAGCAGGAAAATTCCTCTCCTGGCTACCTGGAAACCAGAAAAAGGTCAGCATGACTTGCTAGCACAGGGATGCAGACCAGTCCTCACAGGTGATGAAAGCGGAGAGCCAGCAGGCAGCTGTCAAAAACCTAAGACCCAGCACAGCTAGGTCTATGGCTTCTCTTCCAGCTGGTGAAAGGACAAGCTGGGAGAGAAGCTAGCAAGGCTGCCAGGGAGAACTGCCCCGGGCTGAGGCAGCCAAGCTGCAGAGGCAGGACTCTGTTCTCTCCAGGATGGAGGCAGCTTATGGACGCGCCAGGACCAGGAAGAACATCAAAAGAGACAATGCAGCTCTTCAGGAGGGAAAGGAAGGAAGGGAAAAATATAACTCACCTCACCATGCCAAAGATTTGAACGAGGCCTACACTCACCGACCGTGCTCCCCACTGACAGCAGTGCAACCTCCCCAGCTCTGTGAACAGGCAGCAGTTTCCTGCAGTACCACAAAAAGATGGGCAGGGGGAGCAGTACCAGGCCAGCCCTAGCCTCCCAGCCCGTGAAGTGGCTCTGCCCGCCACATGCCATCCTGACCACTCCGAGAGAGGGATGGGTGCCTTGAATCCAACACTCATCTCCTGCCTCAGAGCCTCATGGAAGGCAGCCATACAGCTTCTCCTATCCACCTACTGCAAAGAGCTTGAGCCTCCTCTACCCCAAACTGTGCTGTGGGGACACCCAACCATCTTCCCGCTCCGCTCCATTTCCCCCCTCTCATGTCCCACTCGGATACCTGGACCTTAGCACCCAGAGAAGGCAAGGAACCTGCCTCTACACAAATTTGATCCTGCTGAGCACCTCATCTGAAAAATCTTCCATGGAGCAGAAGGTACAGGTGTCTTCATGGGATCGGAGCTCTTTGTAGCAGGACAAGAGACGGGAGACTAGAGAGGTGCTGAATGGATACAAGGAGAAACTTCTCCCCCATGAGGACAGTCAAGTTGCCCAGAAAGACTGTGCTGTCTCCATTGTTGGAAGTTCTCAGGACTCAACTAGATAGGCCTGAGCAACTCATAGCTGACCCTGCTTTGAGCACATGGTCAGAACAGAAACTTCCCAAGGTCTCTTCCAACTGGAGTTATACTATGATCTGTACCCTTTTGTGGTGAGACAAAAGGTGTGTATGTGCACCCTCTCAGTTCTTCCAAAGCTCCTGCTGAGGCTCTGGCTGCACTTTCCACCTACTTCTCCCTGTTCAAGGTCCCACCACATTGCAGTACCCCTCACCCACCTCCTCTTGGCCCTAGTCACACAGGATCCCACTTCCACAGGAAAAATGAACTGGAGAAGGAGATCCAGACAGTAGCAGGGCTACATCTGGTCCCTCCCTGCTCACAGCCCCAGGCAGAGCCCTTGGGCATCCACCACCCAGGGGTGGTGGGATCTGGTGGGAGGGATTTGCTTTTGCCTCTCACAGCCATTCCTATCAGTTGTCCAGTCTCCATGTTTTCCTCTAGCCTTTCTCTATCCTAGGAAAGCTTGTAAAGGGAGCAATCAAAGATGAAAAGGCACCATATCCTGCCTCTCTCACTTGTCTCAGGAAGGAAAGTTTTTCACCATAGATGCTGATTTCTCTAGGGTACAGACAGAGCTGCACTGACCTTAGGATCAAAGTAATTCAGTATGTAAGGACCTCCATAGACCTCTGGACCAGGTCTCCACTTACAGCAGGTCCAAATTCAGTGTTGCATCCAACTCCAAAAACAGATCAGGTCGCTCAGATTCTGTCCAATCAAATTGGGAAAACCTCCTAGGGCAGACATCTCACAGCCTCACTGGGACTCTCTTCCAGGGGCTGAGCATGCTCATGGTAAAAGTTTTTTATAGTTCCGATCCCACTATTCTCCCACCCCTGCAGCACACAGCATGACTCCCGGAGGGATCTGATTTGCTGTGTTTGGCTGCAACCCCAACATCCAAACCTTCCCGAGCCCTGGTCATGTTGTGGGTGAAAAGCCTGGCACTAATGCAATAGCCATGTGCAACATCAGGGACACACCGCCAGGTTAGTGCCATGCATCCTGTTTTTACAGCTTTGGCTGCACGAGGTTGGGGAACGCTTCCTCCTGCCTCCCCCCTCCCCTGCTCCAGCAGACGTTTTGTTCTGTAAATAAAATCAATAGCGGAGAGATTTTTAAAAATGCGATCTTCCTGGATAGTCCAGGGGGCCAAGTCGGGTGTGCTGGGAGGCAGGAAGCCTGCCAGGAAGCTTTGAGCACCTGTCCCAGGAAAGGCAGTAGAAGAGTAAAGGGCTGTTTGCCCTATCCAGGCACTTGGGAGCCTCTAGGGCTTCTCTGGTGAGAGTGGACAGGGCTAAGCAGGGCCACGGCTGGCAACGGTGCTCCTCGTCGAGAGGCCCGGGCAAGATGTCAGGATGCGGAGGTGCAGCCCAAGGTCCTCCAGCATCTTCCCGGGCGGCCCCGGGTCCAGAGGTGTCGGGCGAGCCCCGCAGCCCGCCCTCTCCCGGGCTGCGGTCCGCGCCGTCGGGCCGCCCGGTCTCCCCCGGGCTGGGTCAGAGCACCGGGACGAACCTGTCGGGGCCGCCGGGGTAAGCACCGTGCCGCGGTCCCGGCTCGGGGGCGCCCAGCTGCCCTCCGGTGCCGTAGGCGTGGGGCAGCGGCGGGTAGGGCGCGGGGGAGCAGCGGCCGTAGAGCCCGGCGGGGGGGGGCGGGGAGGCGGGCAGTACGATGCGCCCCGACGGTGCGTACAGCTGCGCGGTGCTGCCCGGCGCGTAGGGCCCGGGGGCGGTGGGCAGCGGGGTGTAGGCATGGGGCAGGGCGGCGGCGGCGCAGCCCTGCGCGGGGAAGGCGGCGAAGGCGCAGGAGGCGGCGGCGGGAGCCGGGGACAGGTCGGCGGCTGGCGGCGGCGCGGGCATCGGGAAGAGGCGGCAGGGAGCGGCGGGGCGCTCGGCGAGAAAGGCCGGGTAGGTAGAGAGGTCGCTGCGCTTGAAGCGCTTCCTGCGGCGGAGGAAGGAGCCGCTCTCGAACATGTCGCGGGCGTGGGGGTCCAGCGTCCAGTAATTGCCCTTTCCGGGGCGACCGGGCTCCCGCGGCACCTTGACGAAGCAGTCGTTGAGGGTGAGGTTGTGGCGGATGCTGTTCTGCCACTTGCGAGGGCTGTCGCGGTAGAAGGGGAAGCGCTCGGTGATGAAGCGGTAGATGCCGCCCAGCGTCAGCCGCCGCTCGGGCGCCTGCCCGATGGCCATGGCGATGAGGGCGATGTAGCTGTAGGGCGGCTTGCCCCGCTCCGCCGGACGCTTGCGCCGCCGCCGCCCGCCCCGCGCCCCCGCCGCCGCCGCCGCCTCCTCCCCCGGCGGCGCGGCGTCCGCCTTCAGCGGCGGTGGCGGCGGCGGGGGGCCCGGCGGCAGCCGGCGCTCGGCGGTCATGGGGCCGTCGGGGCGGCCCCGAGCCGGGCCGAGCCGAGGAGACGCAGCGCGGCGCTGCCGCGGCTTTTATGCGGCTGTGTCCGGCGGCTCCGCGCCCGGGCGGCCGGCACTCCCCCTGCAACGCCCCGCAGCCCGGGAGGCGCAGGCAGGGCCGGGCGTGCCACCGCCGCCGCGGGCAGGGGCAGCGCCCTGCCCCGGCAGCCGCCCCCACCCCCCCCCCCCGTCGTCCCGCTTCCCCCCCCTCCCGTGGTCCCCGTCCCCAGCGCCGTCGGGCGCCGCGATCCCGCCGCCGTCGGGAACGCACAGCTCCAACGGGACCGGCGGGCACCGAGCTGAGCGGGGACGTCTCCGGGGTCTCGGCACGGACATTTCCAGCGCCTCCCGCCCTACGGCTCAGCGTCTTTGGGGCCGGTTCGGGCGGCGGCCGGCGGGGTAAGGTGAGGTGAGGGGCCGCCGCTGTCGGAGGGGATGCTGACGGCCCGCGGCGCAGGGCAGCCGGCTCCGGGCAGCGTCGCCCGTGGACCTGCATGCTCCTTTGTGGTAGTGAAGCAGTAGGAATATACTAAACGCGCAAAAAAAACCGGTGACAGATGTATGTGGGGAGAGCTAGCAAGCGTGGGCTTAGGCAGTGCAGTTTGTGTGCAGAGCTGCTACTTCAAATGCACTCAGACTGGGGCTCTCACCCCCGGTCGCCAAAAGTGATTTGGTTTACCCCTGATGTGACTTGCTTGTCCCTGATGCCTGATGCCGCAGGACGTTCAGGTACATGATCCTTCCAACCAGGAAGGATGCCAGGCTCTCCACGGGTTGCTGCGTGGACATGCTTACCTGCCAGCTCCCTCCTGCTTGCTCAAATACTTGGGGCTGAGGGTCAGATCCCAGGACTGTGGGTCAGAACAAGTTCCATGAACGCACCCAGCTGGCAAGGAATGCTTGCCAAGGACTTGCACCCCTGCAGCACTCACCTGTAGGTCTGGGGGGGGCAGCTCAGCCTCCTCACCTGCTGGCATGGTGATCCTCAGGAGCCAGAGGATAAAGGGGATGGCAGAAGGTCCTAGAGGTAGGATGGAAGTATCAGTGTGTGCAGGTGTGCACAGGGATGTGTGTGCATGGGAGGGTGAGCATGCACAGGTACATGGGTGTGCAAGGACACTGGTGTGAGGTTGAGGATGTGCATGAGAGTTCGTGGGTGCGTACTGACATGCGAGTGTGTGTACAAACATGCCAGTGTGCACAGGTGTGTGGCTGGACCCAAGGCATGAGTGTCCACAGGTGTGTGGGAATGGATGTGGGCACAGGTGTGGGCAGAGGAATGGGTGTGCAAAGAAGTGGATGTGCACAGGTGTGCAGGTGTTGTGCATGGCTGTCCAGCTGATCCTGCCCATGTCTTGGTGCTTCCTGCCGGTTGTCCCAAAATTCACATCACCGGTGTGCTGCTGAGTCTATCTCTGGGAAAAGCTTCCCCAAAGCCCCCTTGGCCGTTGCACAAATGGTGTTTAAGGGAGCAAGGGGAGGTGGTGTTTATCCTAGTGAAACAGGCCTCCTTTGGAACTTTCCAACAAAGCTGTTTCTCTGCTTGAAGAAACATCAGTGTGTGTGAGGATCCATTTGCACACAGCAAACAAACCCCAGCCCTGGTTTCTAGCTGAATAAGGGGACCCCAGAGTCTTCGGCCACCTGCTTGTTTGTGCAGCTTCCTAGCGATCTGGGAGGTAGCAGAATAAACTGTGAAGCTAGCAGAATAAACCATGAAGTGGCACTCTCTGAGGACCCATGTGTGTGGTCCCCGTAGCTGGATGCAGACGTGTGGCAGTATTTCAAATTGCATGCTACAGAGTTTGTGCTGAAAGAGAAAGCAGCCTCCATACTGACACATGTTCTTGAAGTACACAAAACACTAGGTTAGTATTATCCTGGAGGAACCAAGAAACCGACTCCTTTAGCAGGAAAAGAGAGCCACAAAACTGCCTCTCCTGCAATGCTCTGCCCCCGGGCTCATGGGAGTCTGTAGTTGGGGATGAGTTTTCCTATCAGATTGACCAAGAGGCAGTGCAATAGTTCAGTTACCTCTGGAGCTGTGTGTCTCTCTGCGCCATGCCAATTCCGTGCCTCCAGAGGGCAAAGTCAGATCACGCTTCACTTTGCACTTGTAGAGGATGGGGAGTGAGAGGTGTGCGTGCGCTGAGGTGGAATGGTGTGCTCAACAACTGCTTTTGCCCTCCCTGCTGCTGATGAAAATCCTTTTCCAAGAAGGCACTTTCCTTGGCAGAGCCCGGCATGTGAGCAAAGTGAAATGGATACCTAAACAGCATGTGCTGGCTCTTGTCCCTTCTCTTAGTCCTCATTGTGCAGGCTAAGCTGCAATGCCAGTATTTGTGAGTGAAGTGGGAGTGGTTTTAACGTGGTGGCCTGGAAACTATCCTCAGTCTGACATTATCATCAGACTATTTAAAAACATTTTCAGCTCTCCACTCAGGGAGCAGGACTACATCCCATTTTAAGCATTGGTGTCTCTTTTGAGTACCAGTTCCTGTGCGGAGGGAACTGTGGGGAACATCAAACTCAGAATCACCCAGGTGGATCTTAGACTGCAGATCTCCATCTATAAATCAAAGTGGTGCCTGTTGCTAAAGCAGAGGAGTTGGTGCTCTTCATGTTTGTGAACATTGTGTTTTCTCTTTTGATTCAGCTACACTGGAGGAGGGACAAAGGCAAGTAAAATGGAAAATTTGTGCATTGATTAAGCATTTGGAGTTCATGATGCAATAGAAAATGTATGATCTCTACAGGACTATCAGCCATACAAATCTATAGCTTGGACTTTCTTTTGGCCCCAGAGACAAAGTTGAGAGTCAGCATTTTTTCTGTCTAAATTTCCCAGCCAGATCCTGCCTACACTGAGATCTGCAGCCTTCAACTGAGCAAAGTGCTCATTGATTTTGAGACCCGGCACTGCAGAGTGTACCCTGCACAAGGGCATTGTGCCTTGGCCTCTTGAGAATGGAGTTTGTTAGTACTGGTTGGTGCCAGAGAATTACCTCAGCCAAAGTCCCATCTGTTCAAATCTCCCACAGCAATTTCCACCCATGGAAAAAAATCCAGTCCTTTAGGCTTCATTCCCCACTCCGTTGCTCCCGTAATACAAACCGCGCCATTGAGATCCCTCAAGTGTAAACTACTGGAGAGCCCTGCATCGGTCCCAGCTGGGAGGTGACTGGCAGAGCTGGGGCCCTGCTGCAGAGGAGCTGGGGAATGGTGTGCATGAGGCTGAACGTGGGCCAGGAGTGACTCTTGCAGGAAATAAGGCACACTTCATGCTGGGTTTTGTGAGGAGGAGCACAGCTTGTCATGCAAATCTAGGTCTGTGCCAGCACTGCCTAAACAGCAGGTTAAACATGCAACCTCGCTATGCAAACTGGCAACGAAAGTCTCATTTAGCTAAGGTATGGAGCCACAAACCAAAGCAGGAGAAAATGCTACATGTGACATAGGCAGCAAGGAGCAGACACCTTCTTGGTGGAAGCAGAGTGTATCCAGCCTGAGCTGGATGGGCCATGACACAGTCATTTGTCCTCCTGCTGAAGCAGTTTTTAGAGCTGGTTTGCAAGAGAACAACTGCCCTTTCTTGCCTTTGCACTGCCAAGAAATGACTGGGACTTGAGCAGATCTGTCAGATGCTGTAAAGAGGAAGAGCTGACTTTTTCTGGGAACATGCAAAGCAGAGTCAGGCTCTCTTCTGTAAGCTGAGAATGACTTGCTATGCTTGCCTTTTTTTTTTTTTTTTTTTTTTTTCAGGTGGTGTGAGGTTTGCATGGCTCTTGCGCCTCCTGAAGCCTGTGCATTTTAGCACCTCATGAAAATCTTCCGGATGGGTATCTTTGAATAGCCATCAGGCTGTGTTGGCATGGAAATAAGTCCTTCCCATTTGCCTATCAAATACTCGATTTGGCCAGTCATTCAACGGTTTGGAGAGATTTAATCCCCTCTAAGGGTGGCCTGGGTCTTTGGCATTCACACTCCCTGTAGCAAGGTTCACCTTTCCCCTCCGAGTCTTCCCTGCCACTCGCAGCCTCCCATGGTCGCTGCAGGCAGCTGTGTGCACAGCATGGTGTCAGCTTTGTGTATGGTTTCCTCTATTTGTGTCCTGGTGGGATAGCAGCAGTAAGGCTGTTGTGAAAAGCAGGGGGTAGGGAAACCAGCCAGCTGGAAGAATTTCTTCTGCATGCAGGGCCACCGCCATTAGTGTTGCTCATGCCACTAACTTTGGTAGAGCAGATGAAGCCCATGCATGTGGGACATAGTGGTGGCTTGGATCTTGCAGGATGAACATCTCTGTGTTTCCCAGGTGCCCTGCTGGGACCCGTCTGCTCTGCTGGCTCACAGCTGGCATCGCTGCTGGCGGATGGGGCTCCTGCAAGGGGCAGATGGGGCTGAAAAGACCCTGGGGCTTGTGGAAGGGAAGGGTGGGTTGTCATCTGAAGCCAAATTTTGCTTGCTGGAGCACTAGTTCATCCCTCTCCGCAGCTGGTGGTGAGACCTGGTGCTTGATAGAAAATGGTAGGATGCAGCAAGTCAGAGAGATTTGTTTATTGCTTGCTTTTGAAGCTGGGAATTTTATTTAAGAGTAATTATTTAATTGCTTTACTGTGAACAAAATATATCCTGCTTTACTTCAATAAGTTATTTTGAAAGAAATGTTTGTTTTCTTTTTCCTTTGTTGCAGACAGAACCACATTGCCCTGGACATCAGCTTTTTCTAACCAGCACTTCAGCATGGGATGGAGAGGGGACAGGTCATTTTGGCCCAATTGTAGTGTTAGGAGATTAATTTCCCAACAAAGGAAGGAGAAATTTCTTGGTGGTGTTCTTTGTTGGTAATATGTTCTTCATGTTGCTCCACCCAAATATGGATATTTAAAAGTCTTTAACAAATTGCAGTGGAGTTGTCCTATAATTTAGTAACCAGTTTCCTGTCCTGTGACATGTTCTGCACTGTAGTCCTTGCAGAGTGGAAGGAGATTGGGAACACATAAAGGTGGGGAAGGAGGGGGAGGAAAAGCACCATGGAAAAGCAGGGAATGTGGAGTGGAAGGGCTGGGACTGGAGCTGGAAGAAGATGAAGAGCTTTTGCTGGAAGACTGGTTGGGAGGTTTGTTTCGTGGAGAAGATCCTGAAGGGATGGACAAAAAAAGCTGTGCCCACCAAACTGTATTATCCTCCAGATCTTGGCCTGGAATCATAGACTTTCACTCTCAGCATCACTTTGGTACAAGCAAATAAACATGAAAAGTAATGTCACAGCTTTATAGAACTGGCCTACACAGAGCACTAAAAACTTCTAGTGCTGTACGGTGCTCTGTTGGATTCTTTTCATTCTTATTTTTTTCTTTAAACCAAGGAAAATCACTGATCAAACTATCATTGAGCAATTATTAAACGAAGCACATGTTACCCCTCTTTCCCTGGAAACTGCAGCTTTCAGTGCACTCTGCACAACTCTACCTGATTAACAAAAATCAAATTAACATCTGTTTGAGTAGGTGCGTCCAGGCACCCAGCACTTTTGTGTGCCAGGTTTCTGATGCTTTAAGGTTTTCTGCGGAAGTCCTCAGCAAGAAGGCAGGTCAGAGGCAGAGCTGGGAAGGCAGGACAGGGGGCCAAGGCCCATGTTGGGGATTGCAGGGAGGGGCACAGGCACAGCCACAGTGTGGCCCTGGGGCTGGAGGCGAAAGCCCCAGCTTGAAAGTAGCTCCCAGTTAAAGCTGAACAGCCTCACTGGGCTCTTTCCTGGCCTGGGGCACAGCCAGCTGGGTGCCTGGGATGGGCAGTGTGCATTGAGCCCTGACCGAGGCAAGGAAAATTGTGCTTAAAATGGCATGTGTGCATGTGCTAGTGTGTGTGTGTGTGCATGTGCCTGTGCAATGCATAAAGCCCCGCTGAATGGTATGTCACACCTGGCTATAGGGTGAATTGTGAGTACCACTGCCATCAGTGAATTCAGATGTCAGGTAGACACTGATGAGGCATTGGTGAGACTCAGCGCTACCAACTGCTGTAATTCCATGTGTGAGGGATGTAAACAGCCTTTATTTAAAAAAAAAAAAAAAGGTGGGGATAATTTCAGTTTATTGGCACCAGCAGACAAAATCTGAATACTTTTACAAAGAGCTCCTGGTTCTTTCCCTCGGCCTTTTTGTTCTCATCACCACTCTGACCCTAGCAATCACCATGGTAATTACCAAGTAATGCCCTATTTACAGGTACCTCCAGAAATTTGCTGGAGTTTTGCTTGAGCCCATAGCAAAATGTCTAGCCCCAGATGAGGACGCAGGTTATTTTTCCAAACCTTTTCTTTCACAAAAAACAGCAAAGGCTGTGAATAGCTGGAGTCCTGCTGAGGTTAACAGACCTGTGGGGATTTACACTAGATAAGCATCTGCCCAGCATTTACCCGAGGCCATACATGTTTCTAAAAGCATGTAGGTCATGGTAGTCTGGATAGAAAGAAGTGTTTTAAGTTTGATTCTGCAATTAAAAATATACGCTGTACTGTGTGTATTTCCAGGGACAGCAAAAAGTTTCCGAAATCTCTTTTCATTTTGGGCATCCTCCTCTTAATTGTTCTGTGACCAGTCCATATTTCCTATGTGAAATCTGTGAAATTCCCAAAGGTATGGTGGGATCTCTCTACTCTGGGCTTTTCAGAACTTGGATGCCCGTTGCTGATCTCACTTAGGGCATAAGCCTGCTTTGAGCAAAAGGCTGGACCAGAAACCTCGTCATTTCTGCAGTTTTCTCTGTTACTATGGGAGAAACATGATTTCCAGGAGTTTCTGTCAAGTCAGCTCAAACCTTTTCAGTGGTATAGGAAAATGACCCATGGACACAAGCAAAATGACTTCTCAGAATGCCAGGTGCTCAGATCTTATTTTTCCCAGCAGGCTCTGATAGTTTTGCTTATGCAGTTTGGGCCTTTATATGCAAATCACAGATTTGCCACCATGACAGACCATTATCAGAAAACAGATCTTCCCCAAGCTATTTAAACAATCACTTCCAGGATCATGTTTAGGGCAGGGAAAGAGAAAGAGAGTGGCACCTTTCTGAGGCTTTCAGGTTTCCCTCCTCCTTATTCCACGGTGAGACAATGCAATTTGCTATGTTAGAGTGTCTTTATTACTTTAAAAAATAAAGAAGAAGGTAGAAAATGAAATGTGAAAATACAAAGAAAAAGTATTTTTTTCCCATAATGTGTTTATTTAGATGTGAACATAAGAAAAGGTCCATAGGGCAGGGACACGCTAAAATCTCCTTCCAGCAATTAAATCCTAGAGCAAAAGACTCTCTGGCCTGAGCCTTGTGCTAAACACAAGAGGCACAGGACTGACCTCGGCAGTAAGCAGAGAGAGGGGGCCTCCAGAAGGTACCTCTACCCCAAGGGCAGGAGGACCAGAGATGGGCTCAATCCAGCCCCCCCAATGCTCAGACAGCAACAGCTGGGGCAGTGCACCCCACGGGCAGCTCACAGTGCACCTGATCCTTCTTGGGGGTCCTCGCAGGTGATCCTCAGGGACCCCCCTGCAAGGTGAGGAGCCAGTCAACATCCCTGAATGTACCATAGCAGCGAGGGGGAGTGACTCACAGGAAGGGGGGCAACTCACAGGAGGGGGGCACCGGTGCACCCCCTTTGCTGTCTGTGGCTGCCAGCCTGCAGCTGTCAGCAGCGCTGTGCTGTGCAGAGGGCTCAGTTACCCCGGTAAGACGGGGTGGTCCTTGCTGGTTCAGTGTAAATAGCTGAGCACTGGAGGTAATTTCTTTCAGTCACTTGTTACACAGCTTTATTGAATGGGGAGTGTCAATTTTTTCTCTTCAGAACTAGTCTGGGCAACACTGACAGAGGAGTTGAAAAATAAGAGCTAATCCTGCAGGAATGACTCATTCTGGCATAGGATTTGCAGAGCGCGATGAGAAGTTCAGGTAAAACAAAGGGAAATAGAGGCCATAGTAAAACTCTGTGGTTTGGAGCACGATAGTTTTAACTGCTACAGAGTCAAAGTTGGAAACCCCCTCCCAACAAATTGCTGTACTCAAAATCTTGGCAATGTCTAGAGCAAGTCAATATTCGAGCACACTTGTGCCAGAAACAGAGGCTCTTTCCCATGGGAGCTGTAGATTGGATTGCTAATTACCATGGGACTGGAAAACAATTATTATTATTATTATTTTTAATTAAACACAAATAAAACAATGGATGTCCCTTTAAAGTTTGACTTTGAAATATTTTCTGCATTTTTTAGCAGGGATTACACTGGCCAAGTCCAAACAGAGCAGCACTGGAGTTTTGACAAAGATTTAAGGTTATTTGCAACCAGATTTCTCCAGCAAGGACAACATGGTAGTTGGGGTGGAAGCACAAGCCCAGCCTAAATATCTGGGCTGGGGAAAGGGAGGTTGGATTTCTTGAAGCTAGAGTAGACAGAAATAATTCTTCTCTGCATCTTTTGGCAAGTCTTTTAACTACTTTAGCTTGCTTTCTTCACCTGAAAGCTTTGCAGACACATCTAACTGGTTGCAGAGAAGTAGCTCAAGAGAGTTCCCCTCCAGAGTGTGGATTAGACATGGTAATTTTTCCATTATTATTTGAAATCTTTCACCGTATAAGATAAAGATGTTGGTGCGGTAATGGCAAAAAGCAAAAGCATCATGGAGTCCCAGAGAAGAGGACACTTTTCCATCCCTGCCTTTTCCATACCTGTTTTATTACTAGAGATGTGGCACTTGCAGAAAACTTGTGCTCAGATGAGATGATCACTTAAAAAAGGTCATATGCTATGAGGCATGAAACACTAAGAAGTTGTAAAGGAATCATTTCCAAAATGGCCAGAACATTAGCAGAAGTGCTGCAGCTTTTCAGTACATACAGGTCCTGTTCTGCAAGCCAGGAGGGGAGAAAAACAGTTGGCCTTTATGAATGAGCTGAGACCTGGTAGACCTCTTGGTGCTTACAACCTGGCAGCAGTGAAATGCTGGAGTCCCTGCAGCAGGGCTTCCGCAGAGACACAGTTTGTGTCTCACTGCTTTTTAGACTTCGCTGTGGGCAGATATGAGCTGCAAAAGGGTCTCTGGCAGCAACAAATGGGACAAGGCTTGCTGGAGCTGCAAGACTACCCAGGACTTGGTGGGACCTCCTCAGGGGCTCAGGCCAGGCAAGGCCGGCACGGGCTGCCATGCGTGCCTGTGCATTCCCCCATGGATTAGCCCTGCAAGGAGTGTGGTGCCGGAGGAATGTCTTCCTGGTGCAACCTGAAACCCACGGTCTGCTACAGCCTGAAAAGCTGGGTGGGTCGTGGCAGCTCCGGCTGTGCTGTGACCCTTTGGTCCTGGGTTGGGGCTGTGTCACAGAGGATGCTCTCCAGGTGTCCAGGCTCCGGGGGGACCAGGACCAGAGCGGTGGCCTTGCATGCTGTGTAGCTGGGCTGGAAGGACCATCCTCCAAGAGCGAGGGACCCTGGGTGAGGGCACTGCCGGCAGGCTTAGATTCGTCTCCTTGTATGTTCTGCTGATGTCTGCAGCACCAAGGCTCAGCACCGCTACAGAGTGAACTGGTTGGTTGATTATGGGGAAATGGGTTTTCATTTCAACACCCTGGGGCTTGAGGGTCCTCTCCTCTCCCTCTTATATCCAGCTGCTTGGCACAGCTGTCAGTGTAGACACTGACCTAGCTCAGGAGCCACCAGCACCCTTGGTGTGGCATCAAGAAGTGTGTGCTGCTGCATGCCCTTTCCTACAACACCTCTTGGGCAAAGAGAGTCGTCACTGTGGCCAGGAAAGCAATGTTAGCTCATGTTGCTGTTTTAAGGCCAGCTAGCAAGTCCGAAATAAAACTCAGTCAACATCTGATGCTTGTCCCAACTTCTTCCATCACAGAGTTCAGCCTGTCAGTTCGGTCAGTCAGGGGACTGACCACAGCTGGTTTTCTGATCCCGAACCTTCACCTAGCCCCAGGTGCCACGCAGCTTCCATGGCAGTCAGGTGGTGCTGCCTCACCTCTCCACGAGTGACAGATGTTTCCGCACTGCGTGAGCCTCCGGGGCCATGGCTGGGTGTGGAGAGAAGCGTATCTCACAGGGCTGCTGTGCACAAAGCTGTTTTCCAATGAGCTCACGGTCGGGTCAGCGCCAGAACGAGGGCAAACGGAGCGTAAAGAGGGTTTGCGCCCACACACTGGCCCGATGCAACCCGTATTTGGTAACTGGGATTTAGCTCCTGATCAAATTCCTGCCAGATTATTGCTCAACCTCCTTGTAGGGACAGCAGCCGTGTGCGACAGGTGAAGGCTTTTGGCCTGGTCCAGCTACCAGGCAATATCTTCTCGGGCAGCAGTTGCTTTGGGGTTTGCTCCTGCTCCCTGTCTGGAGGCACTGCCAGACCCCGCTGCGATGACCAGGGATTCTGTCCCCTCACAGGCGGTTCAGCAGGACACTCTTGGCAGCACACAGCTTTGCGCGGGGCTAACTCAGGAGATAGCTTGTCCCACTGTGTGTAGCAGAGACATAGGAGCTAGTCCAACATTAAATACGCTGGGAGCCTGAGGCTCAGAGCATACTTGTCCTCATGCTTGACGGAGCCGGATGAGATCTGTCTCAGCTGCCCAGCTCCTGTCTAGGCAGCTAAACACCAAGGTAGAGTCCCAAATAATAGACTGGAGAACTTGTGAGATGGAACGCCACAGATCTGGCTTATGACCTGGCTGAGACCATCGCCAGCTCTTTGTTTGCTGCAAAGACCTGGGGGCAGGTGAGCCTTCAGACCTCTTCAGAAGGAGGTGGGAAAGGAAGGAAGTAAGCTCTGAAGGCACCACAGAAAAGCCACACCAGACCCAGAGAGTGCCATTTCCATCATGTGTTGATAGGAGGAACGGAACATGGTCCTTCTTCCCCTGTAACACAGGACAACAGCCGTTGCCTGAATTTGGAGTACCCATCATCACAGGTGGCCCTGGGACCTGCGGTGACAGGACCAGCTGGACTGAA